>NC_068945.1:11634545-11940227 GCF_026419915.1 Harpia harpyja | reverse complement strand
CTTGGGGAATACAGATGCTGAGAAAATGTTTAAATTCATGTAATTATTTGGATCTTCAGGACCGCTTCATTCACCCTTGCAACCTTGTCTCCAGACAGTGCCACAGGCTTAACTCACCTGCCAAGAAGTATGAGCAATCCTTTGAGTCTCTGTAAAATGCATGTGTGCAACTTTCATAGCTTTTACAAGGCATAAAATTACTGTTCAGAGTAACTCCCTTCAGCTACTTTTAAGTCAAGTGAAGTAAGAGTAAATATTTCTCAGCAGGTTAGAATTCCAAATGCCACTTCTCTTTCTGTCTTTGGAGTCTCTTTATATTTTTGTATGCATATATTTCATGCAGGTTCAAGCTGAGACATATAGGGGTCAAGGGAAAAGGAGTCTGGAAAAATCAGAGAGCATTCTTGATAAATATTCACCAATATGGTAAATTCCATGAAAGTGTGTGGGGGGGTTAAAGAAATATGAATACATGAAGTGCTAAATCCATATGTAGAACTTTTTTGTGCGATGATGAAATGAGAAAAATTTACATTTACCTTGAGATTTTGTTGGTACTCTTAGTATAAAAGACTTCAATTAAACATATCCATTACTGGTTTTCTATGTTGATGAATATGGGCTTTTCTGGGAAGGAAATTATATGCTGGTGTGATGGGCATTGCACTAACAGAGTCTTACTGCTAACGTAATGAGGGGTGGGGAATATAGTGAAATACGTATAGTGAAATTGGCTTTGTAGGGAGTCGTGTCTCTGGAGTAGAGCCCCTATGTCATTGCTCAGTAGCAAGGATTGGCTCATGAAAGAATGCCAACGGGTGGTGGAGAGGGCTTCCACTATGCTGTGCTGCTCCAAACTTTCAAAAGGGAACCCCACAGAGTACTGTGAATGAATTCTTGCCCTGACAAGGAGTAGATGCAGTCTTGATCTAAATGGTGCGTAAGTTTTGCCATGTTGCATAGGACTCTGTGCTATGCCAACTAGTGCTAAAGCCTCAGTACCTCTGTGATGAGTACACACCTCAAGTACTTGAGTATGGCTATGTATGTCTGCTTTGGCAAAAGCTTGGGTTTAAGCCTTCTCTACCTTCTGGGGCCAAGCTGTTCAATGTGTAAAAATTTACACCTGCTTTTCTTGCTCCTCCTTTCTCATGTTAACAGGTTCCACACTTCTGATAAATAGTGGTTAGTTCTGGTTTTTCCACTTTTGTGGAACAGATTTTAATAGTGGTTAGTCCCATTTATCTCAGTTCTGCGTGTGTGCTGGTGCACTGGGGAGTGCTGCTCTGGTCAGGGTTAGCTCTGCTCCCACAATGAGTAAGGAAGACTTGCTCCTTCTCTGGTCCAGTGGTGTTGGTTCACAGGCCTAAAAGACTATGATTATCTCAAAGCATGGTTCTTACTGTTTCAGTCCAAATCTACCTTACAGTAAGGCAGATAGGACATTCTGCTCCGAGTCCTCTAGTTAGACCATGAAACTGGTGGTTTATCTTCCCATTTTCAGTCTGAGGGCTGAATCTTTCTTCGAAGGGGCAGAATCAAAGGGTTGAGTCTGGGCTCTCCAGACTCTAAACAGGCTCTTTTGCAGTGGCTGTGAGCATAGTGCAGGTAAGATAACTCTCAGGACAACTTCAGACGGCTTAGGTTTCTTGCATGTCCCCAGTAAATGCCTTCTCATTTGGAACTGACATGATCAAGGTCATGAGAGATGAATTTGTTGTTCTTTGTTCAGAAGGTGTACTGGCTTTGCCTCTTTACCCCTGTCTCAAAAGGAATCTTCATTATCTCATTATGCATGCTCTATTCTGGTTCACATTTCAGATTCTGCTTACTTCCTTACAGTTCCTTAGGTTTTGTTTTCATTTTTTCTAAAGTCATGTTATCACCTTGTGTTAACTGATTAATGCAGAAAAGGGCTGGATGAATAATTCATTATGTATGATTTAATCAAAGAATTTACGTTTCCTTTTGTTTCATAAAATGTCTGCAAATATATCAAAGCTTTCTTTCAGCTATTTGTTTTTGCAAAGTTATTTTGCCAAATAATTGCAATAAATATTCCTTTGTGCTGAAAGTGAAGCATTCTTTGTGCAAGAATTTGACATGGGTATCTAACACCATTACAATGCCAGTAAACAGAAAGTGGAAAGTTGTTATGGGTTGGTTTCATTGGGTTTTTTGAGCTCCACTCCCATAATTTTTGCCTGCACCTTACTTGAAGAACCAGAGGAGGATAGGTCTGCTTTGGAAGTAGGTAGGGAGCCAGATTGCTTCCCCTCTAGTTCTGTGTCTGAAGATTTAGGCAGATGGCCCTATACTAATTACACTTCAATTTCTTCTTTAGAGCTAAAAGGACTAGAAATGAGATGTTGTACACATATCTTCAATATTTACCTTGCTAAATTCTGATTCTCATCTGTCTAAGAGTCAGGTTATTAGGCACGCACCTAATTAATGTGTTTGGAGCAGCACAGGCAGCTTCTACCCAAGGAGATAGTCCCGTTATCTGTTTTGTACTGTCATGGATCTCTTGCATTTTGTCTAACAAATTTAGAGAAGGAAATGGGATTTGTTATTTGCAATGTTTCAATCAGTCTTTGAAATCCACAGACGAGTACTTCAGCTGGTAGGAGAAGATTTAAAATGGCAGAAGCTTATTTGGTGGAGGAAAGATTTACTAGCTGTGCAGAAGAGGCCTGGAATCTGGGGGCAGTGGACAGGCTCTGAGCACTTCTTTCTCTGTAAATGGCTGAACTGATAAGAAACTATTGGTATCTGGTGGTGCCTGTTAGCTGGAGACCAAAGTGTCTTTACCAGCAATTTCCCACTGCAGATTTTGGGTCTTACAGGCACTCTTTTTAAAAAATATATACATATAAAATTATCCATTTTTCTTTTTTATGTTGCACACGTATGTGTGTGTGTATGCATGTGTGGTTTTTATTTTATTTTCATAACTATTCCTAAGGAGACAGAGAGAAGATTTGCCCTCTTAAAATAATGGCAAACATAGCAAATCAGATGGTAGTGGGGGGAGGAACAGCCTTGAGGAGACTGTTTATGAAGGCTTTCATTCCATCATGTACCTTGGACATAGCTCAAGTGAGGGAGAATCTGCTATGCCAAATCTAAACTTGGCCCTGGTAGA
This sequence comes from Harpia harpyja, assembly GCF_026419915.1. Lineage (NCBI taxonomy): Eukaryota > Metazoa > Chordata > Aves > Accipitriformes > Accipitridae > Harpia > Harpia harpyja. The sequence goes on along the minus strand of NC_068945.1, from coordinate 11,937,079 downwards.
GGCAGATAAGGACCTGTGCCTAGCGCAAGCCATGGGAAGAATCGTATTTGGAGACAGACACAGCTGATTGAATCAAAGATAGTGATAACCTGTGGATCAGCCTATGCATCTTTTTGACAAGCATCAGCTGTTCGTTCCCAGCCTCTGGGTGACTCCTTTATACCAGATGCAGTATTTCAAAAAACAATTGCTAGTGATGTAGATTGGGGGGGGGGGGAAATGTAAATTGGAAGCGACCCAAGTTCCGACTATGCATGGGTGTCCCATGGGTCAGATGAGAGAGACTGTTTCCCAGGAATCACAGGCCAGATGACATTTGCAGAAAATGTGGAGGCAAAGGCTATTAGAAATGGAATTGTCTGAATAGGGGGAGGCCACATAAGAGGAATTAAAATTTGCTAATGCAGTAAGGTCACCATTAGCAACAAGTAGTATCCCCAGTGTGGGCAGCTACCCCTAGACTGATGCTGTTATGTGTCTGGAGGCATCAACAGATAAAAGGTTACAGTGGACAAAGGACCCAAATTTGGTGATCCCTGGAAAATGACAAGTGTGGAGGACAAGTACATTTTGACTGCAGGAGTTAAATAGGTGGCCACTGCTTGTCAGCTACTGCATACAGCAGGAGAAATCCACCTGTTTATCTGATCAAGGCTGCTGCATTGCTACATGCTGTTTCAGGCTGGATGAAGCAAAAGTGAAAGCAAATAGTATTACTTACTGTGAGGTGCCGTCAGTGGAAAAATCAGATGTCTAGAAAAGAGTTTCAAAGCCTCTCACAAGAGAAAGAAGACATCAACAGCTTTGGGCAGGACTTGCCAGAAACTTCTACTGATGGCAGCTAACAGAAATATACAAGCAGTTGCTTTTACATTTTTTTCTAGGAACAAGGTATTTGTAAGGCTGTGCTCAAATGAGGGAATGCTCAGACAGATAGCTTTCATGTCCTGTTCCTCAGGAACGGCAGGTATCAGGGAGAGCCCAGATGTCTACCCTGATTCTGAGGTGGGTTTTACAATCTCAGATGTCCTCTGTGCTTCTGCATCCATACTTCCAGCAACATCTGTTTAGCAAGTTCAGAGTATATTTTTGTGCTCCACAAAACTTATTTACTGAAGTCCAGCAAGATTTGTTCTTTCTCCCACTTTCTCCCTCCTGCTCAAATTGATATTCATCTACCTGCAACTTTCCTTCCAAGATGACTTCTGAGAAGTGTCAGTTCCACCTTAGTAGTGCAGGGGCAGTGGCAACAGCCTGCTATAGCCAGCTACAGAGACATATGACGGAGCTGAGCATTAGATCTGAGACCTGAGGACTACTTTCTAGAAGGGTGAGGGAAAAACTATGACATGAAAAGCAGGGGAAAGGTGGGAAATGATGTGTCTTGCAAGAAGAAGAGAAAGCATAGCAATGATCTGGAGAAAAAGATTTTGAATATTTGCTCTTTTCTTGTGGGACATCATAACTAGTCACTTAAAAGCAAGACCTCCTCACATCTCAGTGTTTCAAGAAGTAAGGAGAACAAACACTGGGAATAGCTGAGAAGGGATCCCAGAGGTCTGCAAGCAAGGAATTGAACAGCTCCAGCAGGTTCCTGCAGCTCATAGTGTGAGCTCAACTGTAGAGAAGGAATTGATGATAAGTCCTCAGGACATGATAGTCTTTCATGAATTTACCAGTGCTAAAGCACACAAATACCCTCCTAATAATCTAGAGCCAATTTTGAATGGTGCCCTGTGTACACATGACTCACGCAGTCAGAGCACCAGAGAAACCTGTGGTGAACTGTGGTTACCTGGGTTTGGAGGCACTGCAGTAGTATCTGAACTTCTCATAGTTGTCATTTCACACTAGAAATTTGTACTGTCTTTTTTTTTTTTTTTTTATTTTGTTCCTGGGAAAGAGAGGGTGGAAAGAAGAAAATTAAGGCCCATGTGCGCCAGAACAGAACTGGTAAAACAACTCAAATCAACTGGACTTTTTTTCCTGAAAAAAGTGGGGTTTATGCTTTAATCTGCCCAAAAGTGTGTATGGATGGATTTTGCTTTTGGCATTGTGCTCTTTATTATAAACCCTTATGGAAAGCTTGATGTAAATCAAGCTCAACCCCAACCACAGCCAAGCACAACTCCTACAGTAACAGCACAGGCACAAGAACTCTGTTGCCAGACCCACTCAAAAGTCACAAATCCTTTCCCTCAGTGTTCAGTTTGGAAGGACAATAAGCAAGTTACAAAATGACAAAAATTCAAAATTATACGGGACGATTAACAGATGACTGTCTTTTTCTCCCTGATATTCTGAGCAAATCTATTACATCTTTTTAAATACATTAAAAAGGAGAAGAGGAAGGGCTAGTTTTAACATAACATAGCCAACTGTTGGGAGTCATTGCTGTGGGATAGCTATGAGCCCTGAATTTTAATGGATTTTAAAAAGAGGAGTGGGCATATGTAAAGGGATGGGAAGATTAAAAGATTTAAAACAGAACCACAGAGAGTTGCACTCAGCATTGTGAAGATGAAATCTAAGCACAAATTGACAGAAACAGGCAGATGTTTCTTTTTGGAGTGAATCTTTCTGTAACTGTCCACAAGGGCTTCCTTGCCCTTTCCTCCGAAGCTTTAAAGTGTGACTGCTCTCAAAGGCAGCAGAAGTAGTACTGCTGTAAGCTCTGTTATGAATCTAAAACCCAGTAGAATGGCTTAATGCTCGAAAATAGCAGCTTGTAATGCGAGCGTCAGAAAACAAAAGTTCCCAGCCATGAAGGGTAAGTAGTGGTAGGTGTTTAAAGGGTAAAGTAAACCAGTTTTATCCAAAGGGTCTACTTAAGGATTCCATTAGAAGGATTAGGTCTTTTCTTCTCCATCAGAGTTTATTCTCAGCTTGTACATCAGTCTGCCAGCAACGTAAGACTAAAATTGTCGGTCTGAGTCAACTGAATCCACTTTGGCATGGGAGACAAGGGCTTGCTGTTTGGAGGAATAGTTTTCAAACTCTAGCACCTTGACCCAGAATACTTCAAGGTAATGAGAAGTGCACTACTCTTTAAGAGGAGGGATTAGCAAGAACCAGGTAAAGATACTTCCTGGAGTATCAAGTGTTTCATGTCAGAACTATGACAAGGCAAATGAATAGTTATAAACTTTCATCATGTGAGGGTAAGTATGTGTATACACATATATGTATATTTACATATATGTTCAAAGCTAAATAACACAGATCCTTTTCTTTCATTTTGTTTTCTTAGCATAGGAATAGCTGGTTTGAAACCCGCAAGCAGTTTTATGTCCATAAGAGTATTAAGCGAGAAGTTTCGATATGAAATCATTATCTTCTCTCTTCTAAATCCAAATACTAATTGCAACCTTGCTGTGAGCCTACAATATTAAGGCTATCATAGCCATGGCAACCAAAAGCAACATTAAATGGAATACATATCCGCTGCACAAGATTGGTTTTGGGGTTTTTTTTGTTGTTGTTTGGGCAGTAGGCACACATTTCTTTTCAGCAGCCATGATATACAGGTCAAAAGAACTTCCAGTTCATCAAACCTCTGAGCTGTTTTGCCACATATGCTCTGCTATCACTTAATATTTTGTGTATCTGTATAATTAATTTCAGTACAGGATGGTTTGTTAATCCACAGACACAAATAAAAACACAAATTAAAATTTCAGCATGGATTTTACAATGGCTCATTTACATTTCAGGATTAAACCCATAATAAAAACTTTTGTGTAGTTATACTTGGGCTGATTTTTCTTAAAACCAGGAGATAAACATCTATGTAAATAGCCTCAAAAAGATATTGTGTTTAGGAAAAGAGCACTTTAAATGAGCTGCTTAAAGTCACCTTCTATGCTTTGCATGATAATTGTAATGCAAAATAATAAACAGCACAGGGCACCAAGCACAGCACTTCAAGGATGATATTGTGCCATTTATATAAAGATAATTAGGCATTTAAAACCAAGCAATATCACTTTAAAACCTTCCAATTAAAATAAAAAAAAAAAGAGGGGGTGTGTGCAAGGTAATATTATTGAAATAAGCTTCCGTTTGCTTGATTTTCCTGAGGGTATGTGTCCATAATGATCTGTCTGACTCCAAAGCATCTGAGTACACAGTGAAATTAATTGCTGGGGACATGGCAGTGCACCATAGCTCTGTAGGCCACAGGTGATGTTTCAGATGTGGATATACTTTACCTCTTTGTGGGTATATATAAAAGTTAGTTTTACCTGGAAAAGATGCTGCTGTGCCTAGATTGTCATGTAGCATAGAGGAAAACTTACATTAGCTGAAGAACTTATTGCTTGGATTGCTTATTCCAGTTTTCAGAGAGAAAATGTGAGAAAGCAAGCTGTATCAACACCAGTGTCTTTATGCAGGTATAATTGTATCCATGCTAACGAGATCTGTCTACCAGAAAAAGCTCTAAAACATTGCACCTTAATTCAACACTGCTCTGTCAGCAAAAATTTTTATTCTATAATGTAATATTTATGTATGTTTATAAATGGTTAAGAAAGGGCTAATATAGTCAGACATCATTAGCACGGGCAGAAACTACTGGGAGGTGTTAGAGATTGGCTCCTTATGCCTGTGATTTACAGCAATTGTCCTGCTAGAACCAGTAATTATCTAGCAATTGATTATTAAAACACCCTTTAGCAAATTATTTATAAGGATGCTTTTCATGTAAATTACACCAAAAGTTGTTCAGAGGAGAACTTTACATTGATAAATAAATATTTTAATACAAACTATTGAAAAAGAATTTTCACCAAGTCTTGAAGTGTTGCTTTTAATGGTAGAAATGTGTTCAGGTAGTTCATCTATGTAACAAGAAAAATAACGTCAGTCCATTTCACCTGAAGGAATCTCTCGTGTCCCGCTGTTCTGTGGTTGTAGTTGCAGAGGGCAGCAGTGGAGGAGGTGCCAGCTGGTTGTGGCCGCTCAGCTCTGCACCTCGTGCACAGTGCGGCGTGCTGAGCCCAGCGTCCTCCCCGTGCAAGTAGGTCTTGTCTGAGGGTATCCTGCAGAGCACTTGAAATCGTAACCCTTTCCCCAAAATGGGATAAATCATGAATTTCTGTAGATTCTGTCCCACACGCAGCTCATGTGGTTGTTGGGTGTAAACCACAATGTCGCTTCAGGCCTCTATTTCCCACTTGTAGAGAGAAGAAATATTCCTCTGTGCCTCAGTGGACATTGTGGGGGTGAAGGCACTGAGGGTGCTCCTGCAGTGACATGGCATGAATTCCAGTGGCAATTTTTGAAAAGACTATTTGTTGCTGGTGAGATAATCTAAACCAGGAATCTTTGCAGTGCTCAGTGTACCCTTAGCCATTAGCAAAGAGCTTAGATGGAAGTGAAACAGTATCTCTGAGCTTTGCATAGGTTCTTGATTCTATGATTCTTTGCATGGGAGGGAATATTAATCTTTTCTGCTCTGCATGGCCATTTTTTTGTGCAAAAATTCAAAAAAGAATTCTTGTGGTGAGTCTGAACTGTGATGTACACTTAGCTGAACAAAAGCTTGTAGACTTGACAGTGGTATTGGTTGACCTAAAAAGACATATTATCTCATCCTGCAAACTGTATCTGCTTGGGTGCTTGGACTATCATGGCTACATCTACACCATAGTTAATACTTGGAGATCAGCTTGTTTAGGGATAAGGGGTAGCTTTTTAATTAACCCTACAAGGGCTCAGTGTAGTGCTCAGCTGAGTTACTACAGGTATTTTGTTTACCCTGGGCACACTCAGAACCTTAACTTGAGTTTTGTGTAGCTACTCATTGCTCTTTTCATGCTGGCTCAGTCATTTTTTCCTCATGGTAATAGTGTGACACCTGACTTGGTGTCATTGTTGCAGGAGGAAGAGTAAAGGCAACCCTCATAAGTTCAAATATGCTTAAACAATTTTGACACAACTTGTAAAAATTAAAAAGCTGATTGCACTTTTAATAGCAATCTTGTCAGTAATATTCAAAGTGATAAGTCTCTAGTATTCTAAAGGCACAGATTACCCTAAGTGACTGAAAGAGACTTCAAAGAATCTATAATTAAAATCAGTAATATGTACCGTACGTTTTAAAATACTGAACTCTATTTGAGAGATTATTTTCTTTATATAGTACCTAAGAACATATTCAGATGTAATGATACCACTATTGTCTTATTTAATGACCATTCCTGCTGAAGACTGGCCTCTGCGTCTGTAGGCTGAGTCCTGCATGTGGGACGATATGCCATTGTACTGTCCCAGGAGGCATGCTGACAAAGAAACGTGTCTCAGTCACAATACCGTCCCATTCTCCTCTCTCAATCCAGAGAAAACATAAAAAAGGTGCAGTTTACTTCCCCCTGCCTGCCTATGGTTCCCCTGGCAAGCATGGTATGAGCAAATTCCTCTTAGTCTCCATTCATGTGCAAAGGCACAAAAGGAGAGAACAATATCTGCATTTTCCACTGTAACCCATACAATATCTGGGTAGGCAGTGTGGCTAGACAGGGATTTGGGGAATTGTTCTCCTACTTGGGACTGAATGACAAACTGTTCTTGCAAGAGCAGAGTCTGCTGGTGTCATTATACTGAACTATCACTGACACACCTGGAGCTGCCTGTGGATGAAAGGCACTTTATAACCAAAATTTGTGCCCTTCAGAAGGATTTACAAACCGTTTGTACAACAGTGTAAATTTAACAGTGCTGCTAATAAGCTTTTGGCAATTTCACTGTGAGTTATATATGCAGAAGAACCAAGGATTTAGCTATCCTTAAAGGTTTTGAGGTTTAGAAAATGGAAAGAGGCAAGGGGCTGGCCTTTTTCAACCATCTGGGACCCCCTTCTTTCCTCCCATCCTCCACAATCTCTCTAAGATAGACACTATGGAAGTAAGATCCTTAGGTGTGCCACAGCAAACTTCACCTGAAAAATTGGCTTAAATACCTCTAACTTACTAAAATATTCTTTAGCTCTTTCTTCTCTAGCCTGATCTTTACTCTTATTCTATTATTAATGTTAATTTTGTGGGTGTATCTTGTCATAACTAACATTTTGTGTGAAAACGGGAGCAAGAAAAGACATGAGAATGTGTCAGCCTTTCATCATCCACTGTTTGTTGTCCTCCCTTATTAAATGATGGAATTATTCTTTTCTTTGCCTTCCACTTATATTGTTGCATATAGTAGTAGTAATAGTGAGAAATATACGACATTCTTGTTTCTTGGAAAGTTGACTTGTTAAAAGTTGAATGATAGTTGTCATTGGATTTTTATTTTAATTTTTTAAACTTTTTTTTATTTGAATAAAACTAATTTTCAGGCCTCGCCATCATCTGTTCTCAGTGAGATTTTAGAAGCCCCCCCTTTAGTATGGCTTTGAATATGAAAGGTCTGAAAGCAAAATGGGTTATCTCTTAAACTGTTATCACTGGGTTGTTTGAAATACAGATTAGACTAGAGACAAAATAGTTTTCTTGGCTTGCTAGCCATTTATTTAGAGAATGAATTCTTCCTTTCTCCTGAGTATTAAAGTCCAGAGCTGGAACCAGCAGGTCTGTTAGAAATAAGGAGTAAAGCTGAATCCTCTCTTTTTTTTCTTTCATTGTGAGCAATGGGAAGATAATTCCTTATTGCTAGAATTGTTAGCTAGAGGTAGAAGGGAAGACTATGTAAAGAGAGTGGTAAGAAAGAAGATTTGGATTTAAATATTCATGTTTTGGGGACTATTCAATGATATTAGGAATAAATTACCAGCTAAGGACACACTTGATTGATTCTGTCTGAATTTGTTTTATAATATATTCACATAATTTCATTTATTCTTTTCCTTTAACATCCATTAGAGGAAAAGAGAAAAAATATACAGCATATGAAAAGAACACGGGGAGGTTTTTAATATAATGTTAATAATAGTTGATATTTAATTGAGATCGTATCTTTAATCTTTTCTTCTTTTCCCCTGCCAGTGTTTCATCTCTATTCTTATTATCTTGTTTTCAGTACAGAATTATCACCCACTGGTTTTCAATTACAGCGATGCCCATATTGATTCTCCCCTTGATTTTAACTCGAAGCTGAAAAATTACTCACTTAAGCCAATAAAAGTAGATGATGTGGTTAGTTTTGGGTTCCTTTTTTAAAATAATAAACGCATAAAGAAGAAGAATGATAAGCTTATAATGATTCTGAGTTACAACAAACTGGTATGGAAATGCATTTTAAATCATTAGAACTCAGAACAGTGTTATAAATTTAGATTTATCTCTTCACATTGAAGTAAGTGGTCCCTAAGGACACAAAACCTATGTCTATAATTCTAAGTTGCATTTGTCTGTGAGTACTTGGGCACTGAGACCACCTGGCAGATAATAGATTTTGTCTATGCTTCTCTTAGCTTCCAAAACCAGGGTGTCTGTATGCAAAGTGCCTATTGGGAATGGTCCATGGTCCATGCTAGCTCCCAGACTGTGGCCAGGAATTGTCTGGGGGAGCGCCAGCTGGCATGGGCTGAAATCACCACTCTTTTGGTTTAATAGCAGAGATGATCACATTCCTGGGCTTGGGAAAGTTCCCAGGCAATGCTAAATTTACTAGCACAGATGTAGCCAGAGAACGTTGTCCCATCTAGAAGAAGTTACATTGCTTCTTCAAACACTTCTGTGCATACCTATCTTCTTAACACACAAATAGTCCCATGATACAATGATAACAAGCTTAAAACCAAGATTCGGTGCAAGGTTTGATATTACACAGAGGCAAATGTCAAGAGTTGTCATGGTATGGTTTTGGTGGCCATATGCAATTAAGAATCCGTCTTTCCTGATGCTTAGAAAGTTATGATCCAAATGAATTCAGGAGCAGAAGCTGAACAGAAGCTTTCCTGGGTGGTACGCTAAAGGATTTGATTCTGCACCCATTGACGTTAATGGAAAACTCTCTTACTAGCTTCTGTTAGAACAGAATGAGAGCTAGCTATAGGGAAAATCACTTAAAGCCATCAATTTCACACACACAATCCAAAATATAGATAGCAAAGGGTCAAAGTTTTCTAACTACAAAAACTAAGATCTTTCAGAACCTTTAATATCACAAGTAAGTTATCTCAAATACTTTTGACAGAATGAGTGGTTTGTAAGGGAATCCACACAGATGCACACATTAAAGTATTGGTAGGTATGTGTGTAGGTGGGATTTCTCCACAGAAGGAGGAAGGAAAGGTATTATGTCTCAACTTCAGGAAGATGCTGAATATCTATAGAAGAAAATTGCCTTAACTAACTGCAGCCATAGTGATCTGGGTTTGATATTCCCAGCTGCATCCAACACCTCCTATGTAGACATAGTATAAAACCAATACTTAACTAGTCTGACCAGGAAACACTGAGAAGCCAAATGCTTCTGTGCTGTTGCTTAGATTGCTACATGTAATGTCTCCTTTTCTTTGAGTGTCTTCAGTATTTTTGCCCATGCTTTATTGTGAATCTAACTTTTAAACCCAAGACTACTAATCTTCAATGATACTTACAAATGTTTGAGTCAAAATATTCAGACATGCTCTTGTAGTCCTGGAAACTCCAGAGGACCCCTTGCCCAAGAGGCCTTTTTTGAAGAGCAGAGCCATCATGAAACTTTTGGTGCCACCCAGCTGCTAGGCATCTGTCCTGCCTTAGTCGCTGGTTGTCCTCTCCTTGCTTCAAACAGACAGACAGTCCTACTTTCTCAGGGGCCCAGGTGTATTTGCCCCATTTCAATATCCATCTCTCATACTTAAAGTCAAATATTTGCTTTAACAAAGGCAAAATTTTTCCTAGACTTGGCAATGCACAGGGTTCTCTTTCCATGTCTAATTCCTCCACTTTTTATGCATTGTAGCAGCGTTCCCCTCTCTGGAACTGTTCCAGAAAACACCTGCACACACTTGCTCGTTTGTGAAATGCCAGTATGGTAGGTTGTAATTTGCCAGCCCATTTCGTCTCCAAGAGTAAATTAATTGAGTTGATACCAGCAGAATTTATAGTTTTATACAGGCTACACATACATGCTATGGTAATATTTTAGCATTAGGATGGGGTAAATGAGTCATAACTGATTATGGAGCAATTCCTGTCTAGGTAGAGATAGGAAACAAAGGCTTCTCTTTCCATTCTTTCTAGGATGACTGCCTTGTGAGTAAGGTACCTTAAACAGTTGCCTACCTACCCTCCCATTTCTTTTGTAGTTAGTGTCACACATTCTTAGGGCTGGGACCTTTAAAGGGTCTGTGAAACTGCAGGAGACACAAATTTTCTGAGGCAGCTGCAGAAGACACACATTTTCTGAGGCGGCTCACCATTACGTGACATTGTTTTACTGCCTTTTGTATTTTGAGCAGGTACGTTGATGAGGGCTTCAGACTTGCTGGGTACTCCTGCACATCATACATATTCTAATTTTTATCCCTCATCTGCCAATTCTTTAAATGGAATTTATTTTTCTTTCTTTAGGGTTAGGCTAGCAGGTCTGTGGCTCTTTCTGAACCTGCACAGAGGCTCTTCTACTACAGCCACTCCTCCTTCCCCCACCCCCATCATACTAAAACATTTATTTAGACTATAGTACCCTCTATACCTTCAAAAACTTGTTGTTGTTTCCTGTGAAACACCTCAGGTGCCAAACACAACCCCAGTGCAGCCTGCGGAAATGGATTCTCCCAAAGGGGATGCTGAGTGTGCATAGAAGTGGGCTCTGTTTTTCCAAGGCACCTGCCAGAACCTTGCTGACATTTTCAGCATAGGAAAATATTTGGCACTGGACAGCTGTTCAGAAACTTTTCCCCTTGTAGGTAGTATAAAATGTTCCCTTTTTTAAACATATTTATGTAGTTCTTTTTGGGCCTATACATATGTGAAAGGCTTCATTTTTTCCCCCACTATGATCTTCAGGGAATTTACTTCCTCGGTTCTTCCTATTTGCTCTATCATTCCTCACAGTGAACACATCCAGTTCTTCTTTTTAGTCTCTGTCTTTCCCAGCAACCTGACCTGCAGAATGGTCAATTGCTTTTACTCTGTCTTCCAACAAGTCACCTCAGAAGTCTGGCTCTAGCATCTATTTATTAGTTTTAGGTTCCTCTAATAAGTGCACCTTCTTGAATGCTTAACATGTTTGTTTTTAACACCTCCTTCCCCAGTAGTATTGCAAATTGTTTCTCTTCCAGCTTATTCACTCATAAAATTCATGGGGATAAGATTGTACCTGCAAGCATGAAGGTTTACCACTTTCTACTTTTCTGTCAGTCGGCTTTTCCAGGTCATGATGTGCAATTGGCTTGTGTTCCTGTATCCAGTGTAAAATTACCGAGCATCCCATTTGCATGTAGGGTGAAATTTTAGCAAAGGGTAAGTTGATGTTTTAACTATTGCTTATACAAAGAATTCATAAGAGCTAGTGGCCCTGTGTTTGTCACCTTTGTGTCCTGCACAGTTTGCTGGCTTTGGCAAAGAGACAGTCCAGTGCAGTTGCAAATGCCAGGCAGTGTCTTGACTTGTGGTGGTAGCTCTGAAGTGTTTAGCTGTATGTTGCGTTGTCCTTCCCCGCTCCTCACTTTGCTTTCCTTTTTCTTTTAAATCCCAGCTAAGAGCTCTGAATGCCTTTCTACCCAGGTCTCTTTTCTTTCAGTATTTTGGATTTTCCATAAAGTCTACTGAATAGATCATATTAATGTTGTCTGTGAGACTATGCTGATGGTGGCTAGATCTTCTTCTATAAACCTTGCTATTAACCTTGTTCCATATGCTGCAAAGTCTAATTGCTCTGTTATGGTTTTCTTTACTTCAAGGGTTACTAATTGTCTCTCTGAAGTGAGTCAGAGTTTTTACTGTCTCACAGCTTAGACCTGGTCACAATAGGCTTTCTTCTTCCCTTCTTGACATCACCCCATCGCAGTTGGGGAAAAAAAAGAGCAAACTGTAAACCTACTCTTCAGCCTTGGATCATTTACAGACTCATCTGTTACTTCTCCTGTTTTATACCTTGTTCTAAGACATTTGTAGGTAGAAGTAGAATGCAATATTCAAATGCGTCTAATGCACTGTTTTTCAGAACTAGAAGCTGTCAGATTTAAGGTAGTCTTGGAAGTTAGTTAATTTCTTTTTCTTTTTTTTAATGTGCTTGCTTGGTGAATACAACAGATACTGTGCAGGGAGAAACTCTGATATAGACCTTCATCACCCTTCATTTTTCTGGACAGTTTCAACAAACAAGAGTTGTTTGTCTTGTTATTAAGCAATCAGAGCCCAAGATTTGCTTTCCTTCACTGCTGAATTCTCATTGACTAGCATTATGGAACCTCAGTCTTTGTACAGCACAAAAGGCAGCCTATTTTAACAAATTCATTCTGCTGGGTTGTAAATGGGAAGGAGATATTAGGAAAGTCATGAACTGTGTTGTCAGGACATGATCCTTCATTTTATTCCATAAAAAAATACAGATAGAATATAACTAGCTGCTTCTGAGGGAAAATATAGGCTGTTACAGAGAGAAGCATATGTAAAGTGTTAGACCATGGGTAAGCTAATACACTTACTTTAGTGCATCGTAATTGAAGAATAATGTCAGTCACGTTGAAAAGATTTCCTGAAATACCTCTCCAAAATAGTTTAGGATAGTGTGTTCTTAAATGTGTGCATGGGAACAGCAGTGAATAAATAAATAAATAAATAAATACACCACCCCACCCCACGCCCCCCCCCCAAAAAACCCACAACCAACAACCTCTAAAGATTTTGTTGTTCATTCTCAAATACTGTGGACTGAAAGAACAACAAAAAAGTAAGCTTCAGTCATAACTGTTTCTTCTGCACTCATGTTTACTAATTCTGCAACCTGACTTATGCTTTCTGTAGTCAGAAAATAACTGTATCTCTAGTTTGATAAATCTGTACAAGACAATGTAAAATTGAACTGCACAGTTTCCCTAATATTCATCAAAACAGGACTTGAAGCGAGTGGTGGGCAGTGCAACACACACAGCCAATACCAGTTTCAACCTATTGTCATTAGGAAAGGACCAAATAACTGGATCGTAATAGATGTTTTTCAAAGGGTTCAGGCATTTGTCTAGAAACCGAAACAACCATCAGACAACACGAAATTTCCTTTTAAAGAGGGAGGTGGAAAATGGACACACAAAGGGGGTATTTATAAAGAAAGTCCCTCCCCATAGACTAGATTAGCAATAGGCTGTGGTTTAAATAAGTGAGATGAACTAGCTGTAAATATCAAACCCTTGCTCCTAAAGGTTTGAAATTCTTAGTACTCTGTTTTGCAAACTGGCCTTTTCTTTTTTTGGGGGGGGGAAAGAAAAGCTGTACCTTTAAAATGGGGTAGGGTGGAGTGTGGGGGAGCAAGAATTACTGAATAAAGGTTTCTTTCAATTTATTTGCTAAAGATTCCTGGCAGGTAAAACTCGTTTAAAGGAAACACATTTTTTTCATGATCTTCTAAATTCCCATCTGTACTCAGACAGTTGTATTTACACTGTTACATTCTTCAGGAGCAAAAATTCTCTGATGTGAAACGCTGATGGAGTTGTGCATGAATGTTGCTGAAAAATGTCTATGTGCAGAGTATTTCTTGAAAATGACAGTGGTGTTCACCATGACAGCCTCATGTAATCAAACTCCCAGGGTACCATATGTACTGATCTAGTAAGTTGTTGCAGCCCTAGCTAAGGAGACAGGACTCTTTTCATTAAGTTGTAACAGCTCTTGGTTTTAATTCAGAAGGTCTTCAGCTTGTTCCCTGATCTGTCAAGCTCATGGTAGCTAAGATAACTGTGCTAAAGATATTTTTTGTCTGGGATACTTAAATATAAGTATACTAAAAATAAAGCAAGCAAGGAGGGGAACTGACAGCAAGAGAGATGTCCAGTAAGTGCAATCAACAGAAATGATTTGAAATTGCTTAAGTGGCTTTAGAAAAAACAGAACCAAGCCAAAACCAAACCCTAGCTCCCACCGTTCTATTTGCTGGAACCTTTATACTTAAAATGCCCCACAGATGTCTTGTCCAGATTCTGGGAAAGTTCAAACAATTTTGGATTTGCCAGGTTTAAAACTGTATTTACTGTTCATTTGTCTCAGACCTAACAAACCTTTTCTGTCCATGACCTTTGCCGTGGCCTGGATTTTGCAGCATATTTAGGCATTGACTTCAATGCTGCAGCAGAGTTTCTCTCTTCAGTCTCCAATCAATCACCTTCACAGGCCAACAAATCTAGGTGGTATTTGGTATCCAAAGTCCAAAGGAACAAACTATTTCGAAATATCAATAAAAGGGTGGTAAACTTTCATTACGATGCTAACAGCAGTAGCATTACAACAAAACAATCCACTGACAGCAGTTAATTTTGTGGTATTTTCTACAAGACACTAAAATTGTGCTGGTATAGAAAACCTATATAACAGTTTTCCAGGCATGGATTTTGACTTCTTGGATGGTACCATATGCAGGTTGTCAAGATTTGAAACTCTGTGTATTGTCAGTATCTTTGTGTTGCAATTTCTGAAACACCAGAAAGTAAGAAGTTGTCACTGTTTATAGTACCTGCAGAGTGCAAGACAGTCACTTCACCGTTCCTTGCTTGAAATTGTCAGCATATGCTGAGATGTGTTCTTCCAGGATCCTTAGTAGATTAAAAAATTAGATTTTCTTTGTGGGAGATTTATACCAGTGTGGGGAATCCCTGGACTTGAATCACATAAAATAGGGTACCTACAGATGAATGAAGGGTTAAAACATGTGAATGACAATTTGGTAGTGGAGAATGGACAGCACAACGGTACTTTGTAGGAAGCATGAAAATACTTGAAGATATGAAGCCTGATGCATTTCAAAGCAAATGCAGGAGCCATACTGGTGATGGATATTTATGCAAAGCTTTCTGTGTAGACATGCAGAAGCAATGTAGTGTAGGGGTTCACAATCACAAGCCTAGGAAATTTCTGCAATGAATTCCCAGCCAGGCCACAAAGGAGAGCCATGATACATAGACTGCCTTGCTGTCCTTGAGTAAAATTAGGTATTTGCTTGTTTATGAGCACCGACAAGAAATCGCATGGTGTCTGACTCCTGTTTGGGTGACTGGGAAACAGATCCCTCACATGCAACAGCAGCCGCTCTCATTGAGAGCTCATTTGCCTGGCATGGAATTCCAGAGACTGTAATTACAGATAATGTAACTCAATTTTCCTGTCAGGAATCTGCTATTTGTAGTACCAGCAGAACCAGAGTATGTCACATCCCTGCCACACTCCAGCCAAAGCAGAAGCAGCTGTCGGGGTTGCCAAGCATACTGGGCTAAGAGGGATGCAGAGGAAGTACTATTGTATGTTATTTCGTGGTCAACAAGCCTACAGGATCACCCTGTGCCACACAACACATTGATACTGTGGTGCACAAATGCTGCAACTCAGTCGAGGTAGAAAAGCACTTCATCTGCTATGGTCTAATCTGTAAAATAAGGCTGTAAAACCAAAACCAAATAGCCCTCCTTGAGTGAAAAGCTCTGATATGCTCAATATGGTATGTCCCATACAGCAGCAGAATAAGAGGACTTATTTGAATAAGGATGGATGTAATTTATAGTCAGTCAGGTTCTCAGAATCAAAGCTACACACAAACTCAAAACCAATGCTGTTACATTTAAGGATGTTGTATTTGTTCTAATTTTTGCATTTCACAAACCAGGCCTCTGGCTTTTTCCTGCATTTGCAGTAAAATATTGCCTTCTTACCATTAGGGCCCAGAAGAAAAGACACAATATGAAATTCTGGGGAGGTACTGAACTTTCACTGCCTGGGACTAAATGCTGAAGCTTAGAAGTAAAATGTCATCATTAAAGCAAGTGGAAATGACAATAGGATTTCTGTTTTAAAAGCTAGCATCAAGACACCTGCTGTTAGTGAATAACAGGTATCGAAGATTTTTTCACCAAACAAAGGTCATCCTTTCTCTTCAGCTGACTCTTTGTATTTGTAAAAGTAAAATCGACTTGACTCAGTCAAGACTGGCTTTCTCCCCTCTATGCATAAAGGAATTTAACTGACATGAGAAAACCAAGGACATTTCCTCAGGTTCCAGAAATCCAATGGCTACTTGTGACTCCCTTTCAGTTTGATTCAGGCTAGAATAACTGGTCACTGAATCTACCTCTGACTACCCTCATGTTTATACACTTTGACTATACATCCTACAGTTATTTAAAACAGAGAAATCTTCACCTGCAGGCACCTGGAAAGAGAATCTCCACTCTCCTATTCCTGTCTTCCATCTTACCCAGTAATTTTATTCTGAACAAAGATTAAAGTCAACTTAGAGGAACATGGAAGTTTTCTTTCAATGTGCACAGATGCAGTGGCTCTGAAATAGCATTAATAATGCTGTGACAAGTACCTTGTAATTTCTAGAGATGTCACAGTTCATTTGATGTCATTCATATGCCATGTACTAGTAAGACGGAAAGAAGCAGTGCCTAGGATGTAGAAACCGTTGCATGCTGGTGGGGTGGAAATTGGGACAGATCAGATTCAGAGAATCTGAACAATTCAGGTCATAAGGACCTCTGGAGGTCATTTAGTCTAACCTCCTGCTCAGTGCAAGGTCAGCTTGATCAGGACTTCAGGGCTGTATTTAAGTTTTGAAAATCTCCAAGGATGGAGCTCCTTCAGCTCCTCTGCACTTTTTCCAGTTCTGCAGCACTGGCAGAAGGGAGATTTTTCTTTTTCATTTAGTCCAGTCAGAGTTTCCTTTGCTGCAACTTGTTATCCATTGCTTCTAGTTCTTTTCCTGTGCATCTCTGGGACAAGACTGGCTCAGTCTTCTTTGTAACCTCCCTGTAGGTACAGGTGGGCTGCTGTTAGGACCCCCAAAGCCATCTCTTCCCCAGGCTGAACCAGCCCAGCTCCCTCAGCCTCTCCTCATGGGGCAGGTGCTCCAGCCCCTGACCATCATGGTGGCCCTCTGCTGATTCCCTCTGGTTTGTTGGTATCCAAAACTAGACACCACAGTCCAGCTGTCTCACAAATACCAAGCAGAAGTGAATAACCACTTCCTTTGACCTGCTGGCTGCAGTCTTGCGAATGTGGCTTAGGATGCAGTTAGCCTGTGTTGTCAATTGATTCATTCTGCCCTCCTACTGGGCTGTGAAGCATGTCAGGGCAGTATGGATAGATACCAGGTTTATGGAGGCAAGGAAGTGAAGAGTTGTTCTTATGGCAAACTATGGGCAGCATATCTCTTCCAGCAAATTGACCATCATGCAAGAGTTTGAGGATAAAAAAAGGAAGAAAGGGGAAGTGATATAAACAGAAAAACTGAGTGAGGACCAAAGGGAGCTCTTAGGGCAAACACACAAAAAGGCTTAAAAACAACACCTTCTCATTGCCAAACGTATCCAGACAGGGATCTGAATGTTTCTAGAGATGTTTAAGAGCTGTGCATTGTGAGTGTGTAAAAATACCTGGGGATTCTGGTTGGTTTTGGTTTATTATATTTTTTTTTAAATTTCCTGCCTCAAACCCACACATGACTTGTCCATAATGGTGGGTTTATATTCCTAATCGGTGAGTACAAACAATTCATTTTCACAAACCATGCATCAAGTGTACAGTGGGTCAGTCATGCTTTGGCCACTGGCCACGAACATTAATTGTCTAGGATAACTGATTGCCCAGCAATCCTAGCAGCTCAGTGTCTAGAAAACTGGTACATCACTGCTCAAAACTGTAGTCTCCTCCTTAAATCAGGAGAATGGGGGGTGCAGCTTTTACTAGCAAGATAGATCAAAGCTAGTCCTCCACCTAAAAGAACACTCCAAAATATATATAAATGTGGTTTTAGATGCTGGTGTTTACCTCCTTTAAAAAGTTTTCATTCTTACAAGAAGATGCCATAAGTAGAGTTATATAGAAAGGTTATACAGAAAAGGCAAGCTTATTCACAGTGACATAGAATCATAGAATCATAGAATCATTTCGGTTGGAAAAGACCTTCAAGATCATCGAGTCCAACCATTAACCATGCCCTGGAGTACCCTGTCCACTCGCTTTTTGAATACCTCCAGGGATGGTGACTCAACCACTTCCCTGGGCAGCCCATTCCAATGTTTGACAACCCTCTCAGTAAAAAAATTTTTCCTAATATCTAACCTAAATCTCCCTTGCCTCAACTTGAGGCCGTTTCCTCTTGTCCTATCTCCAGACACCTGACAGAAGAGACCAACACCCACCTCACTACAACCCCCCTTCAGGTAGTTGTAGAGAGCAATAAGGTCTCCCCTCAGCCTCCTCTTTTCTAGACTGAACAGCCCCAGCTCCCTCAGCCGCTCCTCATAAGACTTGTGCTCAAGGCCCCTCACCAACTTGGTTGCCCTTCTCTGGACACGCTCCAGCACCTCAATGTCTTTCTTGTAGTGAGGGGCCCAAAACTGAACACAGCACTCGAGGTGCGGCCTCACCAGTGCCCAGTACAGGGGAACAACCACCTCCCTGCTCCTGCTGGCCACACTGTTCCTGATACAGGCCAGGATGCGATTGGCCTTCTTGGCCACCTGGGCACACTGCTGGCTCATATTCATCATACTATAAAACTTGAATATCGCTGTATTATTATTTTTTCCTCTTTAGCAATGTCTGTCTCTGTTTTGCAGTATTTATGTCACAGAATTAATGGCATAAGTAAAATAACTAGGTAAGATATTAGTAGGCATACATCATGCTTCAGTTTATGAGTATAAAAACCAGTAGGGCTTGTTAGGAAAATGCTCCTATTTTTAGGTTTGTGTCCCTTGGAAGACAGTACTGGCATGGAGAATAAACATGTTAAGAATATATAGCAGCATTGAGTTAAATGTGAGGACTTCTCAGTGGAATGAAGTAGGGAAAATTTTGCAATCTTTAGTCACACCTGTTAATTTTTAAAAATTGAAAGTGCAAGTGCATTGCAGTCACAATGTATTTATTTTTAAAGACAGTCTTCCTGGAGTAGCTTACTTTGTATTGTGACGCTGCTTGGAGCCTTCATCAGGGATAGTTATTCCTCTAGATGCCATGCAAATGCTATTGGAAGACAGCACTTCTCCCAGCACATCACATCTGAATTTATTAGCAATTGTGCCCAGATGCACCTGCAAGATCTAACACTAGAAAATAAAAGGTGAGTGATCCTAGCTCTTCCTTTGAGACTGGGTGAATGAAACAAGAAATCTTGTCCACTGAAACAGTGGAGGCTGCTGTAAATACTGCTGGTGTGCAACGGGAGCGAGGGCTTGACCACACTCCATAGCGACGCATGTGAGGAGAGGCTGATGCCATGCAGAGCCCTGGCGCAGCAACATCGGCACGGCATATGCCAGCCTTTCCCCCTGGCTCTGCATGCCCCGCTTGGGAATCTGTGTACCACAGTTACTGGTCTCATGTGTGGTTGTGCCTGGCATGTTTCAAATGATGACTGCATCCATTTCGCAACTTTTAAAAACAGGAGTATCGTTGCACGTGAAGTGCACTGTTTGCATCTAAGATTAACAGCCTGAATTAGCAGGGGAAGACAGGAAAAGACGGAAGGATAGTTCTCTCTGTTTTGTCACAACTTCTATTTACGTGAGGAAAATGTTAGCGTTCTTTATCTCCTTGGGGTACCCATCAGTGCCCCAGTTCCAGCATTTGCTATATCGCTCCTCAGGGAAACCCTTGAAGCCATATGGTTCCCTTGCTGTTCCTGCGTTTTTGTGTGCCTAAGGAGTTGTTGGTGGTAGTGGTCTCTATTCCTTCTGCTACTTTGCTCCATGTCTCATTTGCTTTTTATGCTTTTTTCAAATGAAAAAGTGGCTGTTGCATTCTCTAGCTTTCCTGTAGCTCAATGCTAGCAGCTTATAAATACACTTCTGCCAGATATGTGTTCCTTCTCCCATGTTAGAGCAGCCAAAGAGATACAACTCTTCTGGGTAGTGAAGGTATTAGAAAAATCAAGGTTATTAATCTTTTAGGTATAGTTGATCCTTTCTTAGGCAAGTTGATGGGCTAGATTTTGGTTCCAGTACATTCATACATATCTCTCCAGGCCTTTTTCTCTGGGACTCTAACCCCACAGGGAGAGAAATCTGTTGTTGTGTTTTACAAAAGCCAAAACCAAAGAGGTTGCTTTAGGAGTGTGCATGCACGCATGTGTGCAGCACGATGTAGTTGGCAAATAATTTCTGAAGAGACTATTACAGGAAAGGCCTTTTGATGGTGTATACAGTGAAAGAGACTACACTATGATATATGAAAACACCATGTAAGTGTTTTCACCGGGTAGGGATCCCCAGTGTGTTTGCAAGGGGCGTATTATTCTCAAGTGACAAAGATTTAAAGGGTGCAGAATGGCCAGCTACATTTTATCCTGTTGTCAGAGCTTGCTGGAGCTCATGCTTTGACACAATGAATGAAGAAATTCCACTTACATGTCTGTGGATTACTGGTATGCTTATCTTAAAATACGTAAGATTTGGTACAAAGGTTGCATGACATTTAGTCTCTGCAGGCATGATCAATGGAAAAACAAATGCACTATCAGCAACAATTTTCCATAGCTACATGTGAAAGAATTACATATAAATGCCGCAGTAAGTACTACCTGATGTGAAGGTCAGTGTTGCATGCTAGAACTGTGGTTCTGTCCTTCAGGATGCAATTGTTTTTATTCAAAGCAATGCATGTTCAGCAGAAGAACAGGGATTCATGGGATTAGTGCAGGTCAGAATATTGTCCAAAGTGTCAAAAGCTTTCAAAACCGGAGCTTGCAAAAAGAGCTGGCAGAGCACTCATGGGAGTCTACTTCAGCCTGAACCAGTGAACCAGTTCACATTTTTTCCAAGCAATTCAGTCCATGACAAGAGCTTAGAAGAACCATCTGAAGGCTAACAATTACACTGAACCTGAAGAATTAGTACTTTTAGAGGCATCAAAAAGAATAAACTGATTCGTGTATCCAGAGATTTGACCATGTATCTCTCAAGGGGAAGGTATTCGTGACAGTACAGTGTCTTTGCAACCAAGAACAGAATGGTAATTCAGACTGTAAAAAAAAAAAAAAAAAAATTGAATTAATCTTCTGTAATGCATTATTTTGGATATTTACATCTGAAGTCTGCTTTTCTATGAATATATTTTTCTCCAAGTTCAGACTTGTACTTTACAATTTTACTGCTTATTAACAGTAAAACAACTTAACATTTAACCTTTTTTCTTTTCAATTTAATTTTACTTAAGTCATTTGGGAGAAAAAGATGCAGAGGTAAACAGAGATTCCGCAAACACAGAGTAGTGCATCTGTTCTCAAACCTACTCATCAGTAATCCCTATCCTAGGAGAGGTGATGTATGCTAAAGCACCATGTCCAGTATTTCAGGGACTTGGGCACATTATACAGCATATCTGAAAAATGGCTGTGTCATTATTTACATTGTACAGAACAAAGGAGTGTTTCAGAAAATGTCATGGATGATTACAGCGGGAAAAAATGGATTCCATTCCCCATACTGCCACTAATTTTCTCTGTGTCCTCATACAAGTCTCATCTTGCAAGCTGTTAAGCACATGCTTTCTGGATGACCCAACTCACTTCAATGAGACTACTTGAATATATAATACTTGTATGTATTAAATACATGCAAGTGTTTTCAGAAAGAAAGAAGGCCTTAGATTTTGCATGCCTCATTTCCCATATCCTTAACATCAGGAGGATATATTTCTTAATTTTTTGGGACTATGAGGACATGTTATTGTTTGAGATGTCAAAGGGAAGGTTTTAGCAAGTAAGATGAACATAGAGATAGCAAAAATGCCAGTACACATGGTACAAGTGCAGCTGAAATGAAAATCTACCCTTTTCAGGGATGTAATATATCCACTACTCTAGAATTTTATCTAAACATTTCATCATCAAATGATTTTAAGCTCTGAAACAAAAGAGTGCTTTAAATAAGACTGCCTGCTAGAAGAAAAAGGACATCAGAAGAAAAAAATTTATACAACTTGGGATTACAGGCTTTTAAGGTATTTAGTTCAGCATTTACCTAAAAGGTAGCCCATCCTTAAGCATATCTGTAGATAAAAATGAATTATTTAGTGTGACACTTTGGTGTCATTCAGAATTCTTATTTGATTTGATTCTCAGTGTTAGGTGGATACACAACTATGATGGT
Source organism: Harpia harpyja (assembly GCF_026419915.1). Taxonomy (NCBI): domain Eukaryota; kingdom Metazoa; phylum Chordata; class Aves; order Accipitriformes; family Accipitridae; genus Harpia; species Harpia harpyja. The sequence goes on along the minus strand of NC_068945.1, from coordinate 11,914,842 downwards.
TATAGCTGACTCTTACAGACACATCCTTTGTCACATAAAATAGGGACAAGCTGAATGTAAAGCAAATAGCAGGTTCACTCCACATTGTTCCTTAAAAGGAAATATAGTCTTTTGAGTGTTACAGTGTTCGTTTTTTGGGTTTTGGTTTGGTTTTATTTTTTTCTTTTTTATTGGTTTATCATTTCTGTGAGGTGTCAGCCTAACAATCCTCCAGATAGTGATCATGGTATGGGTAACGTACAGTATGATGGGAGCAAAGAGAGCAGAAGTTTTATTTGGAGATGGACACTACCGTAAACCGTGTTTTGTTGGTTTAAAGGACTGGGATTTTGCTTGTAGCATTGCTTACCTTTCCTCATAGTTCTGTACATTGGTGATTCTACAACAAAAGAAACTCCCCCGAACACCCTCAAGACATTTTTAGATGCAATAATCTATGTGGCAGTATATTTGTTGCTTTACCACAAAAAGGAAAATAAAATTTTCTAGCAACAGAGATAAAGCTTACACATATACTAAAAAGTAAAATATCTGTCTCTCCATAAATGTGAAAAAGAGTTTTTCTTCAATCCTAGGATTTCTTTTCTTTGTAGCAGTATTTGTGATATGCCTTGAGATCCAGAATGAAATCCTTACATTTACTTCATGTTGCCCAGAAGAGAACTGTTGGACAGGTACAATTTGGTCACTTGGGCCCACCGGTAACTTTTCATTGAAATTGGTGTAAGTTAATGCCTAAGTGCTTTTGAGGATCTGGACCTTATTATCTAGCCTAGATGACTAACCCAAATGCAAGAAACCCTGTATCTTGCTACTGCTTTAACTCTCTTGCCCTCAAAATATGTTCTATTGAGACCTATTTTACTATGAAAAGTAATGTCCACCAGTCACCTTGCAGTCAGACATGTACTGGCACACAATAGGAACTTCCTGATTTCTCTCTCAGTTATTAAACTGCTGAAACATGCAGTGCCATCAGTATTTTGTGATTCAAAAAAACTTTTCAAAATAGTTTTGCCTCTGAAATACTAGGATATTCTTATCCATCTGGGCCTTAATTTCAAGAAAACATGAAGGAAGATAATAGTAAATACCTGCTGAAGGTTACTTTACTTATCACTAGGAGTCCTCTGCTAGAAGCATCTCCTTTCCTGGCTGTCAAGTTGTATTCATTTTAGATCAGATTTCACCAGACAGAAGCAGGTGTGAGGCGAGAGGTGTACCAGCCTTGGTTAATAGGTCAGAGCCCTGTTGCATAAGCACCGCACCCCCTTCATAAAGAAGAACCACCAGTCTCTGGTGCCGGTTCATGGCAGGAAAATGAAGGCTTGAGCAACCTCCTATCTATCTTTCCTGAGGCACTAAAACTTCTCCCTGAAGGTGAGATTTTCTTCCACTTGGTCCTTTTTATTTTATAAAGAAATAGAATGAGAAGAGTAAAAAAACCTCAATTTACATACTACTTAACATATTGTGGCAAAATTATTCCCCATGAATAGACCCTTTGAAGGTCTCTGAAATGAGTGCTGCATTAGGGTGAACTCCATCCTCTACTTGAAGGCTTTTGGAAGTTTCTTCCTTCTCGGTCCCCCATGAGAATTTTCAGAATAATCTTGTTTGTGTAACATTTAGCTATAGTGTTAAAATGCACCTGAAAATCCTAGACCTTTTGAAAAAATTTGGCTTTATTTATAGGATTGATTTTCTCTAACTTATCAATCCCAAATGGGTACCTCATACATGTTTATTGCTCCTGGCCATGCATAAAATCTACAAGAATAAATGGAAAAAGGCAGAATCCCTACCATTTTTATGTACACAGACTTGGGGTCTGGCACTTGCTCATTTGCACAGTTACCTGTCTGAAGGCAGGCAGGTTTTTGGAGGAGATAAAATGAATAACCTGGCAGTTGTACTACTGTGTCATGCAGCAGGCACAGCAGCTCCAAATTCTGCTGTTTGCCAGCTAGGACCTCCTTATAGATCAGTCGTGACTGCAGAGGTACAGGTTAAGGGGTAAGTAGGTCAGTTCTGTGGAGGTGGACTCTGTTTTGGGGAAAAGGAGAAGCAGAATTAGTCATGGATACCTCTCCTTTGGCATACAGTTCTTAGAGGTTAAACGCTGTGTGTTATAGCTATAGGTAGGGTGGGATTTGAGGCATGTCACAGCACAGAGCCAGGAGCAGTTGCTGTCGTTTTTAGTGGCAATTCCAGAGCAAACTAAATTTGAAAACCCTTATGGTAAGGACATCTTTATGAATTTCATCCTTACAAAATTATGGGCTACACAGATAAGACAATGGGTGAGAGGAATGTATATGAACATATATATATATATGAAATGCATGAACTGAATAAAACACGTATCTCATAAATGCAATATACATAAATAATATAATATAGATTATATAATTATATTTATATATAATGGAATGTATGAACAAAAATTGTGCTTTGCCTAAAGCATGTGGGAAATTGGTGGTCGAGCTAGAAATTGTACAACACCTCGTGTTAGGCGGAAGATCATTCTTCTGTAACTGCAGCAAAAAGCTGAAGGAAGGTTTATTCCTATATTAACTTTCATTTTTCAGGCAGCATTGCCCTTCTAAAGATATCCCTTCAAAAGATGGACCTTTTAAGAATGTCTGCAGATCTGGACTCCCTCAGATTAACTGGGGGCACACATTTCAAAGGGAAGTGGTGTTCATGGGGAATTCTCTGCCAGCCGCCCAGATCTCAGCTGCAGAAGTAAAGGATAAGTAGTAAAGGAGTTTAAATTTCCTCAAGCTGCCTTCTGTTGTGCTTCAGCTTTGATCTGCCAGGATTACCTCTAGAGGTGGGAAAAGTAGTTAATTTTCCACTTTCACTTGACACTTCCCCTTTCTCTAGGGGCTGCTGAGTTAGTGCCCACTACCTACTAGGTGAGCTGAATGCAATACCAGAACTTGCACTTTCTTGGCGGTGACTGACTTCACAGGCTGTCAGATAAGGGAGGCATTTGATGATTTTCACTGGTTTCAGTGTAGCTGCCAGCCAACTACAACCAGCGAGGTGGACTTTCTACTCTGGTCAGCCCATGATGCCACTGTCTTTACCTTGTCTTTTCCCACATTCCCCCTGTGGTCCCACAGAGCCTTAGTCCCCAAGGAACACCCTTTAAATTTTCTTATAATTATTTATTTATTTTTCTCCAGCTCCAGATTAAAACCATTCTTTGTGGTGATGCCTGCAAAAAGACTTGACTGTGCTTAGGTGACTTCTGCTGTGCTTATAAAGTTGTCTTATTGTGTTCTTTTACTCCCTCCTCTTTTGTCTTTGGAGTTATATTTAGGCTTTTTGATTTATTATTAATTAGACACCATCTTTTTGCTCTGCTCTTGTAGCACCTCAAACAATGGATTCTCAGCCATGGCCAAGCCTCCTGACTTCTTCAGTAACACAAATATTTGGCAACAGAGTACAGCGTGTGTTTGTTTTTAAACAACTGTCACATGGAAGCTCTCATGTCCTTGCACTGTTGTCAGCTGTTGCAAGGGACAGAATAGCAGATGGAAAAATGGACTGGAAAAAATGACTAACCGTGACTTGAGCTCTACTTCTGCACTAGGAGTAAGGGGGATCAGAAATAATGCTGTCCTCGCCTCCAGGCTCCACCTTTTTGCAAACTTTTTGCACTGGTATCCTGGTTGTGTGCCTACTCAGCACCAGATGAGGCTGGTCCTTGTGCTGTGGCTGGCTGACCAGCCCGCCTGGCAGAGGCTGTCCTGGAAGGAGAGAGGTGGTGGTGGAGTGTGATGGCCAGGGTGCATGTCACCTGCTGGCACCTCGCTCTCAGAGGTGCCTTGCTCTAAGGTATACTCCTTAACTGCAGTGTACTGTGACAGCCTTTCAGGTACCATGTGCTAGTATTGTATACCATGTATCTATAGCCCGTCATATAGCTCAGATGTATATTGCGGACTCTGCCCCACACAGCGAAAACAATAAAACCTGAGATATACTTTTTGTTTCCTCTGTGGCAGGAAGCAGAGGAGACCTCTGTCACGTAAACTCTCTGAGCCAAGCCACTCAGATGGTCACAACTATCCTTGAACTGATATAGGTATTACTGGCAACCTCCAGGACTTTCAATATGCCTTAGCTTTCATGGTAATATGTGTTCACATCAGGGACAATTTTAAATCAGGTATGCAAAAAGCCAAATACAGCTCCTTCACTGGAACCATGTCATGTTATAAGGCACCAGCCAGGCCTGCCACCATGGTCTGTGCTTGGGGTAAGCTTTTTCTGGCCTTCTCAGCTCTGCTCCCAAGACGCAAAGGGCAGAAAAAATAGCATTGTGGCAATTTCTAACAAATGCAATGAGTCAGTTCCTGTTAATGATGAGACCCCTGTGAGTCAGATCATTAGCACTGATTTCCATTTCCATCCCTCTTGCTGTTGTTGTTTGTTTGTTTGTTTTTAAGAAAGGGGGATATTTTCATTTTACAACTGTTTTTTAAGCTGCTTTCCTAAGGAAATAGGTCTTATGCAGTGATGATCTCTGTTTGCCTGTCCTTCCTTCTTTCCTTTCTCAGGAACTTTTGTGCTTATCAACAAGAATTGGTAAAAAGATAGCAATTTCAAAGTTGCTAAATCCCTGCAATCTTCATGAAAATAGCTGGCTGGATAGAAGAAAAAGACACTGTTAGCCCTGTGGTGACAGAGATGCCACAAGGGCAACTCACTCTATTAGTCACCAGAGAATCCACACCTCTAGATGGCAGGAAAAGCTTCAGAGTTTGCATGTTATTGGACCTCAAACAGAGACACATCTATTAGAAACTAAAAATAATCTCCACTGCTGCTCCCAGGAAAACTGATTTTTAATTGTATAAAATCCATCCTGTAAAAAAAGTGTCTGTATCTTGCTCTGTAGATTCATATGCTCCCCTCTCTTCATACGCATTAAGATTTAAGGTACTCATCAGTGGGAAATATGTATAATCTCCCACAGGACTGCAGTTTCTCCTTCAGTACTAACATATTAAAGCCAGACTTCTTAAACATTCATATTAATTAGTCTGTAAGGAACCATTATCAAAATATGGTGTGAATACATAATTATGAGGGTGTGTTGTCTGGCAGGAAAATGAGGGTCTGATCCTGCCTCCTCTGAAGTAAACGGCAGCTTCATCACTATTTTTTGTATAAGCAATAGTGAGCCCTAAAGCAGCAGAAACGGGAGACAATTTTCCCCTTCCTGCCTCACTGGAAGCACTGTCCCACCCTTGCTGAGAAAGCACTTCACCCCTCCTGGGAGGGGAGATAGAAAGAAGAGCATTTGGCAGCTATTATCAATATTCATGTACAGCTGCAATTCACAGGCCTTATTCCCTGCTGAAATGTGCCATTAGCTTCCGCAGGGCTCGACCCGCAGAGAGTGGGATGGACCCCTGTTAGCAGCAGTCAGGCATACACGGCTGTCCTCTAGGTGCATCCAGTGTCCTGCTCCAGGAGAGGACAGCCTGATTCTTCTCCAGTGCCAGGGTTGCCGTTATACCTCGTCCTGGGGCTTATGAGAAGGGGCAGCAAACAGCCCTGCATGTGATAATGCTTCAGCATAGACTGGAGGCTTCAGACTATTGCAGAAGTTCAAATTCTGCCATTTCAGCGGGCTTAGAACTAGGCAGAACCTTTGTTTGCCCCAGATAAATGCAGTGCCAGAGCCTACGAGATACGGCAAGCTATGCGTTAATTTTCAAATATCAAGCCTGCAGTTCATCTCAGATTAGGATCTCTTGGTGGTGGTGGTGGTGGTTTTTGTTTGTTTGCTTTGCCTTAAGTAAAAAATAGCATGGTCTAGGAAATGCAGAATGGGACTGGAAAACTGGAAAGAGATCTTAGATCTTGTTTTTCTGCCACTGATTTGTTTGCAGCCTTAGGAGAACATGAGGATATTATTTCTGCAGCCCCAATTACTGTCTTGTTTATAATTTGGTGGAAGATCTTTCCCTGCTGTTTCCCATCCCCAAGTTTCCCTTCTTCTTGGCTTAGCCATATGCAAAAGCAGTGTTTTTTGCTAGCACTAGAACATTTCCCTTCTCTTAGCCGGCATTTCTTTCTCTCCTGCAGTTCCTGTCTCTCCCATTCACTGCAGCAAAGTTGCACTGCATTGGGAAGAGCAAGGGTAGAATACAGGCTTGTTCCCGGCTGCCACCTCGCTGCCCTCCCCACCTGAGTGCTGCAGGGGGCAACTGTCCTGACAGAGAGTCCTCAACGTGTCCAAAAGTCTGGATGCTCCACCACCCAACATAGCTGCCCTGCTGTTTTAGGGAATGATGCTCTGGCAAGACATCTGCAGAGGGATTCCATTTCACTTTTACACTCTACCGGTATAACTGGACAGGCATGCTTAAAAACACCATCATGAGATTTTCATCATCAAAGTCTTGAGGCTTTACTGACTCTTATCGCAAGATAGGCAGCCTTAGAGATGGAAATCTCTAATTACACACATAACCTTGACAATGGCAGTACGGACCTCCCCTTAGTGTCTTGCTGTAACAAGTTCCCACCCCAGTCAACATCAATGACCCTGGTGGTGGTTGGACACTAAAGGCTGGATTGAAATCCCTACTTTATTTTTACCAAACCACCATTGCATATCAGTAATGGTGAAGGTCAGTTATTGTTTTGAGAAAACTGGATGTATAACAGGGTTTTCAAAAGGGCAGGCATTCAATGGGATTTTCTCCATATGCACAATGGAGAATTTCAGAAGTCCCTTCTAGGTGTGTAACTGTTATCTTTTTTGCATCTAGTTACCTCTAAAAATTTGGCCTTTGGTCACCGATCACTTGAACTGAACTGTTGTTTGTGAGCAAATGGAGAGGAAGAGAGAACCTATATCAAGCTAGCAGCTTCTTAACACTCAAATATCACCCTTTTTTATTAGGATTTCCCCCACTTGAACATAATGTTGGCTTTTAGGAGAACAAGAAGTTGCTGTTGGGAGCTCAGAGAAAAGCTTGTTCTCACCCTCTGTCTAAACATTATATGTCCTTGGGATTTCAGAAGTGTCCTGAGACTCCCGGTGCCAAAAGCTTGAGTTTGGTTGAGATACACTTAGCCAGAAACAAATTCCCATACCTTGGGTATTTTCACCAACTTTCACATCTTTCTAAGCAATATTCTTTCTGTAAAATTAAACAGCTACAATCCCTGCAAAAATAAGCATTTGCTAATTGGATTTAGTGAAGTCAGGACTGCATGTCGATGATGTGCTCAATAAAGTGCTTTAACTTGGGACCTTTAGCACAGAATTTTACTATGGCAGTGATTGTTTAACTAGAAAATGCCATCAAAACTGCAAGTAAAGCAGGCTGCTATACTGACTGTACCTAGCCACTAGAGAGAGACATTATCCCATGTAGTAAACTGAAATGTTTCACTTTCAAATGTCCAGGGACCTCTCCTCAGAGCGAAGTATCCTGTTCCTCTGGAGCGGATGATAGAATCGACTCACTGAGTAAACCTTGGAGAGCTGTGGCCATGAGCACACATCACGCGCTGCGTGTACAAGGAGGCCATACCAAAACGCTGTAATGATGACATGGGGAAGGTGTTAAATTTACATTTATATGTTTTCAATTAAATCAGTGCATCTGCAGTTAGATAAGGGAAGAAGCAATTTAGCCGTTGTTCTTCGATGGAGCAGGGCAGATGCTAGTCAAGCCCGTGCAGCTATCTTCTTGCAGTGTGACACTCAGGTGTCACAAGATTCTCTGGTCTTACAGACAGACCAAGAGCCACATCTTATAAAACATGCGCTGAGCTGCACAAACCTATATATTTTCGTACACACTATTGCAGAACCTTCAACACCAGAAGTCCTCTATGGTGTTTGCTGAAAATAAATAATGCCAGCCTTGTTCTGAGCAGGTATGTTATAATCCCTGTTTGCTCTGAAGTGCTCCTTTACAAATGTTACCTGCCCCCTTTCAGATGTAAGCGGGGCGGTCGGTGGCTGGCTGAGCCAGTGCCTTTTGCATTTGTAGGCCTGCTTTTTCAGCTTTTCAGTGCTGATACAAGCCTTGTGTGACTACTGGATTTGTAACCCAAACGTGAGAGTGCTAAGGTGCGCTGTGCTGTTGCTGGTGACCTCGGAGGCTGCACTGGTGTCTGAAGGGTTAATGTGGGCTGCCCAGTCTTGAGACTAACAGGTGCTCATCTGATCAGAAAGGAGAACTGGGCAGAGTAGAAACTGCCATGAACTGATAGCGGAAACGTCCATAAAACTAACACTATGTTCAGGCTGATAAATGTGTGGTGCGGACTTGGATAATGCCCGGAGGTCAAAAGCTGCACTTCTATTTGTAAAGCCTGCCAAAACATTCAAGCTTCCAACCACAGGAAAACCTAGTTAAAGTAACAGTGGTGGGAAACATAGGAAGTCTGATCACACTAAAAATACATCTGGATACAAAACCGGCTTGTCCTATGAATAAGTAGGATAGTTCCTGATCTGTAAGTGGGGCTGGGTATTTAACCTCGGTGATTTTCTGCAGTCAGGTGCCAGCTTTGAGTCCCAGAAGGAATTCCTTGAGAGGGGAGTAAGCACTGCCTTGCTGTTTTGATCTTTCAGAGAGTTCTGAGCGGGGATCCGCTATTAGGATCAAGTGGTCATTTCCTACATGATTAGTTTTCTTTCAATGCAGGCAACGAATGACACTAGCATAGCATGAGTTCTTGTGGATGCTGTTTAAGTTATTTAGGAAGTCATACAGTTCTCCTTTTTGCTAACCTGTAAACACTAGATAACAAGCATTTGATTTATGACTTCTAATTAATTATTTTATATTGGTTTCTAACTTCGACTTAGAATTTGTATTAGTATCTTTGTTTGCACCTCGACTTACTCTCGATTTCTCAAAATAGAGTAGAGGCTCACATGTGAAAATCCCACTAAATTTCACAGGCTGCTTTGAAAATCCCAGTAGCAGCACTTCAGTGCCCTGAAGCTACAGGTTCAGCTGTATGCAAACATGCAAAGAGAAGTCTCAGTCATGGGTTTCCACTAGGACTTAACTAGGTGCATGTTGAAAGTGAGCATTCATTTTTTGTCTTGCAAATTAGCAAGCACTCAACGGAGGGGAGTCCTCAATCATTATGCAAATAATAAACAGGTAAAATCCCCTTTTCTCTTCGTTTTATATAACAGCACAGCCTTTAGCACATCCTCAGAATTAACCAGTTTTAAGGTTTGATTCCTGTAAGGCACCCCAATCTGCTGTGACACTAAAACATTAAAATGAAACCTCTTAAAACCCCCTTTTTGAAAAGCTAACCAAATGTGGGTTGCAGGCAGGGGTATTTCCTGGCCAGCTGTGTTGATTCCGAGAAGCTTTTCTAGAATCTGGCACAACACTTTCTAGCATCTTACGACTGTTTCACACTTCTACTTTTACCACGTTTTCTGAATACTGGAAGATTACCTGTAAACATGAATGTTCAAATGAAAAAAATGTGTGTAGTACATAGTCACGCATCACAGGGTGGTGCAAACGGCACTTGAAAAGTCTGTAAATCAATAAAGAGTTTTGAGATTATACACTGAGTGAAGAATATAGAATTATATACACACAACTACCATCTTGATGGCTGATATTAATCTTCTAAGATTAGAAAACAATTTAAGAAAAAGTAAAGGAAAATGCTACCATCAGTTTCCATGAGAAGAAGAAAAAATAAAAGTGCAGGATAGATTCACAGAAAGGAGAATTGTTTTCTGCTTCTCCTTAAAAATGGACAAGGACAGGTCTCTCTGTTCCTCCTGTCTAACCAGTTGTCCAGCTCCAGTGCAACATAGCATATTGCTATTTGCATTTGCAATATGGATCCATCATCCCACCCTAAAATTCAGCAAGTCCATACTGCTGTGCAGAGGGAATAGGAGGAAGTTCTGGAACTTTCTGGAGACTTGAGCTTGGCTGTGAGGGGGCTTCAGTTTTCTCCTGAGAGAAACCTGCTGTGACAAACTTGTGGCATTCCCTGTCTACCATCTAAATAACTTCATTTGAGTTGTGCATAGGCACAACACTATTAACCTGACTTTGCAGAGAGTGGTTTATTAAAGCTTTTCTTTCACAATTATCATTTTGCCTAATGAAAAAAAAGTATTTCTGCGCACTCACCCAAATATAAATGACTTCTTTTGGAGGTTCAGAGACCTTTTTGTAGTGTATCTAAAAAGTAATTGCCTGTTTTCATTTAGATATGGAGGTGATAGAGTGTTGAAAGAGTGCCTGTCTTTGCAGTACAAGAATTCCTGACGAGGACAAGAAGCACACAACTAAGATGCCATTGCTTAGCGTACCTAGACTAGTTTTCATCTGCATGCAACCGTGGGGACTCTGGGAACCCAGGTGGCCAGTGCTGTGTGCTTACACACTTGTGCTGTGTATATATACTTAATAACTTTCCTTTGCTGCTGAGTATACACTTCACCTTTGAGGAACTCCGAGGGTAAGTATTTTCACTAGTTTGAAGTTTGGGAAACTGGGATGGGAGAAAGCCAATGGCTTGTATAAGGACGGAAGTCTTGGCTAGTTCAGGAATGCGAGGCTCATAGTTCTGTGTTTGTGCTGTGCAACCCCAGCACTGTGCAACAATAACATGTTTCAGTTCACTCCCATTTGTGGAGGAAAATGAGACCATTCAAATAACTAAATAGGCCCCTTCCCTGGAATGGGAATGCATCCCATTAAAACGTATCATAAGAAAGAAAGGTAGGCTAAGTTTGTACCTGTTGTCTTTTTTTTTTCTTTTTCTCTGTTAATTACATTGTTTCAGCATCCACGTTCTAAAGGACTTTGTAATTAAAGTGGTAGTTTATTAAAAGGAAACTTCTTAGGGTGGCTCAGCTTAATTGTGTTCTCGTTGGAGTGAAACAGGATGCTTGGCCCGAACCTGATTTCCTTCATTTCACTCTGTTCCATTACAAGCACTTTCCTGCATCCTGCAGTAAAATATCGGTGACGCTGCATCTTTTCGAGCACGGGGCATTTGAAGGGATGCGTCATCACGGAAATTTTCATTTATCAATCGCAGAGGCAATGGGGATCCCCGTGTCTTACGGCGGGCAATTCTTTAGAGCCGCTTTTCCCTTTTTCCACTAGAGGGGGTTGCACGTTCTAGTTCAGAGCGCTACCACAGCCGCAGAGAAGATGGAGCTGCCTCTTGTCCACCTATGTTTTTAACTGATACAGTTAACTCATAAATACAATAATGAGCTGACAGTACTAGGACTTGAGGCCTTAATAACCATTACAAAAATCATTAATTACCAGGAAATTAGAGAGGTGTCTGTTAAGTGCTTAAATTTGCAACCTTCTGTCCACAAACAAGAAATCCAAACGCTTCTCTGAATCATAGCTAACTTCCCACACATTGGTTGTAAGCTATATCTTGTTTATTTCTGCATATATTACTCTCAGTAAATGATTAGATTTGTCACCCATGACCCAGTATGCTGTTTGCAATTATTTCTTATATTAAATTAATCACTACATATTTACTTTGAGGAATTATGTACGATATATCGATGCACGCATGTGTATTAAGTGTATGTGAGCACATGAACTTTCCTGATTGCATTTCCTCTTGTATGGCAAATTAGAAATAACAGACATTAAAGCTGGCAGAGTTACACTGACAGGGATAGTAGCACAGAGAGAGGGGGAAAATTGCTATACAAACTTTTCTTTCTTTTGTATTTTAAGTATTTCTGCTTATTTACTGAGTTCTAAGGATATGGACAGTCTAATCTTCATTAGCAGATACGTGAACACTTGGGGCTCAAATTTTAGAGCTGCTGGTGCGGACTGCACTCAGCCTCGCTTTTTCCACCTCCCACATCTTGTGGTTGCGCCTGGGTGGGGTGATCTGCATGCATATGGACTCTCACCGTATCTTTGGCACTTTGTGTAGTGGTAATTGTACCCAGAGAACTACTTTGCAGAATCAGATCCTTTGTGAATTACTTACTGGGTGAAAGTAATTCACATGGCTTGTGACTTTTTCCTGGGTAACATAAAGCCTCTCCTTTATACAATAATAATTAATTTGTAGTAGCTTCTTTTCTAGGAAAACTAAAGCTTATGCTATGTATATAAACAGGACTTTCATCAATTTGGGCTCCTGTAATGTTGGGGGTTTTTTTAGAAAAAGCTTTCTATCTCTGTTTAGTTCCATCTAATCTTTCAGATTTTTCATTCTGTCACATTTCTGTTCTGTATTGTGTTTTATTTTTCATTGCAATGCTTTCTCTGTCTTCTCTGAACATAATTTCTTCTCAGCAGAATTCAGCCCCACCAACTTCCAAGTCAGAGCTGAATTTACAGATCCATTGTGTTTGAGTGGGTTCAAAATGAGACAGAAATACTCACTTTTAATCTGTAACATTTCTGAGGTGCTAATTACTTTGCCACCTCTTATTTGCCACCCAGTTCAAACTGGCAACCCGAATGCTATGAGAAGGTCTTTTAATAATCTTTTAAGAAAACGATATGGAGTAATTTACTTCTGCAACAAGTAACTTGCTTCAGGGGGGGCATCACTGGGACCCAGACAGTTGTGATTAATGTGGATTTCAGATCAAAAACACTTCAGCTTGAAAAGAAACCAGAATTATACCTATTAAAAACCAAGGTTTAAACAACCTTGTAGGTTTCATTACTTTTGTCTGTAAACATACAGTGTTCTTTATCCACATACAAAGGGTGGACTGGAGCCTCCAGTATGTATACATACAAAGTTCTTTCTTGGCTTTTTGACTCTGTTCCTTGCTTAACTAATACAAATAATGAATTCAGGGACAGTGGGTTTTACATCACCTCAGCCGATGATCTTCTCAGTTACACCTTGTTGCAAAGCAGCAAGGCAGAGATGGGAGGGAAGCGATATTGCTTTGAAAGAAATGGTTTCCTACCTTCACGGAGTGAGTATGTGCTTGAACCCTTCCTGACACACAAATGAACTGTGTTTTTTGAAGTATTACATTGTTTTGTCTTCTGGGCTGCCTGGAGTTCTTCCAAGCGCAACTAACAAAGGCTTGAAGATAGGATTCAAGACATCATGGGGGCCGGGGGGCGGGGGGGAGGGATCTTTGCTAAATACTAGAATGGTTTTTTGGTCTGTTGCCAGGTATGCAGGGGGAGGGTGCACCGAGCTCAGGCAGCGGCAGCGAGCCCTGGGCAGGTACCCAGCTGCCCGCACAGATGCCAGGCAGCTGCCACTTCGCCAGCTATGAGGGAGGCCAAGCAGGGTGTGACAGAGCAACAGGTTTGGGGAGGAGGAAGGGGGCATCCCTTCTGGGAAACGCTTTGCTGTGCCCCAGCCGAGACTTTCTCTTAGGCTTTTTCTTGGTGGCCTGCTCGCCTCCCTCCCCTCTGCTCCCAACCGAAAATATGGTTGATCACTAATGAAAGAACCATTGGTTCAGTTAGACATTAGCAAACTGTATGGATTATAGACAGATAGATGTACTGAGCAGAAATTATTTGCTCTCTCTATACAAGCAGGAGAACCTCTAGTAGTGAACTGGCTTGCCTTCAGAAATAAAACCAACAGAAGAACCCTGCTAGCCATAGAGCCATAGCCGAGTTTGCTATTCAATTCAAATATTCAGCTCAAATTCTGTAAGACTTTGCTTTCTCCTTTGGACTTAACAGAAGGTTCTATGGGCAGTTCTGATGGTAGGTTTCATTGTACAAATTGAAAAGTCCAGTGTCTGCTCACACATGGAAACACATAGTTTCATGGAAAATTATTTTACCAGTACGTGAACTTAAAAGCCCCATAGCTTCATTTGTATATAGACATTTCAGTTGGTTTTGTCAAAAACAGTATGCTAGTGGTAAAGCAAAATATCACATGACTATGTGTATACTTACTTTGTAACCCTGAAACTTACGAATCTTTCATTAAAAAAGAAATCCCATACCAAATAGCTTAACGTTGGCCCTCAGTCTGCAGTACAAGGATTTGGCCTATGGATTCAGTTTATAGTGGGTACAATTTATCTATGTACTGTGTCAGTGGAAGACACCGTCCATCCTGTCCAGAAGCCTCCCAGTTGCACAAAGCATGTGGGATGAGTTATTAGACGCAGAAGTGTGTGGAAACTCCAGCTGTCACCCTGCCAGGTAGCCCCAACACTAGCTGTGGAAACACAGCTCTTAAAAATGCCCACAGCACCTTCCCACGGGGGCATCTCTGGAGAACTCCTCCCCTTTTTAGTATTAAAAATACCAGTGGCTAGCAGTGTACCTGAGGAAGGCCCAGTTAGCACCTTGTAGCTGTTCTGCCTGTGCGATCACAGATCCCATTGAACACAGCTGCCAAGATCATAATCGCTTTCCGCCAGTGACATTTTTCATGAATGCTACAGTTTTGAGAGGAGCATATTTTTTGATCTGCTATCCTTTCCTCCCCTATCTGTCAGAAGTTGGTTATAATCAATTGGCACTTGTACAACATGTCTTCTAGCCAGCCAAGGATCTTTAAAATAGCTTTACCTACTTCTGTTCTCGTTTTTCAGAGAAGGGATTTTGAAGCCAGAGGAGCTGACGTGCCTCACTCCAGGTCACGCTCCAGGTCACACAGGAATTGGTGATAGAGATGCAGCTTGAACTGGGTAGGAATCCTGTTGGTTACTTTCTTACGCTGGGTTTTCCTCTGTGCTTACCTTAAGCATTTTTTCTCCTCCCATTTCTGTCTGACATCCTTTACTAGAAATTTGCTAATCTCAGGATTATGCAAGGGAACATATTTTCAGTCATAGGATGCTCACATGCTTCACAGACCAGGGTGAACTTGAGCTCTCTATTGCACACTTGTTGCCTCATACACGCGCGTGCACGCATGCATACACAAGCACCGGCTGAGGCATTGATCATCAGGGAATTGATTACACCAAAAGGGGTGAAGATGTGAGCTTCTGAATTACAGTAACAAGCAGGATCGCGCTTACACCTCTGTGGAATAAATCTGTCCAAAAAAAAGTAATTCCTTTTGCTACAAAAATGATGTTCATCTATGTGCATTCTTCTCTGATGAGCTGTGTCACCACAGAAATGGTAATCTTGCCACTTACCAGTAAGCTGCTTTTTAGGAAAACAGCAGGTGAGGAGGGTAAACAGGTTGTAGAGGAAGGTAACATGAGAGTAGGAAGGTGATTAGTTTTTGATGCCATTCCAACTATTCAGCAACTAAATAGACTGTAACTCTGAACAAAGGAAGATGAAATAGGAAAAGATAGCTTTTCCAGCTTCTGAGTGCTTCAAGGGATGCTAACCGCTCCTGAGTAAAAAAACCCTTACCTTCTATAAACCAAATACTAATTATTTAATTATCCTTAAATTGGTGAGCCTTTCAAAGCCCCAAAAGGCCGGGAACAGCCTAACTACCATAAGCAGTGTGAAAGCTCACGACTTCATGACTGATGCTGTTCAGGGCTCCTGTGAGTCTTCTTTGGTGCCTCTTCCTTGGTGCCTCTAGCTCTTGCCCCATGCCTGTTGCTGACCCTTCCCCCCCGCCCCATTAAAATTCACTCTCTGCTTCCTTATGGCTACTACTTATCTCACAGTCACTTTTGTCTTTGAAAACCTCCGTACCCAAAAAGGAAATTTAATTCATCAGCTGCATGAAGGCCTTTACTATTAAAGTATCAGTATGAATCTAAGAAAGAGAAAAGAATACTCCAGAGATAAACAGCTGATGTCTGGGTGAGGACTTCAGGAATATTATAGTTGGAGAATATAGTTGCTGTGATCTCTTGGATTTGCTCTTTGTCTGCAAGCCTGGCTTCTAATCCCTGCTCTGGGTTTACAAATACCAGCCCTGCTTCTGGCTTGGAGGATGAATACAATAGAGTTTTATTGTAGATTTTTTCTGAACAAAAGTCCATACTAGAGACCTTCTGGTTTTTTTCCAAACTTTTCGGTTTGCTTTGAAGTCAGTTAAAAGATAAAAAACAAACAACCGCCCTTTCCCCATCTAATTCAGAGCCCCCTAACTGGTCTCACAAGAGTTCTGTGTGAGGTTTTTTTGATAATGCCCAATACATCCATTTCTGCAGTTTCCAGAGAGCCACTTGACTTTTTGTTTCTACCTTGATTTCATCCTTATGGCCTGCCATCTTCTCTTCTGGCCTTCTTTGCTGCTTTGACTCTTCTGCACAGTGCCCTGAAACTGGTGCCAGCCGGTGGCTAAACCTCAGGTTTCCCTGCCCCAGAGCACTGCCCAGGGGCTCGTCCTTTATTCCAGCAAATGCTGGGACAGTCCCATGCTCAGCCATACTGCAGGCCCTAGGCTCTTCACCTACAGCAGAAGACAACACACAATCAGGTGTTTCAATTACATGGTCAGAAGAGAAAATAAGCCCATTTAAACCAATCCAAAACAAAAGCTATCTTTTTTACCAGTGAAATTTCAAGTTTATCAATAACAGTTCTTCACATAAACACTTTCAGAAATAGATCATTGGTTTACTCATCTCTCTGCTTCATTTTGTCTGGAGGGAAGTAGTCCTGTGGGAATCAAAAAAAGACAAAAAAAGACTTTCCTGAATGACCTTCATTTTTTGGCAAAAGATTTGCAATCGAGTCTTACGTGTCAGAATGACTAAGAATGAATGGATGGTGGGACACATGTTCTCCTTGAAAGCTTTTATGGGCTGCAATGTGAACTGGGGAAGCCGGATCACCAGTCATATGGCATATGTTTAAAAATATTGTTGAAATGAAATGCTTTTAAAAAATAGTATACAAACGAGTAGCATAAGAGTTGTTTTGTGACTGTATGCACATACATTTTCTTTGTGTTTTTTTCTGGTGACTGAAACTGAGCTCCAGAGAAGCTATTTAGGGACACATATAAGTGCCATTGACTTTCAGTCAGATAGCAGGTATGTAATTGCTTTTGAATAGTTGCATCAGTTATGCGACAAGTAGGATCAATGTATTTAGCATGTGCACTAAAAGTTTTGCTTTTCTGCAGAGAGAAGGCTTTGGATTTTTTAGATGCTGAAATCAGCATGTTGAAACGTTTTAGGAATATCTGTGCCTTTGACTTGATTAGCTGCGATCTCATTCTCGCTGAGGTTCAGCATATGAAACCTCAAAAATTTAGACAGCTTTGTGTGTTTATATATTTTTGCTACTTCGTGTTGCTGCTATCTGGCACTTCCTATAGCTAGATGATATTTGCATGTTGTATATAATTACTGTTTATGTAATATTAAGTTACATTTCTGACTTACTGGATCATTATATAAAGCTGTAAAGTTTCACAAAATAGCTCTGCAGTGTAAAATACCATGATGTAAATTATGGCATACTTATTATGTGTTTCTTATATTGTGAACTATTTTCTTGTACCACAGAAGCATATGAAAATAGTAAGAAAGTAATGTGTTTGGGTTTGTTGTTTGGTTTGTTTTCCCTCATGCTATTACTTATAATTTCTAATGCCATGTCTTATATCCTGTTTCACAACAAAGAGTCAGATACTCATGTTTAACTGTTAAGAAAGTCTGAACAATTTGATCACAAATAAGGACAGTTCTGATTAGATACACTAAGAAAATAAAAGACAAAACCCAGTCTCCTCTCCTGGATGCAGCCTGACTGCCAGAGTAGTTCCCACAGTACTACACAGATAGCTAGGTTCATTTTGGAGCATCCAGCTGTGAGGTGACACACTTAATGCACCAGTGATCTGATCCAGTATAGAAAATCTTTGGGGCCTGATTCTCCAGTGCCTCTCACCTTGTGCAGTCATTTGTAGTGAACAGCCTGAATGCCTACACACTGTAAAAGTAGAATATAAAATATTTTGCACTGCTTATCCTTCACTGCTTACCTGTAACCACACGAGCAGGTGTATGAGGTGAAACAGTTCTGAAGAGAATTTTATTTGTATGGAATTGTAAGACTCTTTGTTTTCTTTAAACATAAAATATAAAGATGTATGAGCCTTCTAGACAGTGATCTTACGAGCATTACTATAGGATACTTGCAGAGCAACAGAACGTGCACACATTTAAAAACACGCAGGTCTAATAGTCAAAACACAGACTAGGACAAGTGCTAAACCTGAGCCTTTCTTTAGAAATTCAGATGTTGAGAGTTGGTTTAAAGTGTTGTTTTCCTAACCCAGCAATCATTTCAGAAAAGGAGCTCCAATGCCAATTTTAAATCAGTGATTGCCTTGTTGCAAATACAAACAGCATCTCATTGCATTGCAACCTCCTCTCCTCTTTGTTTTTATGATAGTAATTTAGCGAGATTAGGAGCTGTGTTACTCCACAAAAGATGGTAGTGCAAGAAAACAGCTTTACATGAAAAATGTTGTAGCAAAAACTGTACAGGCTCTATGATTTTTCAAACAAAGATCACAAATTAACAGAACAAACTTTCTTGTAAGGAACAGTATCTTTGGCTGGGGATTTGGCCACTTCTTTACTTAATTTTTGATTGATTTTGTTAGGTTTGTTTGCTTTTCTTGAGGGTATTATTTACTGCATACATGCTGGATGATAAACCTACGGCAACTGTGCTAAATTTTAAACAGGGTCACACAGTTTTTTTCAGATTTATTTTAATATTAATTACTGCACCTTAGTATTAAAAAAATACTCTATCTTTGGGACAAAGATTGATTATATTCAAAATTAGAGGCTTTTGGCAATGATGGGAAACTGAGTCTTTTTTTTGTCCTTTTACAGCATTTTTTCTTTTTCATTTAAGGGGCACTGTAGAGATACTAATCTTAATAAAACAGTATATACAAATCCCTGTTCCTGTGCTACTGATAAGACACTAAGTGCTCAGTCCTGCTGAAACTTACTCACAGGAACTGGCCTCTATTTTCAGAAGTCACAAATTATTTTGATTACCTCCCTTTTTCAGTCGATCACCAGTTTTAGAAAATGGGGCTAGATTTAAAAAATGAAAGACACCTACTTTTGGAACACTCTGTGCCACCTGAGGCACCACAATTTCTTCAACTCGTAGAGCGCCCCAAACTCATAATCGCTTAAAAAACTTTATGTTGCAGTCCTTGCTTGAATTGAATGTACACGCTGTGCACAATGCTGCGCCATGCACACATACCCGGATTACTTGGGGGTCTGGAAGTGCCACACTTGCACTGTCCTAATGGTCTGCCCTGACTAATTAGTTCTACGTGACCCCCACTGAGCCATGCAAGACATATTCCTAGTGGTCTCCGTACATAAGTAAGCATCACCACATGGTTTCTCATCCTGCAAGTGCTTCCTCCACCTCCAGTGGAGGCTCCATGGAAAACACTGTTAATTAACTTGATGGTGGGGTAAACAGCCAAGAAAGAAAGGGGACAACGAGAATATATGTGTGAGGCCGCCAGCTGCGATCCTTGACTGGTTCTCTGGCTTTTGGTAGGCACATAAGTGAAGCTAGGGTTTGGGTGTCTCTCTGCCTTAGGCTACATTAATCCTCTCCTGTGTCACGGCATATAAACTATGGTCTTGGGATGCTGTCACTTGATCAGGTATTCTGGTATCAAGAAAGGTATATTCTTCTACTAGGGTATAGTTGGGGGAGGCACAAAACATTTTCACGGCCTTTGTAGCGCCATGGGGTCACGGGTAGGCTGCAAAGTTGGATTTGGAAATGGAATATATGAGAATATACATATCTATTCAACTGTTGGAATTTATGGAAAATTTTAGATGATGTTCAGTGTGGACTAAGGCTGAAAGTAAAAAGAAATCTGGAACCTTTCAGTTGGATTTGTGCCTAGGAAAGAAGCAAACCTAAAGGAAGCGTTGTGGGGTTTAGGTCCTCCTTCTTTTTCTTGGGGAAGGGTTGAGGGGTGGGCTTCAGCTGTGAGCTCATTGTAAAAGAGAGGTTAGGGAGGATCTGCCCTAAATTGTAGCTTTGTAATCCCTGCACTGGGCCCAGTTAACTGCTTGACATGTGAAAATATTGTGTTAATGAAGTTCCAGCCTGCTTCTTAAATCCATCCTTGTGACTGTCTTTATTCATCTGTGTGTCCTGATAGATTATGCTTATTTTTATATATGTGAGTAATCTCATTGAAATCTAAGAGTTACTAATGGTAGCATGATAGATGAGTGTTGCTTGGGCCCTTAATCCATTATTGAAACTGAAAGCTGTTTACAGATTCTTGTAATATTTAATTTTTGCTCAGCATGGACAGCTAAAAGCAAGTATCTTAACTTTTTCAGCTGGCTTCCCTTTCTTTTTATCGTTCCATATGCCTGCAATAGTTTAAATTACAGAACACCTAATCAACATTTAATTTAATCAACATTTCCTGTTTCTTCCAGATTTTGTACCCACCTTCTACTAAAAATAAATACATTCCTTATTTAGTTAATAGGACCTAGATGTGGGATCCAAACTGCATTTAAGACCATCAGTTACTCTGCTGAAACATGACTCTATCATTTAGTTTGAGGAACCAGCTAACAAGAAACTGGATAGAGAGCCCTGTTCAGGGACAATACAGCAGTATGTTTTATGTTCCCTAGGAAGTTATTTGGATGTCTTTTTGAAATATCATAGCTGGGATTCTCTATTGCCTCTGGGGGAAAGGAGACAGGACCTGCACAGAAGCAGATAGCTTCAATTTAAGTAACAGAGGCTTTTCCTTCTAACAGAAATCAGTGCAGGTATCACCCTGATTTTATTATGGAGAAGCAGATAAGCCATGCTGAATGTAAAAGACGAGAGCGATACTTGGACTGATTAGGACCACATAAGGGTGTTCTTGTGCTGATGCACTCTGATACAAAACCAGATGTTTTTAAGTTCCTAAGTGGTTTCTTCATTTTGATATGGCTTTAAGGTTATCACAGTACCTCAATAATTGGATTACTTTAGCACAAAGATAATGTTGTTTTATAGGACTTGGGCTTTGTTCTTCAATGCTGTCATTTATACCTCTAAAAGGTAGTAATAAACCATTTCCATATGAGAAAGGTAGCATTTTACAC
Organism: Harpia harpyja; assembly: GCF_026419915.1. NCBI lineage: Eukaryota > Metazoa > Chordata > Aves > Accipitriformes > Accipitridae > Harpia > Harpia harpyja. The sequence goes on along the minus strand of NC_068945.1, from coordinate 11,893,796 downwards.
CAGCTCTTGTGAAAACGAGTGCACCGAGACTGAATGTAGTAGAAAACTGGAGCGCTCTGAATTTTCTAGGAAGATGAGGCAAGAAGGTGCATGCAGTAGCTCGTGAAGAGTGGTAGTGAAGGGACAAAGTCAGGGAGAACTGAAGACGGATCAGCTCTGCGCAAGCAGAGAGATCTACCCATATGTTTTTTTCCTTATGGAGTCATGCCTAAAACTGTAATTGTTGAACTCATATGTATGGGGTGGGGGCGATTTAGTGAAAGTGGACCTGTGTATAAACCACCTTCACTAAGTATGCACAAATTGATTTCTAGGTGCAGGCTCCTCACTGTAAAGGTGGTTGATACCTTTCAGTTAAACACAGTTGCATTCCATGAATGCTAGAAAAGAGCCAGGCTCAAACCATGGTGTTGGGAAACTGAAAGTTAGCCAGAGCTTTGCAAACTTCAGATTTAAAATAGGTAGCAATTTTTGCACAGTACCTTACCTTTCATTGGATAAGTTGTGCCGAAAATTTTCTTTTGTGCTTTCTTTAGTTATTCGGGGTGGAAAAGTGGCTTGAAGCTGTGCTCCCAGCTGTGTCCAGCCCGTATGTACTAACATTCAACATCCTGTCCTCTCAAATATGCAGAGCTAAATAAGGAGACATCTTTAGGTTCTACTAAAAAAGCATTTGGTTGACTGAAAATTTTGAAATGAGTCAATGCAGAAATGGTAACATCCTTCCTTTAAACAAAACAAAACAAAAAAGCAGAATGAATCCTCAGCAGTAAGTAGTAAAAATTAAATTATTATTGGCATTCACAATTATTGTTTTAAAAAGTGTTTGGAAATAGGATGATAGAGTCCTTGAGGGATGAAACATCCTCACTATTTAAAAGAAACTCAAATGCAGCTAGTACCAGTCCGATGGGACGCTTTTTTTTTTTTTTGTAATTCTCTTTTCCACTGAACACCTTAATCCTATTGTAGACGTAGAAAAATACAGCTCCTGTGGAGAGCATAATACAATCTCACACCATTGTGCTTTTGATCTTAAATAAAATGCACCCGCATTTGGCTTTTTTTCTTTGCTCCAGATTAGTTTTGGACCCAGCCACCCTAATTCCTTTCTTGTGTTGAACTGCAAGGAACTTCATGATTGTAAGGAGTTGCCATAAAGCAAGAAGGGGGGAGGGGGTGCAACACAACACAGTGCTTATGGAAAAAAATGGGTGGGAATAGCATCAACAGAAAAGAGCTCTTACAGATGTGGGGAGGATACACATACCCCCACCAGCCTAACCCAGAGAAGTCTGGCTGTAGGTCCCTAGGCCTGAGATTACCCGAGATAGAGTGGAGCTACGTGCCCAACATACTTCATTATCCATGCCAGGACTGCGGGTTGCCGGCCATCAGAAGGGGGCTTTGCATGAGCGGGTGGGGACTGAGGACTTGCAACTTTGATGACCAGCGTAAGAACTTGTGCAGAATTTGGTGGCTGGGGCAGCGTAGGGTGAAACTTTGCCATCCAGCCAGGCACCTTTCTCAAATGCCTGAATTTGATCCGGATGAGGCAAGTTTGGGTGGCTTTTTTTTTTGATACAACTGGGCCATGGGCCATTACCTGTCTGGCCTGCTTGGCTCACTGTAGCCCGGCAGCAAACGAGTCGCGAAGAACCACGCTGCTGAGATCAGGAGTCCCATTCCTCTCCCCCTCTGGCTTTTCCCCTTGTAAGAGGAGTTACGGGGCTGACTGGGAGGGCTAATGCTCGCATCTGGGCAGTGCCGGCCAGCCTCGTGCCAGGCAGTGCTGCGTTAGACCTGTGCTGCTCCCATCCCACCCACAGGACTCCCGTGGGAGTTCCTGCCACAGAGGTAGGGAGGAAGCCAAGAAAGAAACATTCCTCCACCTCTTTTTTTTTTTTTCTTCTTCCCCTTTTTCTCCTCAGGGTTACCACCCTCTCTCCCCACTCCTACAGAGAGGTCTGAAGTCTCACTGAATCAGCAGTTGTGAATATTATCTGTGCTGTTAATGGTTTGCATCTTTTGGCATCAAAGGGTAAAATCACTTAGGGACACACACACACTGAAAAGATCATATACTATAACGCATCCAAGCAGAAAAAAAAAAGGTTGTAATGCTCATGAATTCCAGATGATGACTTTTTAAATCCCCGAGAAGGCAGTGAAATTGTTTGATTGTTCTTGTTAATTATTGGACTTGTCCCAGTATCAAATATTTGTAGAAGATAAGACTTCCCTCGTGGAGATGAATAATAACCAAACTTGCTCTTCTTTGAACAATTTGGCTCAGGGTGTGTAGTTCTGCGTTTCCCACTCTCAGGCTCAAACCCCGTCTAGCCGGCTTCACCGCTTCATAAAAGCACGTGTACAAAACGCTCAATTAAAAATAAAAGACCCCGTAAGTAAACAAGAGAGGGAGAGCGAGCGAGAGACCTCTTACTTGCAGAGCGTGACTTTATTAGCAGCGGAGGCGGGCTCCCCGCCACCGCCCCCCCCCCCCCCCCCGGCCCCGGGCTGCGGCCGCCGGTCGCGCCGCTTCTTCCCCCCGTTCCCCCCGCGGCCGGGCACCGCGGGCGCGCACCGGGGCGCGTCGCACCCCGCCGGCACGCGGACTCGCTCCCAAACAGATGTATTGAGTAGCGGCAGAACACACGGCTGCCGAGAGGAAAACACAACCCGCCCGCACCCCCACCCACGCCCGAAGCCCCGGCAGCGGGGCCGGGTCCCCGCGGGCTGGCGGCGGCCGGGCCGCGGGGCCAGCCCGGGACACGGCTGCGCTCGCCCGAGGAGCGGCGGGGGGTGCTGGCGGTGAGGAGGAGGAGGAGGCGGAGGTAACCGGGGGGTCCGGGGCAGAGGCGGGCTGCGGAGCCGGGAGCAACGGTCGCTCCCCGCCTGCCTGGGGGAGCGGTGACACGGCGGGGGGCTCCCCCGGCCCCTCCGCCCCGGGGACGGGTTTCAGGCCGCCGGGCGGAGAGCGGAGAGCCGCAGCCCTCCCGGCCCCGCGGCGGCCACCCCGGGCGGGCGGGGAGCCCGCAGGCCGCCCGCCGCTGAGGTAACCCCGCCGCTCGCGGCGCGGGACGCGGGGAGGACGGCGGGCATCGCCGGACCCGCCGCGGCGTTCTGAGGAGCGCCGGGCGGCGCCTCGCCGCCGTCCCCTGGGGAGAGTGCGGAGGGGAAGGGCGCGGGGGAACCCCGAAGTTCTGCTTCCCCCTCGGGTTCCTGCGCACGCGTGGGGGCTGCGCCCGGCCGGGGGTCCCGCGAATTAGGAGAGGGCGCTGAGGAGAGGGGCTGCTGAGGGGGCTGCGGCGGGCGTCCCCACGGGCGCCTGTGCGTGTGCGCGACCGCGCCGGTGTGACAGGGGCTGCCGGCGCAGGAGGTGCCAGCGGACACGCACACGCCCACGGACACGCAACTCCCGGGTGTCTACTCTTAGGAAAGAGCGGGAGGGGGACTCCTCCTCGGGAAGGGACCCGGTAGCGACGTCCCCGGGACCCGCGACAGCCCCGCTCGGTGAAGAAGTTCCCGGGGAGGGGGGGGGGGGGGCGGGAAGGGCTCGGAGCCGCCCCCCCCCCGCCGCTAAGAACCGCTCGTTCAACCGGCGGACAGCCGCCCCCCTCCCTCCCCGAGGGACGGTGATGATGATGATGATGATGGTGGTGGCGGCGGCGATGGCCGTTAGCGGGCTCCGCGGGGGCGGCGGGCGCGTCACTTACCGTTGGCCGCCCCGCCGCCGCCGCGCAGGGCCGCCCCGGTGCGCGGCGGGGCGGGCGGCGGCAGCCGGCGGGCAGGAGGTCGGGGCTGCTCTGAGGCAGCCCCGGCGCGCCGGGGGGGACTCCCCGCGCAGCCCCCTTCCCGCTGCCGCCACCTCGCCTTCCTCCTCCGCCTCCTCCTCCTCCTGCCTGCCGGGGTGCCGGCGGCGGCCAGGCGCGGCGCGGCGAGCCTCTCCTCCCCCATTGTTCCCGGTCTCCCTCTCCCTCTCCTGGTGTTGTTCTTTTTTTTTTTCCCTTTTGTTATTTGCACTCGCATTGTGTTGTTTGTCTCTGAAGCCGCCTCATGACCAGCCAAGGGATTTCACCTCGTCCTTGAGAGACAGAGAGAGAGAAGGGGAAAGGGAGGGAAGGAGGGGGGAGAGAAAGGAAGAGATCACCAAACACCCATCTCCCGGTCCCTCCCCGCACCTCTGCCTCTCCCCACCCCGCCAGTGTCTCACTTAGCACCCCGCGCCCGGAGGAGACATTGCAGACAGCGGGTAGGTGCGCGACCGCCGCCGATTTAACTTTCTTCCTCGCTGCGGCCGCCGGCGGCTGCTCCCCGGCGGGCGCTCAGCGCTCGGCGCCCCGCGGGGCTCCCCGGGCGGCAGCGGCGGGGGCGGGCGGGCCCCGGCGAGGGGCAGCGCGAGGGTGGGCGCCGCTGGCGGGGCGGGGGAGGCGGCGGGGCCGGCTGTCAGCGCGGCCGGCTGCCTCCCGGGCGCTCGCACACCTCCCGAAGTTTGGTACAACTTGTCACGCCCCCCCCCCTTCCTCCTCCTCCTCCTCCTCCTCCTGCTGCCGGGGCTGGGGGCAGGCGGGGGCGGGCCGGCCGCTGTGCCCGCGCGCGCGCGTGTGTGTGTGTGTGTGTGTGTGTGTGTGTGTGTGGCGGGGCAGCCGCTGCTCCGCGCCCTGCCCGGGCATGGTTCAGCCCTCGGGATCCCGGCGGAGCCGGCGGACAGGAAGCTTTAAATTATTGTAATTGCCTCTCCGTGCGTGCGTGCGTGAGTGCAAAGCGGCGGCCGCCGCCGCGCCGCTGCCGGGGAGGCGCGCAGGGGCGAGCCGGGGCGCTGCGCTGCGGCCGCGGGGCGCGGGGGGCACCGGCGGGCACGGGCACCGGCACCGGCACCGGCGGCGGGGCGGGCGGGGGGGGAGCAGCGGGCAGCGGGACGAGGGTGTTTACATACTTCTGCGAGGCGTGTTCCTCGCTTCTGCCGGAGCAGGAGCGTGGCTCCGTGGAAGGGGCTGAAGGCTCTACGGTTCGCTCGTTTCGGCTGCTTTCCCCGACCTCCAAAAGAAAACGGGTCACGGGGAAAAATGGGCTCCCGGTCAGGGTGCGGAGCGCGGCCGCGCTCGTCCCCGCCGGCCCCCAGACGGGCTGGCCCAGGCGCTGGTGGTGGGAGCGAGCTCTGCCTTCTCAGAAAAGTTAAGGGACTTTATTCCAGCCCGACTGCGATCCTAGAATAACCGGAGCCGCTTGCCGGGAGGAACGTGATCGGCTTTTCCCTGGGGATGGCATGCTGCCTCAGCCCTGTACTTTGGTCAAGGGTAGAACCAATAGCAAGCTGTGGGATTTTGGGTAATAAGTGTGGGAATCTGCAAGAGGAGTAGGTCTAGGAGTGATTTGTTTTCTTACTGCTCATGAATAATGGCCTCTAGCATATTTTTTTTTTTTAAACCAGCAGGCCAACGAAATAGGCACGTGGGAGATTTGTAGGCGTTCAACATTGTGATCATCAACAACAACAACGATACAGTAGGGGCGTCCAGGAGGACGGTGTCTGATGAGAACTATTTTCTTGGAGAGGCTAGTATCGCACGCTGGTACAGGTAGCTTTTGTTATCGTTGCTACCGCTTAACTCTTGTAAAAGGAAAGCCAGCTATATCCTAAAATTAGAGAGGAAATGTTTTTGGTTGTTTGTTGGTTTTTGTTTTTTTTTTAATAGAGCTGCATTTTGCTCCATCTCTGTCAAAGAATATTAACTTCAGTTCAAATTAAAAAAGGAAGTTTGATTCCAGCTGTAGAACTGTAAGATAATGTGTTCTGGCTTTCCTCCTCCTAATTCAGATAGAGCTAGCTGTCTGCAGCCTTGCTGAAGTGAGCAACTCAGATTAAAAAGCAACTTCTTATAAATGAGGAGCTAGTACAAAGTTCTTCATCAAAATACTTTATCACCTGAAACTTACCTGAGAGCAGTTACTTGTATCTGCTGCTATTTTTATATCCTCTTAATCCTTCCCAGCACTGGAAAATACATTATTGCCTCAGAAATGAATTCTTCATCCTGCAAAATGCACTATTTACAACTGTTAAACTGGGATTGCAAGGGGAGAATTTTTTTTTTTTTTAATTTAGCCATAATATTTGGCCAGGTTATAGCCAGCCTTGTTTCACGAGGTTTCTCCAGCTGAACAAGGAGAGGCTGGCATTGATGTGTTGCATTTTGTGAATGGATAGTATGTCTATTCTGACATGATTTGGACATAGGAACCCAATAAACACATGGCCATTATGCATGGAAATCTTGCAGCAGAGCTTTCTGGTTGAACTTGAACTGTTTTGGTTGAGAGTTACACTATAAGGAGTACAAGACTTGAAAGCTGCAAGTGTCTTATGTAAACAGATGGACATTTGAGATGTATTGACTGTTTCAAGTTAATTCAGTTAACATGTGGGTGCACATGTATTTAATTTAGTCTAGTATAAATTTTTTGTAAGCGATGGAAGCTAATACATGCTTTTTAGAAAGAAAATAAAAGCCTGTGAATTTCATCTATACATGTTGGAGCTCCAGCTGTAGAGGTTCTTAAGGACTGTGATCATCCTTTTGTCATGATCTCATAGTACCAGATGAGACTTAACAGAGAGCTTACTGTTTTTCACTTAAGTGTGCAGGTAGCTTGCTAATGAATTTTGAAATGGTAAGGTACCCTTCTGAAGTCTCTGTGAAAATATAAAAGTGCTTAAACGTACATCTTGCTGCACTTTTACTGTACATGCCGCTGGCCAAAACCAGTTAGGTTGAGCAATATCATTAAACTGTCAGATGTATTGTTTACAATGGGATGGTTCCTCAATGTTCAGGATGAAGAAACAGCAGTTTTCTGTTACTCATTGTAAAAATGTACCGCTGCGTTCCAAGAAGGTTTGTAAGTGGCGTAGCTAACTATCGCTGCATAAAGCATGGGAGGAGATTGAGACTTAGCATCTCTGACAGTGCTGCTGTACTGCAACGTGTGTACAGGAGCTTTGTTTCTGCCTGCAGTTCATACTTACCCTGATATAAAACACTCTGATGTTGGCATATGGATACACCAAAACCCATAGCATTTGTTGAAAAATAAGAATTCCGGCATTTAGGAGAAAGTAAATGAACAGTCCTTCTAAAAATACAACAGTATGCTAAAATATTGCCAAAGCACTGCTGTGACGCTGTTGTAAGCTGTCATATTTTTTGACCATTATAAATAGATTAGTATTATTATAAGGATTTTTTTCTTATTAGCAAAGAAGTTTTTTTTTCCCGTTTTCTACATAAGAATCCTCGCATGTCCCCTGAACGGGCAGAGCCATGCTCACACTGAAGGAGGTGGGAATGTTGCTGGTGAGGAAGTGGGCAACTTGGCCCTACACTTTGGGAACGGCCTTTGTAAAGCCTTAAAAGTCTCCTGTACTGTAAACTCATTTTTTTTATAATCTGTTTTGCTCATATTCTCCATTTGTTCAAGACATCAGAGATGGTCCAATTAATCAGTTATGATATATTATGTAGTCAAGTTCAGATCCAAATTTGGTTTAGACAGCATACAAATTGAAGCCTGAAACAAGAATGAGCTCCTCTTCGGAGGCACTGAAGTGTTGGGGGCTTTTGGGAGTTTTCTTCTTTTCTGTGGTGTGCTCAGACCCAATTAGGAAAATTTCCTTTCAGATTTGTGACTAAACTGTAGGACTAGGGGAATTTGAAGCCAGATGTGTTTCCCTTTGTGAAATTTAGTAACAGATAAGAACATTCAGGTCAAGACGAAAATGTTGGATTCATGTCCTACTGCTAGTCATGCTACAGTTACACCTTTTTGGGCATTGTGTGGGGAGCGGAGGCTACAGGTGAAGTGGATTTCCAATGACTTGTGCACAGTCTGTTAAAGCAGCTCGAGTCCATGTGCTGCTTGCTCCACTGATGGACATCCTAGATAAGTGTAAGATGATCACTCTTGCAGTACCTTTCCCTACATCTCTAGCCTTTTCAAGCACGTGGTGAACATACACAGGCACCGGCACATACACGGTACATTCTGTATACGTGAAGTGCATTGTTTGAACAAGTTTTTGTTGCTTACAGAGCACACATCCTTTCTAGTTGCACACATTTCTAGATGAGGAGACCGTACGCTTCATGACAGGTTGGGGAGGGTCTCCTCTAATATTTCCGACAGCTGTATTTTCTGTCTTCTCCAGCCTCTGTCTTTTCCTTTGAGCTGCAAGCATAGATTGAAACGCAGGTAATACATAAGAGGATTGTTTAATACTGGCTATTTTCAGAGGCACAAAGGACAGTTACTTTCTCTTCCTACTAACCTCCTGCTGGCTTACTAGCTGCTTGGGAGGCTGGTGATTTTAAGAATGCCACTTTATTCAGTGCATCAAATACGGAGCAAATCTTTGCTCACCAAGATCCCAGTTCCTACACCCCGTGGTAGCACCAAAAATTGAACTTGAGTGGCCCAGAGCGCCAGCTCCTACTGTGATGACTCATACAACCATCAGCACTTTTTAGAGTTAAATTTGATCCATTGGCCCTGAGCAGTGCTGACAATTGCCAGCTAAAAGACCCTTCAGTGAATTGTCCTTTAACAGAAGTCTTCCCCCCCCCGCCCCGCTTTCCCGTTGGTTCTTTTAAATAAAAAGAAATCCTGGTGACAAAGCTAAAGTGTATTCTGTGATTATTGTTTAAAGAAAGAGTATTTACCTATATTTCAAGGAAGTGAATTGCCTGAAAATTGTGGGTCAAAGTTATTTTATAAGGATAGTATAAGGAACTGGCTTTTGGTTTAGGCAGGGTAGAAGGTTGGCTAGTACAGCAAAGAACTGGTGGGATAAGGTGAAGTTGCCTGCTCATAGCTGGGCAATAAGGGCTCCTCCTGCTCTAAGAAGTTGCTTTGGCCACATTTTTGAGGAGAGGGGACAAAATTCGGTTAAGCTTGCTCTGCTCAGAAGCATTGAGCTGGCTCTGAAACAGATGTAAATATGGTTTGCGGTATCTTCAGTTTCTATAGGGGCAAAGTGTATACAACAGGTTTAAATTCAACTGAGTGCCATATTGTGTTTTGTAGCAGTCAGTCTAAAGACACATTTAATTAAACTGGTTCAATTTCTAAACTAGGATTATGGAGTCTACCTTTTACATTGCTATAAAATCCTTGTGTATGAGTAAGCTTTCAGTGTAATGAAAAGGGCTGGGGGACACAGTTGTAATCCTCAGCTAACCAATTAAATATTTACTTAAAAAGAAAGTAAAATACCTGTTATATGGCTAAGTCCATGCCTTTGGTCAGTGAATGGAGGAGTTGCTTTTCTTAGCTGGGAACATCATTTTAATGTCACAACCAACCTTCTAGCGGGAGATTAGTCCTAATGGACCAGGTTTATACTGAGAAAAATTCAGAAACCATTAGAGAAGAGAAGAAATATAGAAGATGAATGGTTTTCAAGTGATTTCAGAGCAGACTAAATTAAAGGCAGGTATTGGCTTCTGTATTAAAGAATTCTTTACAAACGCAGAGGAAATACCTATCCTGTAAGAGTGATTCATCTACCAGATCACACTCTGGTGGAGTTTCTCCTTCTCCACTGACTCTGGAAGGAGCCTGGAGGCATTGAGGTTCCCAAGCAAAGGCAGCTGTTGTGGCTCTTTGTGTGCTGTCCTTTTGTGTGCATCCAGTAACATACAACTGTGTTTTCACTGAAATGAGATTCCTTCTTAGGCTATGGTATTAAAGATCATGCTTCTCATGCTAGAATATAAGCAAATGCATAAATAATAACAAGGAATGCAATATATGTGTCAATTACACTTCTGTTTAATAATAAATTGAATGCATCTGCTATGAAGGGTATGCAAAATATATAAGAAGCGTATTCAGTCGCAGAAAAGTGAATGTGTTAATGCAATATTCTGCTTTACGAATTCAAATCTGGAAGAAGAGTGTGTTTAGTAGGAGATACTGTGCTCTTTGCTGTGCTTCAGATTGATTTTATATTTTTAATTGTATGCAGGCAGTCACCAGAAGCAGGACATTCTGATTCTGAGAAAACTAAATGATTTGTTCCGATTCCTGGGAATGCGAGTTTGTTTAGTGGCACCATGGTGCATTAAGTGCGTTGTGGTTGAGACTAACAAGTGGAGGACAATTAATTAGTTCAGGTTTGCAAGTCATGCATAGATTACTTGGTCAGTACACGCACACGTAGGGTAAGCTTTTTAGTTCTCACTGAAACTTGTTGCTGAGATCGGTTTTGTGCCTCCTGCCGATAGTCAGAAAAGACAGAGCTGGAGTAGGAATACTGAAGTACTTGTCACTTCTGTAAAACAGTTTCCAGTTGAAACCTGAAATTATATATAATGAGGCACTCCTATAAACAGGGTTGCCGTAGGTAAGTAGCAGTTTGCATGGGCTGATGGAAGTTTTGCGACTGTAGAGGAATAATATTAATTCTCATGAGAGATTACAAATGAGTAAATGCTGATGAATATGTACAAATATGTATGTGTGAATTTAGTGCTTCTGAAAGGCAGTTGACAGTTCTGGAAACTGAAGGCCTGCCTCTGCCAGGAAAGTGCTGTAGAGGAAAGCAGCACTGTAAAAATGTGTGTGGTGCATCCCCGGTGTGACCCGGGGTGTGTTCTGTGGGCAGCCGCCCCCGGAGTGAGGAGGGCAGTCAGGTCTGCACGTGTTTGGGGCCCGCTCACTAAAACGCTTGTGGATGTGATTCCCCGCTCACTAAAACGGTTGTGGATGTGATTCCCTGCTCACTAAAACGCTTGTGGATGTGATTCTCTAAGCACACGTCTGGTAGCTTACTAACACATTTAAAATGTGTGCTTGGGAACTTTACGTGGATGCTTACCTCCGCCCCTGGTCGCAAAATGCCATTAGACCAGTATCTCACTTTATATAAGATGTTACCTTTGAATGATAGCAATACCTGTGTTTTTATGAGGAGTAATGGCGGGGAGGGGAGTAAGACAGAGTCTTGCACCTTCTACTACATGTCCTGCTGTTCTTGTAATAACTAATGCATTGTGTTGGTACAGAAAGTGGCTCCTAGTGAGAAGTAACAAGCTGAAATGGGGTAGAAAATGGAGAAACCAGGAGATTCTAATCCTTAAATATGTATTGGAGGTAAAGGTATGAGTACAGCAGTGTGAATAGCAGTGGCAGTTATATACCCAAGCACCTCTGCAATGCACACAAATATAAAGAAGTAGCAGTAAGAGGCTACATGGATGAAAAATGCTGTTGCACAGTAGTGTAAAGTTTTAAGAATGCAAGATTTTTCTTCTTGCTTTGCTTAGTTTTAAATTCTGTGGTTTTATGTATGAGATAAAGGAAAATATTTACTTGTATAAATACACAGCTTTATATAATTATTTTTATCTCAAGACCGTAAGTTTTGCTCCTTCTAAGCCTAAAGTGCTTAGAAATGTTTCTGTCTTCACTGTCCAGTTGTAATTAATTCAGAATATGGCATGTGAGTTGTAGAGGTGTGGTTTATGGCCCTGATTAAGAACAATATTTGAGTATAGGCTTAACTTTAGGAATATGGCTTGGTTCATTTAAATTCCGCAAAACGTGAGTGTTCAGTTAGAAAAGTGAGATTTCAATGCAGCCCAAGTCCCATTTTTGAAGGTAGTGCAGACAGTATCCTGTTGATTTCAGGGTGCTTTAGGTGCCTAAGTCACTCTAATGAAGGGAAAAAAGAAAAAAGTTGGTTTCCTAAGTTACCTGCGTTGTTAAACATTGTCTGTACTGAAAGCCTACAGGGACTGTGACAAGTGAGTGTGAGAGGTGTCTTCCAGGAGCTCCAGAGACTGCAGGATTTATGGGGATTTCAGTTTTAAGGAATGATACTGAGGGCATTTTAAATGGTTAACAGTAGCAGAGATTGGCTTATCTTAAGTCCTTGTACAGTTTTGTTTTCTTTCATAGCACCAGGGATGTTTGTCAAATTGGACCTCAGGAGGCCATCTGCATGGGCAGGACTGGCGCTAGCAGCAGATCAGGTCAGCCCTGGTTTTGTCTAGTTGAGGCTTGAAAACCTTTGGATGGAGGTGCCGAAACCTATCTGTGCAGCTTTTGGTTTGGTTTAGTGTGTTGTCTTTCTCTCATTATATTTTGGTTTGTGTTATGTTGCTGTTAAGTACATCTGTGATCATTTTATGATACTTTCTGGTCTTTTTTCCTGGTTTGATATACTAGGTCAATAATGTGAATATGTATAGGATCTTTGTTTATAGTTTACGTACAAAGGGTAGCTTTAACCTAGTGAAGCTGATCCTTCATGGCTCCCTCTGTCAATAGAGAGAGGGAGGCTCCTGCAGAAAGTGTTGCAGAGAAAGAACTTCCATGTCACCATTGGCTGTAATGGGGATGACTCATCTCACGAGGCCAAAGTTGCCTGTGTGACAGTAGAACTTAAGACATGGGAGGTGAGTGTTATGGGCCTGGTTTTGTACCCGCTGCCATCAGACCTTGCTATTTGTTTTAGTCTGTTGATGCTAAAACCCTGAGGTGGTGAGCCTTCAGAAGCTATAGCCACTTGAGCGTACATCCACATGGGATTTCCAAAATTGCGGAAAGAAGTTCAGCAGTCGTGTTCACTGGTGTTTGATGGGCTTGGGAACACAGCTGTTTCCAAATCCAGCTGTTTCAAAAAAAAACACCAAACCTTTAAAAAAAATCTGAGTGAAACGTTGAGAGTTTCCCATATTTCCTGTATTTAGTGGGACAAGATTTTGCTGTCTTTTTACCGTTCAGAAAGTGTGGAGTCTTTTCGGTGTCTTAATAGGTTTTGGTTCAGCCTCTTGTACAGTTTCCCCTGTAGAGCTTTTGTTTGTTACAGCTCCAGCTTTGGAGAGCAACGAGTGGGGTGTTTCTGTGGAGCTGTGGACTTCTTTTTATTGACTCAAACACACAGTTTAAAGAAAATGGGGATGTGTGTGTGTGGGCAAATGGAAGTATATTGTTTTTTATAAAGTGTCACCTGCAACGCGCTTTTAAATAAACCCCTATATAACCGTGTATGGTTTTTTTTTCACTTGAAAGACACTATCTCCTTCTTCTAAACATTTGCACAGCAAAGTAATGCATTATTGCATTTTCATAAATAATTGAAAAGCAACTTAAAAGAAAGTAGGCCAACAGAAAAAAAAAGAAAGAAAGTGTCGGTTTCAAATTTGAGAGAAGAAAATATGTTTCCTTCTTGATAGCAAGTCAGTTAAATGTTATTAAATCCCATTCTCCCACCCTGACATGACCAAAGACAAATCTGACAATTGACAGTTTCATTTAAAAGAGAGAGAAACAGGGAAAAAGGTTTTGGAATGCCGAGTCTGGTTTGTTTTGTTTCTTCTTTTTTAAATTTTTTTTTTCCCCTTGGTAAGAAAGGAATTGTGACCCCTTATCTGTTTGCAAGTGACTGAGGAGCAAATCTCTGGAGATCTGCGTGTTGGCTTTTCAGTGCCATTCTCCGTGCTGGGCTGTAATAATGCAAGCTATTTTAGAACTGTGCATACGTTAGTGTTCTGGCGCGGCATGATACAATAATGTGTGAAAAAGCATAAGATCACACCTTGGTGAAACTTGCAGATTTCCTGCATAATCCGACAGTGAGCTCTTGTCAGGTTTTGACTATATGTAAAGTGAGAATAAAGTTTCCAGAAGCAAAGCGCAAGCCTTGGATGCATTTTGAATGGCTGTGCAGGGATTTTGGCCCGGACGTGGTTACTTTAAGCACTTTTGTCCCACCGTAGCCAGTGGGCCTCCTTCAGCGCTTAAAATTTGGCAAATGCTTTAAGCCCTTTGCTGAATTGGAGCTTTATTTTTGCTAGTGCGGAGAAAGATCAAAGAGCCAGTGTAAATAATCTCTTAAAAAACAATCAGTAACGTGAACAGTTTTCATGGAATGTATACTGTGAGGTATGTGGCGACAGAACCAGGTGTCATCAGTGGGAATGGTTTATGGCCGTGGGTGTCTTCACTGGGCTGCTGGCACGTTTGTCCTGAGCTGGTGTGGCTGAGAGAAGACGGGCAGGCTGGGAGCGAAAACGTATTCGGTTATAAATGCTCTCGATGCCGGGTGAGGACCAGGGCCTGTATTCCCGCAGGGGCTGTGCGTGGTCTCTGGCCATCAGTCTGTGCTATACCAGAAGTTACAGGCACATTGTGGGAATTACTGGGTGAGGTTCTTGCGTCAGGCAGGAGGCCTGACCGGCCGGTCCTAACAGTCCTTTCTGGCCTGGAGATCAAGACATCAGTGATGGCGGGTATTAATGCGTTCGTTAATGTGCTTTAAGATTAGAGCTACTCAAAGAGCAGACCCCAGTGAGAGGAAGCTTCATGCAACTGATCTGTCCTCCAGAGGAAAAAATGTCAGCGTGTGCATTCTCTCCTGCTTTCCTCCCAGATTTACTCCATCTCCTTTTATTTTTTATAACCAGTGCGGCTGTATTTTAAGTCACTGCCCACCCTTGCCAAAATGTGTGATACATTTGTTAAGGATTTGGAATTTGGGATACTTTGATATAACTTCGTGTAGGTTTTATAGAAGCACCTGACGTGTATGTTTAGTTCCTAAACACCTTCTGTGCTTGATTTATCCTCACAGGTTGTCAGGGTATTCAGATGACCTGAAACTGAGGAAGTGAGAGGGAGCTCAGCTGGCAAAAGTCTGACATCGAGTCTGACTGCGACTCACATTTGTTTTGCAGAGTTGAGCCCAGGCTGTGTAGGCGGTGAAGAAAGCCTTCTTCACCTTCACCATTGTATCCAAAAAGGTCTGAGCAGCATCGTTTTTTGCAGGTGATGAATAACCTAGTTAGCTCACATTGTTTCATTCCAGTGACAGTTCTCCTCTCAGGAGGCATGGTGGTAATTCGTGACAGCGTACTCATGTTCAGGCTCAATGGTGGAGATGCTCTGGTGGTTCTTTGGTAGGTGTGCTCAGCCAGAGAAACCACGCTGTCAGCCATCTACCATGGAGCACCACGCACTAGTTACATCTTTACATTAGACACTACTGTTTAGTATGGCTCAGTGGGTTGGCTTCTAGTGAAGCAGGCTCATAACTTTTAACCGAGCTGGATATTTTCAAGGTCCTATGGCAGTTATGATCACCAGAGGCATGCAGATCTTAAGATTAAATATCTGGAGGATGCTCATGAAAGTGTCATTTTCTTTTGTCGCAGAGTTTCCTTTCCCTTTGGTTGTCCTGACCAGTGTCTCTTAGGGTGTAAGGCCTGGCCTGTCTGTCTTGGGAGGTTTCTTGTATAGGTTGAAGGAGGGCTTTCTGGGCAGAAGGCAGAGTAATTTTGTTGACACAAAACAGTGTGCGTCATTGTTTGTGTTATTACTGTTCTACATTTTTTGTATTTGTGAGAACAGCATATTGATGACTGTGTGTTAAAACTCTGTCTTTTAGTGGCCCGTTTTCTTTCCGAAAAAGGAAGAAAGCTACATTCTTTCTAAGAAAAACCCAGAATTATACTGGAACAAGTACTAGTGCTGTGTTCATACATGATCAAATTCAGGAAGATTAGGGCACTGTGTATAAATTGCCTTTGTGTTCATTGGGTTAGCAGCTGTCAAATAAGTGATTACAGACATTGGCATAGCTTTTCTTTCCATAATCACTGTGAAACAGGGATGGAAATGTAACAGATGCCATTTAATATGGACCAGTACCTAGGTTCTGTTTCTGGGTCTGGCTCTTTATTGCCTCGTGGCCAAAGTTTCTTAGCATCTTTTTTGCTTTAATTCGTCACTACTTATAAATGGAGATAATAGTACTCCCTTACTTTACAGGAGATTTCTGAGGCTGTTTGTTAAATCATTTGAGAACCTTTCATGAAACATACAAAGTATACGCAATAGCATTAATGATAAGATTAAACAGAATAATTCTGTTGAGATTGAGGAAAATTATTACTCCTAGATGAGGTTTGCTTTGCTGGGTAGCGCTAACCTTCTGCAGGAAATAATTTGGTCTGAGACTGTGTTGGGGTTTCATTTCCTGGGATTTTTTTATTTGTTAACTGACAAGGCTTTTTGATACCAGGCATTGCACTTGAAGTCCTGTTGAAGAGCAAATGAAGCGTTTTGATGCTATTTTTTGCAGCATAGGAGTCTATGGTGACTCATTTAGTGTTCGTAATGCCTGTGACAGATTAAAAAAAATCAAATCAGTTACTCCCAGTGAGACGGATACACTCAGCCAGACCCTATTTGAGAATTATTTGCTGCACTGTTAAGACCAAAGTACACATCTTCCCCCTCCCCGCCGAAAGAATCCAGCTTATCGTGAAATGTTTATCAGAGCCATATAAACATTTCTCGACTGCTGAATTTTGAAGGGAAATTCTTTTGGTCTAACATATGTATTGCAAGCAAAGCTCTTCACAGATTTAAAAAAAAATAATATAATTAACTTGGTTACAGCCCTCCTTATTACCAAGCATGCCAGCATCTGGCAAGGGTACGGCGATCTGGGAATTCGCTGCTTGAAGCCATGGAACAAAGTGTTCTGATCCGACCCCAGGCAGCGAGTCCAGGACTTGAACTGGAATCTTCAGGAGCAGAGAAGTCTTAAGTGTCTGGAAAATTGGCCTGTTGAGTCACCACGCAGGCACTAAAACAAAACTAATTTTAAGCAGGTCAGAGTTCAGTGATTCCCTCTGGAATCTGATTTTTTTTCCCTTAAAAAAAAAAAAAAGTCTCATGTTTTAAGTGAAAAGGGTCAAAGTTGATGCACTGCTACAATTTTTGAATGCTTTCCCTTAAGAACAGCCACCCAGGCTAGGATTAGCATGAAGGGCTGCTAGGCTGGCACTTGAGTGTCTGGGTTAAAAATATTTTAAAGCAGTAAATGCAGTCAGAACGGAGAGAGAGATCCCTGGGAGCCTTCCTGTTCAAAGATGTGCGAGCTCAGGGCAGCAACTGCAATGTAATTTAGGGCAGTATATGCTTCATAGCTTTGGAGAATATTGCCTCCTGTTAATGTTACATTGGAGGACAGTGGGATAGTAGTAATTTTAGAAAGGTGGTATTCCTGTTTGTTTTACATTGGAAACTTCAGAATAAATAAAAAGAAGCATCAATTGAGGAACAAATGTAACTGCCGAAACCCAGCAATGAATCCACCTCTGAGCAGACTATAGAAACAACAGGGGAAAGTGGGTATAGAAACATTTTCGTGGGAATGCAGCTGCAAAAGGAACTTAGCAGACAAAGGCAGAATCAGGTACGTACTTTAAAAGGCATGTGGGCAAACTTTTGTCTGAGAGCCCAGTGAGGAGCCTGCTCACATTAAATTACAGAATGTTTGGGGGATCAAATGACAAAAAGCTTGTATTGCTTTTCCATTGCTGAAGAAGTGGGACTGTCTACACGCAGGGATGATTCAAATAGCTGTTTTAAAAAAACAACGCTTGCGAGAGTGAGGGAGACTTCTCATTCCCACTCCTTTATTAAGATGATTTCCTTCTTTTTCCCTTCGGATATTGCAGAGTTCCCTTTACATTTGCAAGAGAAAAGGACAGGGTCTAGGCAACCTAGGGAGGCTTGAATCTGAACTCTGTGTCAGGCATTGTGAGCTTGGTGATCTCTGTTTATCTCTTAGGAAATAGCCATGCTTGCACAACAGGGCAAATGCAATGCACAGATGTCAGAACTGCTAAAACAAAGAGGACTGTCTAGGAAAAGCAATGCCAAACCTAATGGCTAGAGTGGAGAAGCAGCAGCTAGGACTTCTGGCTTCTTTTCTTCCCCGTGCCTCTGCATGGCTGTAGGAAAATCTCTAGGCCAAACGAAAAGCTCCTTATTCTTGCTAGTGAGTTTGTAGCTCATGTGAACTGTACTGTTGATGGAAGGATGTTTGTGGGAATGACTGCCCACATATGGGTGCAAAGACTTGTGCTCTGGTCATCGGTACAATAGTCAGACTGGTCTGTGAAATAATACCTATTCCATGGGACTTCCCCTTTGATGTGTAGTAATTGCTAAGTATGTGGCTTTTTGAGTGAAGGAGCTATAAGGTTTAAATTTATTAGGATAACCTCCATCTGCCTTGCTAGCACAGAGTTACTGGAATGCTTCTCCTTTGTATTCCCACAGGTACACAACGCACGGGGATTTGAATGGGAGGATGTGTGAAGCTCTGAGATCCAATTTGTCCTCCAGGTTACGGCAAGGCTCCATTTTTCTCAGGCTTAACAAGTAGCGACCATAGTTTACTAAAATATTTATTTAAATTTAGGGAAAACTTACTGACATGCAGTTGCTTTTGCATTTAAGATCACAGTTTATAGCCCTTTGAAGTCTGCATGTTTGAAGGAAAAAGAAGTGCTTAGGATAAGCTGAACTTGAATTAAATCGTGTAGGCAGATAACAGATTGAATTTGCGCTATGGCTCGTTTTGCTAAAGAAGTAAGTCAAGCAATGAGTAATGCTGGGCCAACTCGTATCACAACAGGGGGTGGTGTAGCTTTAGTGCAAGGTAGTGTGGTTCACTGAATCTGAATATGGACCAGTTCTCCTGACTTCAGGGATGATGGTGGTTCTGAAGAAAAAAAGTTCATTTATGATTTGTATAACTTTATGATTCACAGTTGTAAGGCTGGGATAAGTCACACATATTTCCAGCCCTGATACTTTCATCTGCAGTGATTTGAAACTACAAATTGTTTAAAGGTTTGGATTTTTTTTTCCTTTTTGAACGATATATTTCTTTTTACTAATATGTGACCCAGTGGAAACTTTGCAGTAAGGAAGAACTTTAGGGAGCTAAGAGGCAGAATGTGTTTTGGGTAGTTCCCAAATATAGTACTGATTTTTTTGTTTGATCTCTGCATTAGTAATTCCACAGTTGTCCTTGTATCAAGCCTCTCTTGAATCTTCTCTTAGTGCAAGAGGGTTGCAGCATGTGCATACTTTGCTGATCCTTTTGGTTAACTGGCGATGCTTTTGCACTCAAACTAGCTATCAGAATATGACGGGTCAACAGGATCGTTCTCTTTATCATGAAGCACACCTGAAATATCTGCTTAGGTAGTGCCTGTGATTTCTCAGCAAATATTCAACCCAGTGGGGAGCTGCAGGACTCACCTCCATTTCCCAAGGGTTAACAGTAACCTATAATAATAATCTTGTGGCACAAAAATGCTTCTTTTTATGCATTACCTATTTCCAGAGGCCTAATTTAGGTTTTGTATCAAAATGGATATCACAAACGCTTGAGCTTCCTGCTGAGAAGGAAAGTGCTACTGAGAGACTTCGTTCTCTGTTATTCTCATGGTGTCCGGGAGGGGTGAGGAGGCAAGGAAACAATTGCTGATATCTGTAGCAGTATGTATAAATAGTAGCAGGATGGGTTGCAAAGGTAAAATAGTTTGACAGTATTGTTCCTGTGAAAGCCTGGCCTTTGCTCTTGGTTAGAATATATATATATATGTGTGTGTGTGTGTGTGTGTGTTTAAATACATGTGTTTTCATATATGGGGCAAATTTACATATCAACAAGAAAAAGAAGAATTAATTTTGTAACTGCACAAAAATTTCACCTGTCATAATGGTTGGACTTGATGATCTTGAAGGTCTTTTCCAACCAAAATGATTCTATGATTCTATGTTTCTATGATTAAAAGAAAAGAATATTGGAGTAAAATGAAATTATATATTCGTGCTTAAATACACAGAGAGCTATGCTCAAAGATCAGCACGTGTCCCTCCTCTCTCTGTGTACGTTTCATGCCTGGTTCTGCTGTAGATCCAGTTGAACTGTTTTCATCCGTTATTTTCCTTAAGGATCTGGTTGTTGAATGTTTTCACGTGCAAAAAATCATGTTTGGATTTTTTGTTGTTGTTGTAAGAAGTAGAAACAAGGGGAAAAAAAAGCTTGATTTTAAAAAAGAAATATTTTTGAGATCAGAAATGCTTACTGAACACCCAGATAGTTTCTTCCTCCCCAGTATTGATTTTCCATTGGAAACATATGTGGGAGGAGAAGGAAGATTTTAATAAAACCTAAAAAATACTTGTGTTTCTGGATTTCCTGGCAGTTGCTATTTCTTCCTGCTCTTTTGGGCAACACTTGGTTATATCGAATTTGTCCCAAAACCGTCCTCCTCCTTCTGCCAGTGCAGATGCCCTCAGGGATGGAGGAGTTCTTGCCTCCTGCCCAGCCCGCGGGCACGTGCCCCCTCCTCCTCTCTCTCCCCAGCCCCTGCTTTGGGTGGGAGGGCAGTTCCTGTTGGGGAAGCCATTGTCTTTGCTCGGTCTTCGGAAAGAAGGGCTTCCCGGGGTTCGCCCTTGCTCTAGTCTGGCAGGTTCAGGTGCCGAAGTGTGGATGGGGTGAAGAGCGCTCGCCTGGTCTGCCAGCTCCAGTGAGCGTAGGCACAGTGTTCGACACGCGAGGTCTCGTGGCACAGCGGTGGGGTCTGGTGGGGAGAGGACAAGAGTCCTGCCCAGTCCCTGATGCAGGTCTGCCTCGGCGCGCTGGCAGTCAATCGGCCATCCACGTTGGACGTACGGTGAGCGTGCCTGGGGGGATGCGTGTGTGTGTGTGTGTACTGGCTTACGTGCTGTGGGATTAGAGAGGGCAGAGCCAGGTCAGGTCTGGTGGGATTTATTCAGCTGGTTTCAGCCCTCCACATGTAGGGTTGTATTGGCTTTGACCCGCAGTCGTCTGGCTGAGCATAAAAGTCCTTAAGTGGTCCTTAAGCAGACTGGCATTTGCCATCCCGAGTGTAGTGGATGAGTGTATGGCAGAGAGCATGGAGAGCGTGAGCTGTGGCCCCGCTCTGCCGCTGAAGTGCTCTGGCATGCTGGGTAATTCTCTTGACCTTTCGTTCCTCAGTTTTCTTGTGTTTAAGGATGTACAGACTTAACCATCACACATGGGTGTTGCAAGAATTAATTAATTACCATTTGTACGGTTTTGAAGACTTATAACCCTAAATAAACAAGAACTTAATCGGTTATTTTTCTTCGTATTTATACTATAGGAAAAACCTACTAATTTATTTCCAAGCGCATGACACACAAAAACTATCTTCACACTTCTAAGTGGAGCTGGGGCTCGATGCCAACACTTTTTTTTTCCTAGTGAATATGGTATACTTGTACACTCAGATAGAATGGTACAACCTTACAGTTTCACTCAGGAGGTGGAAATTTTTTTCTTACTGTGTTTTTGTACTTACAAGCTATAAATACCAGGTGGTTCTCTTTGGTCAGATTCTTTGTTCTCATGACTGCACCCATTCCTAGTGTCCTTTAGCGTGTGAACTTACTTCTTTGGAGTGGCTTTGACTAACTAGTAAACTATATGTCTTTTATTCCATATGTTCTGCTGTCTCCTTATACATTAATTATTACACTTAAAGAATCTGGGAATTAGGGGAGGAGAATGGAGACAAAGTATAATAGGGATGCTTGTCACCTCTTATCCTCTTTCCTCTGCGTGTGGAAAAGCCCTTTTGTATATTGATTTGGGAAGGAGGAGTAACTCGTGTCCCACACCTGATGCAGCCCTACAGAAACGCCATACAGTGCCCTGGTTTAGTGTGGAACATCTAGGCAAAATGGGGTAAAGGAAGTGAGAGTTTGTGACTGTCTCTGCATTTGCTGTCATAAGGGAGTTAAATTAGAGTGAAGAGTTTCTTCTTTTGTGTTTTAATTTCCTTTGTTTTAAGAAACTATTTTTTTAAATGAAGTGGGGGAGGAGAGTAATATGCCACTGACATGCTTTGGGATCTGAGGCTCCTGTGGACCCCATAGGATGTCAATGGACTCATTAAGATTTAGCCAAGTTTTATGCATTATTCATAATATACATTCACAGCATGCACCCTAAAGACTGTCTCCTGTGAATGCTTAGTCAGAATCATTTGCATTCTGTATTATGGATCCATAATATAGGATACATTTAGCTACATTTTGTGTATTATCCTTTACATGTATTTCCAGCCTTTACTGTTCTGGCATATGTGGGAAATGTGTTTAAACAATAGCATGCGGTTGTGTTTTGTCGCTCCATTAAAAACTAATGCATAGTAAGGACCCTGATGAAAATTAATTATTACATAAGAGCAATGGACAGGCTTTTTCCTCTTTCTAGCTTCAGTGACATTTTAGATTTGCTTTTCTAACATGTTTAAGAAGTGTTTTAAATTCTGGGCTGGTATTTTGTAAATTTTTTGTTTCAAATACACACAAAAATCATTTCTGATGTCAAAGGTTGGCAGGTGATGAAGCATCGAATTGAAGCTGAGGTGCTTCATAATCATAAGAGTCATTTGCTGTTAGTTTAATCCTATGAACATTATTTCTGCTGTACATGACAAGACGAAAGAGTCAACAAAACACCACATCAGAAAATCAATTCTCTTCCTGTCATCTGAAGCATTGAAGCTTCTCTGTTTTCTCTTTTCCTCAGTTGCCATTACATCATGGTGATTGGTCTGATCTCAGCTTTGCCACCGAGCCACAGAGTGGCCCAGACATGTTCCTTGGCACACCTCTGCCTTAGTTTCCCCATGGGAAATGGTGCTCCTTAAAATCCTCTATAGTAGCTGTCTACTTAGATTTACTCCTTCAGCACCCTGCCACTGCCAATAGAGAATACTCCTGTGGAAAATACTGCTCCTGTGAGGAAATGGGATTTCTTCTGGGGCCAGATTGCAGTAGAGTGAAGTCAGGGAGGCATGAGGATTATCTTCCTTGGGCAGAATCTGTTAAGGGATCATTTTTATGAAGTGTCTTCCAATTGGGGGACCATAAAAATATTTCTAGTTGCCAGGCCCTGCACATGAAAACACCAGACAGGCAAAATCCAGGATCTTGTGGCATCTTTTGCAGATCCATTTCCTTTGTGAAGCAGCCCCCGTATATCTTCAGGAAGACGTAGGGAATGTCAGGCTTTCATCCGTTTCCATGTTCAGGGAAGCACTACAAGGTTGTACAGGTTACAAAAAACCTGTTAGTATGGTGATGTCCTTGTCTCAGGAGCCTGGCTCACAGTGGGCAGCAGTGGTTCCCTGAGCCTAAATATATACAATATACATGAAGGATATCAAGTGACTTACTATGTCAAGTTTTTTGCAAGTGTTGTAATACTTAATTAAAAGTCAATGATTATGAAAATACTTAAAACAAAAAGTCTTGATAGCACGTAAGATTGAAATGTTTTTCCCATCATAGGCTTAACACAGGAGAATGTTTTGGCAAAGCACAGTCGGGAGGCAAATATTGGTATAAAATGAGTTCAAAATCCTAAGGATTATTTATATTTACTTTTTTCCACTAGTTCTTCAAGTTTAACTTCAGGCAACATTCAGACATACATGCCCTGAAGATACAATAGTTAGAAAGGATTTTGCTGTGGCCTAAGCAAAGTGGAAACATGCTATTCTTTGGTCCAAAACTAACTGTCAAGCTCTCAGTAGAGTAACATCTAAAGTATAAACTTTTTATTGCCTTTCTGTTCAAAAGAGATGCCCAGTTTTTCATGAGAATTCTTCACAAGTGAATTTAGAATTGTAAATTTGTAAATACATGTGTTTTGCAGCATGCCATTGCTGTTACTTGTTCCTTTTGCTTACATAGCAATTGACAGTTCATGATGTTTAAGTCTGATGCACAGAAGCAAAATATTTCTTTTTTCTTTTACATAAGATGTAGTGCAGTGGAGTCCTCATCTATGTGTAGTGTAGTAATAGTATATGTAGAGTGTAGTAATGTAAAGTAAGAGTAATCATTGTAGAGGGAGTATTGGCTTTGAGAGCAAACTTTATCGGATGTGTCGCACGGTGGCTTTATGTCCAGTGGAGCAAAGCTACCTTTCTGTCTTAGTCGCTTGTGTTACTGTTGCATACATGGGACAGGGGACAGGAAAGAAAGACAGCAGGTATGAGGCTGAGATCCAGGTTTCCCCTCAGCTCTGTGCTGAAGTTTTTCTTGTTATCTCCCTTGAATCCTGAGCTTTCCTTCCTTGTCCTCTCCTATTTCCTCTCCTTCCCAGCTCTTGTTGCAGCCCTGGCACTTCTCTGCTGTACCCTTTCCTGCTTGCTGTACCCTGAAAGCTCCAGCATAAAACCCAAACTAATACATGCACTGAAAGACTATTAGCTTGGTCTCTGCCACACGCTTACGGCACTTACATTGTTGGTCACCTTACTAGTTGGACATCAGCATCTGGGACCAGTGAGAATGTATTTTTTCCCGTTGCAAATCAATGGAACAGGAACATAAACAATGCTAAAAACACCCAGATGTCAAAATACTCCTTTCAGATTCATGAATATGCTATATATAAGCCTAACTTCAGAGATTTTCTTTTATTCTCATGAATACCATTTACATTTGAGCAAATGCAAATTAATTTCCACTTTTGGTACTCTGGAAGCTGCTTCTGGAAAGTGAGTAGAACATGCCCTTTAGTCCATCCAGTTCAGGGCCCAGCATTGTGTGTACGACACCTGGATCTCCAGAGCATTCGGCAGTTCTGCTCCATCTGATTTTCTTTTCAGCAATCTAAATTCATATTGTAAAATATGCAGGAGTGCAATGAGCATGGTTTTTGTTAGTGTTATTAGGCTTGTGATGTGGAAAATAAAGAACTTGCTTCCTACTGTTTAGCAAATTTTCTAGGAAATTCCTAGCAGTTTTATTTAATATTTGCAATAGGTAGCTTTATCTTTCTAAATGATTTTAAACAGTCTTTCTTCAGTGAACAGCTGTTTAAGTAGGAACTAGGGTACACAGAAAATGAGTATTGTACATTAGCTGGACTCACAAGGGATGGTAAGAGAAGGAGAGTTTTCTTTTCCTGTACTAATCTCTGTACCTCCATGGTAGTATCTGGTCTAAAAGAGTACCTCTATACCAGGTTTCAATTCAAGACTCCTCAGGTACTGTGTTACCATTATTAATAAATATACTATAGAAGCAGTGGTTCGAATGGATAGATTTTAAAGGGTTTTGCTGGGTTGCCTACTGTATTGTTATTCTGTTTTACAGATGGAAAGGTTGTGGGTTTTTATTTCTGACTCAGTTCATCAGAGGAAAGCCAGACTTTCCAGTTAGCTGATACTGTTGTACACTTTGTTCTCTTGGTGTTCTCTCTGTCCTTTGTCCAAAAACATCTGCATAGTATTTCTGTCCATCCACAGTGTTAAAAAGTCTACTGTCAGAACCCTCATGCATCATGGGGCTTTAAAAGTAATAGATTCTGATTTCCTTTTTATTAGCCCTGGTTCTCAGCCATTATAGTTCAGGGTCTTTAACTTTGAAATGGTAAAATTCAGTGCTTTAAAAAAAGAAGTTGAGATTTTCATATGATGACAAGTGTTGAGGCTTTAAGAAAAGCACCAGGTATAAGACAATAGAAAAAGTTCATAGGTATTTGCAACACTGGAACTTCCTGGAGTACACGATTAAAAGGGGCCACAAAGACTCTCAGGTTGTGTGTTGCTCCCACACAGAAGATCTTTCACCTTCTGGTGCTTCATGG
Organism: Harpia harpyja; assembly: GCF_026419915.1. Taxonomy (NCBI): domain Eukaryota; kingdom Metazoa; phylum Chordata; class Aves; order Accipitriformes; family Accipitridae; genus Harpia; species Harpia harpyja. The sequence continues at coordinate 11,868,259 of NC_068945.1, read as the reverse complement.
GGTGCATAATATCCAAAGAAGAAAAGTGAGACTGTGCCTCTCATATCCCTCTTCTCCATACAGTAGAGTTGGGAGCGGAGGGGTACTGAGAACAATGAACTGCATTTAGTGAAGATAACACCATCAGATTGTTCTTTCTGCTTAGGTAAAATTATCAGAAGAATAATTTTCCCCAAAACTTAATTGAAGGAGAGGTGCAAATTTGCACAGATTTCTGTACTGGGCATTGCTTAGCCGCTTTGACAGACTCTGAAGACCCGTGCCTTTGAAAGGAGTATTCCTCATCAGTGCTCTAAATCTGGCCGCTTCCACTGGTCTTTGCTTTGTTGCTTGTATCATCAGGAGGGCAGGGAGCAGACCCTTCTCTCCTACTTCCCTGTCTCCTTCCTTACAAGAGCCACAGAAATCAGCCATGCTTAGCCAGCAGGACTCATCACCTCCCAGTATGGACAAGGCATCATCTATATTCTGGATTTTGTTACCTATCTAAAATACTCGGGTCTCTGATATGAGTTTATTCAGAAATAGTTTTCTCTGCTGTTTTGCTGTAACATTTTCTGTGCACATACAAGTTTCTCCTAGGAATAACACCAAAAGTGCCCCCCACCTTTTCTGCTGATTGCTAGTAAAGCTTGAAGTCATGTTGGGCCTTGCTGTCCTTGCCAGGCTGTTCTTTCACCTCTGCTGCGTCTCATCCTCAGCCCAATTAGCAAGATGTACAGTAGCCTGCCTGTTACTTGTTCCCGAGTTTAAAAACCTAAACTTGCTTTTCACTGTTGTCTCACTTTTTGCCGGTTTTGCAAGAGTGGCACTGCTCTGATCTTACTGATTTGTCTTAGCACTGAGACTGTTTTGTAGTGACAGATGAAAAAGCAAAGACAAGAGTTTAGAGCTACCTTCATTCATCTCTGTGTTATTTTAATGCTAAATCTCAATGATGAGTATTATTGTTGTATTACTGCTGGTTAAAAGGTACAAGAGTCCTGTTTTGAAGATCAGACTATTTTAATGAGTAGAGGGGATAAGAGCCCTGTTGAAAAGTGTAAAAGCTGAGAAGCGTAGTAGGTATGTCCATTTTAAATGTGTGCCATGTGTGCTGAGGGTGACTTGGTTCACACAGAATATTTGCAGTCAAGTCAAAAATAGAACTCATAACTTGCATGCTTGTGCTTCCTTAGTCCAATCCCTTCAGAAACAAATCTCTACATTATTTGAAAAGAAGAGAACTGAAACAGGACCGCTGGAGTTTGCATCGATTGCCTGGTGATCTAGAGTGAGAGTGAAGAGGAAGGCAAGGGACAAAAATTGGGACTATATTGGGAGGCTTATGCAGATGTTATGAGTGCTGTACCTGCCCTGCTGTGTAGTACTTTGGTCTTCACGGGTGTCAGTCCATGGGTATCAGCTAGTACAGTGATACTGTATTACTCTAGTTCACCAGGACTAGCATTTATATGTAGTAAGTAAACTGCAGACAATTGCAGTCTTGGTTGCAGCTGGCTTGTTTCCTAAATATTAATACTAATACTACACTGAAAAAGTAAAACAATTTAAAAGAACTGGTTGGAAAATCTGTACAGGTGTAAAAGTTAAGCATATGGCAGAGCGGAGATTGCCAATGAAAATGACAGATGATTAACATTCATTAAAACTTTCCATTAACACCTTGAAAAACTCCATAAAATAATACTGCATGTAAATAATGTGTTATCTCTCCAAGCACTCTTCTACCTGTTTTTAAGGGAAGGGAACAGAAGAAGGGAAGTGTATTCCAAAAGTACTCAGTACAGGATATTTTTAGTCCTTGGTTTGGTTTGGAGTTCAGTGGTGAATAAATCAAGTTTGAGCTGTCAATATGGGAAAAGATTTGGCCTGGGTAAAAGTTAGTCCTTTATGTTGCCAAAGATGAGCAAAGATTTTCTTATCTGTATTATATTGTGAACATGAGAGAGAACCCGTGAGAAACTGCAGGGCAATGTGAAAGATGATCTGATCAGTTAGCTAATTACAGAGATTAGTACAAGACAGTAGTTGCAGTCCTGCCTGTGTCATTCTACATTGCTCTCAGCTTCAGCGGGATCTCTCCACATTATGGAGAATTCTAGGTCTGTGCCTTCTCTTATTATTGCATACACATGAACTAAGGAAGAAAGATTTGTCTCATCTAAGTAAGCTTTGTGACAGTAAATTAAAAAGTCAGCTGACTTAGATGTCAGTTCTTAACGTCAGCTATTAATTATACTGAAAATAGCTTCCAAAATCAGGCATGCCCTGGCTGCTTTGACCCAAAGAATTGTGTTTCTGGAGGGAAAGAAGCATCTTGGTCTTGTAAAAGCAGGTGTGTGGTTTAAACAATGCAAGTAAAGTCATGTGAATATTACCTATGGATGCTTTGACTCTTGGAATTTGACTTGTTTATTTCAGAAAGCATCCATTGACACTGGCACTTGCAATCTTTTTTCTCTTTTTATTTACTGAGCACTTCTGTGGTCCTGGCTAGATTCAAGTCCTGCAGAGCTCTGGGGTTAAGGAGATCCAGGCTTCAGGCTTAATTTCCTCTACTCCACTCCTGTTTGAGGTTCTTCCATTCGTTTCTTCATCATCTTTACTTCCTCTTCATAATCAGGTCCAGTCAAGGCACGAGTGTGGCATTTTAAAATGTAACCCCCCCCTTTTCTTTCCTTCTTAAAATGCTATTTTATAGGTTTACAGTGTCTATATGTCATGACGTTTTCACACTGTTAGTGTCTTAGAGGTACCATTTGTCTGAGGTAGCTGAGGACTCATGAAGAGGATGTGATAGCTAGTAAAAAATGCTATGAAATAGCTTCATTTGTAAAGCACTCTGCCTTTGGGGTTGTGGGAGGGATGGAGGGATAAATAAGAAGTCCTCTATCTAAGATACTAATTAAAATGCTCAGTACCTCCTTGGGCCACTACTTTACACATGTGGTTAAGAACTATTTTTTCCTGTTTTAAACTTGGCTGTCACTATGTTCCTCTTACCACCACCTGTAATTATTGACTAGACTTTGCCATATCAAGACTGCAGCTCCTTCCCCACCCAACTGCATCTGCACTCCAGCGTGGGCTGTACCAGGCAGAGAGCTCTGGCCCTGACACCAGCTTCGTGGGTTGGCGTAGGTCCATTACGCTTAGGGCTAACACCCACCCTTCCAGTTGAAGGCTAATTGAGAAACCTGGGTTGGAGAGGCAGCATCAATTTAAGCATACTTGCAAAGGGCCTTGACCTTCCTATTTGGTCCTGGGGACCCCCTCCCTGAAATAGCATGCAGATGATGGGGTACAGTTAAATAAAACTATAATTAGAAGCAACAGGAAGGAAAAGAAAAATCTGTGAGTCTGCTATCTTTTTGCATTTGACTGTTACTGGATTGCTATTTTCAAAAGTGATCTGCAGTGGCATCTCTTGGCTTCCAGGAAGGCAATGGGAATTTTATAGCTGACGTCAATGGGAGCAGAATGAGACTGATGTTAAGTGCTTTTTTTATAACCCCGTCCCTAGCGTACAGTCAGTTTCATTGTTTTCCCTGATATTTTTGTGGGTGTTACATAGATCAAGAAGGAGAAAATAGTACTTAAGAAAGACAAGTTGTGATTGTGAAACCACAAAACTGTCAGAGAGGTTCTGGGGGGCAGCTGTGGGGCTTGGGACTGCTGCTAATTACTGTTACAGATTTGACTAAATTTTAGTATGACACTATTACTTTGAGCACCTTTCTTTCCCAAAGGGCATCATCAGTAAAGTCCACCCTCTCTGACACAAGAAAATCCAGAGCAGTTCTTCTGATAAGCTCATGATTTGCTGCAAATGAGAAAAGTTTGGCCCTTTGGATTCCAGTGTGTGTTGTCCACCTGAAGCCTGACATCACTCCTAAGTTCATGAATTTGGCATGGGATGTAGAAAGAAAACATATTTTCCTACAGCATTTTGACAGGCTGATCCGTGGTGAGACCTTTACACTGGGATGTCTACTCTCCCTTGATCCATGTCTGACATTCACTAACATGAATGGCCAATACGTGTGTGTGTAGATGGGCTATTTAGACCCAAGACTTGCTTATCCTAGCACTGAAGCTAATCTCTTTCACTCTGCTAAGGTCAAGGTTGAAAGATGACTCCAAAGAGCAAAGAAAGGGAGGACGGGTTTGAAAATGGATACAGGGAGAACACACAAAATACACCGCTGTAAATGCTGATTAGTAACCTCTCTCCCTCTCTTGCCATCCTTTTTTCTTTCCCTGTTGCAGGTTATTCATTAAGTATTTATTGAAATGCACGGTAAAAAGAATTTGTCTAACAGTTGAAGTGCTGATTTTGGATAAGGCAGTAGGTGGTGGATTTAAATTTGGAGAATTCATATTCAGACAGATGGCCTGAAGGTGGGGTCAGAAGTTACCTCTGCAAACTTCATCTGCCTGACAGTACGTATTCTCACATGCTGCAATAGAGTGGTGTTCTCGTGGTATGTGGGGAAAAAATTGTGGTATGTGGGACAAAAAACTGATTAGGCCGATCAGCCTTTGCCGCATCTCCAGGGGATTGTTTTTTAGGTCAATCAAGAGAAATCTGTGTGGAATGTAATGGCATTTGTTGAGCAATCAAAAACTTACCCTTGAGCCTACAAACTGCTCTTGTGGTATTTAACAGGACAAAGAAAAAAAAGATAACCCGTGTTGCTTTTTTCCCTCTCTTTAAGCAAGAAATAAAAGATGTTTGACACTGAAAGGAGTCTGTCATATTGTAGTTATGTTACTGTTTTTAGTTGAGTGGTTTAAAAATGTGTGAGGGATAGTCATAGTACAGATAGGTTAGAGGATGCAGTAAGCCTATTTTTCAGTAGTCACGTACCATCATACATAATACAGTATTTTTTGAAATTATAAATGCAGTGTAATATATGGGAAGAAGCCAAGCCTTGCACTGAAAGCACTGATTTCATTGATATATGTTCTGTATATTTCTTGGGGTTTTATTCTTTTAACAATACTAGCCAAAACAAACTCTCTTTGCCTCAGTTTCTTCTTCTAGTAGAAAGAAATAATAAAGTTTCTGTGTGTAGGTTTATCACCTTTATATCTACTCTGAAAACCTTACATGAAAAGAGCACTGAAATTATGATTAAGTGCAGTAGATTTGTAAAAGTGGACTCTTTAAGATAGCGTTTAAGTGTGTAAGATGAGATAACTTCCTGCTCCAGAGCTCATTTAATCATACATACGAACTCCTGACATAAGAAGAGTGGCAGAAGTCTGACTGCTGTACTGCGAAGACAGTAGTCATTTCAAACCTCTGCAGCCCCTCAGATGAGTGTTTCTGTCTACCTGTGGTGGGTTTTTCTTCAAAGTGAAATATGCATTCATTAAAGCCCCAGTCGTGCAAATTGTTTTGCAAGAGGAGGACCTTCACCGGTACTCTCGTAGCAGCATGAAAGTTGATGAGGCTTTGCATGCAGCCATCTACACATATGTCTGGCAGGACTTTGGCCTAAGTTCTCTGGCTCGTGATCTGAGAAGAAAGAGTTCACCCTTCAACTGTGAAGAGGCTGTTCTTTCTGCTGTTGTATATATAAAGCCTGAGATTGTCTTTGCTTGAAAATAATTTTGTTATTTCTTTTGTTTGGAGCATACCATGTCATAGCATCATCTGAGTTTAGCACAGCATTTGCTTTCAATGTTGGAAAGCCAAAGCTCTCATAAAGATTTTAAATTGTCTGATAATATTTAATCAGTTCATAGACTGTGCGTGCTTGAATAGTAAGCACTCCTGAAGAGCTTGCACCTTTAAAAAAAAAGTGAAGTGCACTGATAATATTGCAGAGTGTAGAGAGGTTTAAAATTATTGGAGCACTTAATTTTTTCTATAATTGCTTCAATTTGAAGGGAACTAGGCAAAACACCAAGCTGAAAATGAGTTGCATTAATCGAAAAATTCATCAGTCAGAACATAGGATGTAAACCAAAATGCCCAATTAGAACAAAAAAAACCACACTAAAAATGTTGGAGCTAAAGCCTTAAAGTGATGGGGCTCATATTCCTCCATGTTGGCTGTTGACTTTAGAGGATATTAGAATAGTTTCACACAGTCATTTCACTGGAACCAGCAGAGGAGCTAAGGTGGAGTCTGAGTCACATTGCTTAGAAAGGAAAGCAATGCACAGGGAAACCCTGGCTCCTTGTGATGTACCAGATTGATAACAATCAAATGTGAGGATAGATCAGCTAAAGGTTAAAATCTTTTTATAGTAAGCTGACAATAAGATAAAATAAGCTGACAATAAGATAAAATATTTAACACCACTGTGGATACCTTATGGTGGGTAAAGAGGTTTTTGGTACTGTGTAATTATATTTCATAATGATTTAATGAGCCTTCTTTAAAAAAAAAGTTGTATCACTTGAAAGGTACCACACAAACCAAAGCAAAAATGAGGGACGTTGCTGCAGTTCAAGGCTCTTTTTAAATTTTCAAGTCAATCAGTTTACCATCAAAAGACACATTTGGCTAATAGATAGTCTGTTTTTCTGGTCTGACTTAAATTTAGCGTTAAGCACTGATTGTTACTAAACAAGGGAGAGCTAAAAAGAATTTTTTTTTAAAAGAGGGTGAAATACTAAGCGTGCATATTATATGTCGCTGGAACTTAGTAGGTCCTAACAAGTCTTGACCACATATGGTTTCAGTACACCACATGGTAGATTTTCATATACCGGGTTTCACTCGGTTCTTGGCACTCATACAGTCAAGCAGGGATAGACACTCAACTTTCAGTATGTAAGTAGTCATTTTTGAATCTGTGGGACAGCTCATGGACTGGAACTTCATTATGGACTTGCATATCTTTGTGAACCTTGTTCACCCTTTCTTTGCCATCATGCAGAATATTTCATGATACTGTACTTTGGTAGAATGTGGACAACTGCTGTATTTTCCTATTTTACCTTTTACTTGGCACCACGTAGATGGTTGTGATATGCAGAGGCATAGCAAGGGAGTAGTGGCAAATGTCTGGGGGAAGGCACTTGGTGCACACTCTGTTCTGTGTGGATCCTGAGAGCGTTTGGTGTGCTGGTCACCACCGGGTTGCTACGAAGGCCCCATCGCTTGTGTTTTGTCTGAGATCCCCGTGGTGGCAGCTGGCTTCACAATAATGCTGGCAAGAACAATTTCCTTGTCTCAGATCACCACCTGCGTAGCTGCAGGATTGTGTGCTGGTTGTTCCTAATGGTCACAGCGAAGGTCTCCTGCTGTTGATCTTTTTGTCATCTCTCACACAAAAATGCATTTGAGCCAGAGTGCGTCACCAGTGGGTAAGTGGTGCTCACATTAATTTTTTAGTAAATCATGAGTGGAGAAAAACAATGTACTTCTTTTTTATTTAAAGTCTAATAATTTAATGACTCCTTTCAAAGGTTCATACTCCTTTTGTTCATACAGGAAGATGCTGTGTTTTGTGTGTGGCCTTGTTGACAGGACTGGGCTGGACCCACCGCCTTTTCCAAAATGGCTTAAAAAAGGTGTGAGGGAAGGAAACCTGCATCCAAGTCCTTGTGTTTCTTAGCTGGGGAACAATAATCTGACCTGCAGTGAAAGTACCGTTACTTGGCTTGAATGCAAAGTGATGTCTTTCTCAGAATTTAATATGGGGAAAAAAATATTTCTAGCCGTGGCCTCCACACTTGTCTCACTGGGAGGTGCCAGGGGCTGCCCAGTGTTGGCTGTGGTGGTACAAAAGCAAGGAAGCATCATGTGTGGGAGTCATGTCAGAGCAGCAGATGAAGGGGACATCTCTTGGTTGATAAAACCAAGGGGCCTGGAAGACTTGTAGCCTTCTCCTCGCAGTTTCTTTGCTCCTCATCCTTGTAGTCATGGGAGGACTTGAGCCATGTGCCTCATGTGGAGCTTGGTGGAGCTGGAGTAAGGCGAGTAGGTTGGAGGTGGGCAGTAATGGAGCCTGTGGGAAAGATGAGTGCCCAAGTTTTTGGCCAGTTTTTACTTCTGCTCTTCCAAAACCATGTGTTGCTTTACAATTGATGCCACTGTGTTCAGATGAGTTCAATATGGGCTCTCAGACAAGGGTCTAATTTGTGAGGCAAATTAAAGGAAAACACTTGTAGCTGTGAAAACTGTGTGGTCAGGCCTATTATTATTTTCTAAATATCCTGCCTTATTTACTAGAGATGATGACAGATAATTAAGATTTTGTAGCATTTCTCCAAAGAAAGGAATGAAAGATCAGATTTTTGAAGGAAGTTGAGCGTTACTTGGGTCAGGGCTGGAAAAACTTCTCTGAACCACCATTGACATTATGTGTGAGTTTCTATCACACCTGTTTTGATTTATCACCTTTCTCACCTAACCAGCACATACCTTGTGTTGTGTCTTCTGTGGTGTCCCCTTCTTGTGCCACATATACCTCAAGTTTTCCTCATTCTGATCTTTCACCTGAGGTCTAGCCTGCTACAGATAGTATGCAACTATTGAGCTTAGCAAATACTCTGAGAAATTATTTTAACTATTTTTATGTGCTTTTTTCCCCAGAAATGTGCGCAATAAATATTAATCATTTCAAATTCTAAAGTACTTGATTACCACTTCAGATGACCCAATTGCATGCCAGATTTTTACTTCTGATATTCTGCTTCCATTCTTTTCTTCCCTCCTCTTTTTCATCTCCCCTTGTGCTGGTGGTAATATAAATCATCCTCAGGAGCACAGATACTCTGCAAGTTGCTGTGCTGAAAGTTAATACTTTAAATAGTCACAGGTTTGGTTTTTTTCCCCTTTCTCACCTGCACTTAATCCTGTCTTCAGTACAGAATGAAAAGAAGTGAGAGGAACAGCAGTGATGGTTAGCTATATTGCAATTCCACTGCATTTTGATTAGCCTTAGGCTCAGTTTGCATGGGTTTGCAATCCACTCATCAAGGTGGATACAAACTCAGGGAAGTGAAACCCAACTGTGTTTTTTGAAAGGATTTTGCTCTTGTTTTGTATTGGAAACCAAATTCACACCACTAAGCAGTGGTGATGGGAGAGGGGAGAAGAGAAGCTGCTCCCTTTTGAACCTGTGTGCAAATTTTTAGATTAATTTTTATTCTTCCACTTCTCTGGTAGTGTGTATCTGGTAGCATTGAAAATAATTGTTGTCCAGTACGCTTATTTAAACAATAAAGGTTATTATATTTTACTTCTCAGTGAATGTTACTTGCTTTTAAAAGCTCCAAAGCTTGCTTGTGTGATCTCTTATTGACCCTCCTGTGTTAACATCTCTGTAACATATCTGTGAATACCTATGAACGTTTACTAAGGTTATACCTCTTCTGGAAATAAGTATTTTGGTAGAAATATAATAGTGAGTCACAAACATTTCAGTCATTAATCCTCTATTACCCCGCTTTAACATGTACAGTGCATTCTGTTTCTTGGTTTTAATAATCCTTTTTTTGATGGCTTCTTGATGCTCGTAGAATCACAGAATATTTTAGGGACATGTGGAGGGCGTATGGCTCGACCCCACACTAAAAACAAGGCCAGCTTTGAAGTTAGATCCTATTTTAAAGTTAAATCAGGTTGCTCGGGTCAGCAATCATGCCAAGCACCTCTGAGGATTAGGCACCAAACAGATAAAAGTACGGTTGTACAGGTTTTCTCCACACAGCCTGGCCGTGTGAACTCCAGCACTCACACCTCCGATAGGCACCCTGAAGGAGAGCTCCTCAGTTGCCAGAGACACACTGGCATGCTTTCTCTCTGCTCCCTGCGAGGGCTGCGAGGGCTCAAGGACCAAGGGCTTCCTGCATCTGGTCTCACAAGTGCTCCGTGGCTGATGGCGAGCGGTACCAGGCTCTTCAGTAGCGACTGTGTGAAGTAGAGACTCCACAGCTGAAATGTACGGTCTGACTTACTTGTAGGAGGAGACTTTATTTTGAATGCAAATATGAATGTTTTCATCCACACGTGCATTAATCTTTCCGAGTCCTGCCAAGCTCTTTTAGCTAGTTTCTCAAGTTAATTATATGTTACAGAGTGTCTGGATCTTTTTTTATTTCTTGAAAAAGTGTTTTAATTTTAAATACATTGTATGCCATTTAACTGTGTGTCTTGTGTTAAGGAAAGAGGTAAATATGAGCAAATGATCTCTGCACCATTTACCATTTCGCATCAATGCCCTCTATGGCTGCAGAGTATTTTTTTTAGGGTGTCATGTAAACGTATCCTACACTTCTGAGTATGGGAGTAAGAGGAAAGAGGTTCTTTCCAATTTGTCTGTTTTAAGACAGAATAATCAGAACTAGCACCACTGGCAAACATTGTTTTTAAAATAGAGGGCTCTGCACAGAGGATTTGATGGGAAGTTCTGCCAATTCTTTTATTTCAGCAAGGTACAATCTTGTTACAGGAGTCCTTTTTCCAGCCTTTTCAATGAATGGTGAATGATTATGGACTACTTCAAAGCACCTGTGAATGGTAGCTGGGAAAAGCAAGTGGTTCTCAATAGGCTTGAATTTATTGTCCAGGGGCCTGAGTTTTTACTGGGAAGTTGTAAGGTTTCTATGAAGTAGTGAAGGTTATAACATATTTTGCTAACTACTAATCTGTCTTAGAATCAATGCACTAAAAGTGAAAGACTCAAACTGTACCTGTATAACCACTTTGAAGTGGCACCAGAATGGGATGTCACAGTATAGAGCGGTCACGTATCCTTTCTAGTGCTTGGCAGTTGTGTGGAGATCCAGAGCAAGGGACTGATCTGGCTGCAAACTCGTGTTTAGTTGTTTTTTTAATGACACATCCTGTCACATAAGCATCAGCAACTGTCCTGATGATGTAGCAGGAACATCAGGCTGAGGAGCAAGGGGAGAAAGAGAAAACTCTCTTTTAGCAGACATTGGCTTTTGCATTGGCTCCTAGCTGACCCTGCTTTGATCACAGCCTACCCTGCTTTGAGCAGGAGGTTAGACCAGGGGCCTGCTGAGGTCTCTCTGAACCTGCATTTTTCTGTGATCCTATGGAAGTGATTGTGGAACTGCAGCATCTCTTTTAAATACAAGGCAAAGACATTGGGGGAACCCCATTGTGGGGGTTTATTCTGTCTCAAATAGCACAGGTATAGTTGGATCCACTTTGGGGCCAAGTATGGACTGGTATTTTTTTATACAACTGTGAAAATTTGCCACAGGAGGTTATGGATGGTCTAAATTATAACTGTGTTAGAAAGCCATCAGACAAGTGGATGGAAGAAAAGCTAATCGGGGCTGTTGAATACAAACATGTAGATACAGCCCGGAGGCTCTATCTTGGGGTACTTGGGAAGTCTGTGAGCTATAGGTTGCAAGGAGTTGCAGAGATATACCAGAGGAAGAATCGCTCTGCATCTGACTCTCTTCTGTAGTCTCTCCCTGGGTATATGTTCCTGATTATTGCCAGAGAAGGGAATGGATGGGCCTTTTTTCTTAATGCGTATGACTCTCTGTACAACCCCTTGAAGTATTTTTTAGATCTGTTTTATATGGTTGTGCGAATTGGAGAGTGTAGCTGAACTGCTGATATTCTTCATGGTGAGAATTTCCTACTTGGAGTTGAAGTAGCTTTGAACTACTTGACGATTTGTAGTACCATTTAAAAAAAAAACCCACCCAATATGCTAAATATCATTGTTATCTTTTATTATTAGACTTATGTTTGCAGAACCAGCTGTCATTGTGAAGCAAATCAAGATCTTGACTGCTTAAGTTAGAGCCCATTAAAATGGGCTAAAGACTGAATATCCTACATAAGGCTGCTTACTGTTGTACTGTATGCTTGGGTATGAGTACTGTTCCTCTGAGACCTTAACAGAAAACTAGGTGAGACTTTATGAGACTCTCCTACTGTGTAAGACTGATCCATAAAACTGACCGTGCAGCGTGGAAATACTGATAAGGGATTAATGACTGTGCATTTAGATGCCCTTTGTAAACAACAGGAGAAAAAAAGCTAAACTAAATATTTTTATAAAGTCTCCTTTATGATCCCATTTTAAAATAGCTCTTACAGTATTTCCTAGGAATTAAGGGTCCGGATCTTGCAGTTAGGTCTCTGTGCTTTTGCAGGACTAGAATCAGCAGGGCTCCACAGCAGCACAGGGCTTTGTCCACTGGGATCCAGCTGCAAGCCTGGAAGCAGACTTTGTTTGTGTGTTGGTCTTAGTTGCTCTGGACTGGAGTCAGAGTTTCACCTCTCCTTAAGGGCAAAATTGTACTCTGACAGGCCTTCTGCTGGTGCAAAGAGCTGCTGGGCTGTATGCTGATCCAGTAGGTTTTAAACATATAGTGCAAATTGAATTAGTATCCCTAACTTACTGCCAGCACTTTGACTTTTCCTTCTGAAGCCTGGCCATACTTGTATTAAAGTTCATACTCGCATTGAAAAGTTAGTGACAAAGCCCTTCTTCGCTGTGGGCAAGACCTGGTTTTAAGAGGCATCATTAGGACTGTGTGTGCCTCTATGTTTCTTTGTGGGCTGTAGGATTTGCATAGCCTCGTTTGTTTAATCTTATAGACTAGTTATGGGCTTACATTCTTTTTCAATGTCTGTCTGGTTTGTTTTCTCACAGTGATGGGCAGGCCTTTCCCAAACAACTCTGATCCTCTAATTGATCTGGTTTTGGAGCTCCCATTGAATTCAATAGATATTCTGAGCATGGAACAATTACAGGATCAGGACAATGTCTATTTAAGTTCAGTCAAGTCATATAAAAGTGTCTTTTTTCCCTCCCTTCCAGCAGGAAATTGATTTCATGCTTTTCAATCTCCCAGTATATTTATTAAACTATTATTTATTCATTTAGTTACTTTATTATTTAATTCTGTACCAAAATGTGGCTTTGGTCTCTAGAAGGAAGAGTGGGAAACGTTTCAATTTTTTTTTTCCCCTCAAAAAGTACTTATGTTCTTGCCTCTTTTTTAAGGTATAACACTACTATGCACCTTGGAACAACAGTGGCTAACAGCTCTTAACAATAGGAGTGGGAATAATGACAGGGGTAGCAAAGACATGAAGAATTTTGAAAAAGCAATATTCTTCAATGTTGGGAAAGTAATAAAAGGTCAGAATGAAGCTCAATAGAAAAGCCATTAGGAAGGGAATGGGCAGAATTCTGGTTTTATGCTGATGTCAAGGCTTTGGATTTGTTTTCTTTCCATTCTGACAAATTCTATTTAGTTTAATTCAGAGTATTATTATTATTATTTGCTTTAACTCATACAGTTTTACTAGGTGTGATTTTAATGGTGCACAACTGTAAATGGCTGTGTTTTAGAGACTTCTTTTTCTTTCCCTTTTTTATTTGGAAACTTCTGTATAATGAATTCTTAACCAAGAATTATTGTTCAGTATTATTTACTCAGAGCCAGGCTGTGCTACCAAAATACAGACTGAGTAGCACCATACTCTGCTGTTAGCTCCACTAACTGCTGTAGGACTGCTTATGAAGGAGGGTGGGTGCTATTGAATGTATTTCATGTACTGTTCAAAAGTCCTTGCCATTAATTGAATTCCGCTGTGTCTGCAGTCAGTGTTGAAATCTCCATTGACTTCCATGCCAGCAAAACTAAATCGGCTGTGACTGCTTTTGATAACATCATCCTAGAATTTACTTTCTTGCCCCTAATTAATTAAAAAGACATTCTGCCCCCATTAGTTATGGCAAAAGTATGTTTTGAAAATAGGACTGATAAAAGAAAATATGTGCAGCTGAAAGAGATACATAATGGGTATCGATGCTGGAATCTATCCTCATTTCCTTTTGGTTTTGACCTAAGACAACAATTACTTGTGATGGGGTGCTCATGTAAAGCACAGTCCTCCTCTTCCCTTTTCCCTTCCCTATATGTAAAAGCAGCAGTGTTGGCCAAGACAATTTAAAATCAGCATTCTTAAGATAAATCTTTCTTCCAGCTACATCATTGGTTTTCAGCAGATGCTCAGTCAATATGTCCAGATAGGCAGTAATTTGGTCTATTTCAAACCTAAATAATGTGTAGTGACTACATGTGGGGAGAGCCCGCATAGCTCACATTTATTTCCTCTCTATTGCATTTCATATTTTTTCATCATTTTCATTTCTCCCAGCCATGTCTGATAATAAGATCCCACTGTAGATAGTGCTGGAAGTCTGGAAGGTCTATAGAAATGTTCTCCCAGAGCTGTGAAAGACAGATTAGACACCCATTTCAGCAAAGAAATAGTCCGAACCCTGGACCAGTCCCTCTGGGTGGTTTTATGCAGACATTTTTTTTCTACAATTTTTTAGAGCAGTTATCAGAGGCTGTTTCTGGTCCTGTTTTGTAGTAGGGGGTGGTGATTTAAAAGCACTCATGATTTCTCTCTGCTGCTATGGAATTAAATACTAAAGCTCTCGTTTACCTCAGAGGCAGATGAACTGTGCTGCAGGCTGAATGCCTGGAAATCCTCAGCCTAGAAGTCTAATGATGAGCACCATATGCAATCCACCACTGCCACAGTAGAGGTTAGTCTCAAATATAAGCAGTGAGTACAACAGCTGCCAGATTGCTGCTCAAAAGATGCAGGTCCCCAAATAAACAAATTATTCCTTCACCATTTCCTCTTCCATTATGCATGGGGAGGAGTCTTCTGTTTTCTTTTATGTGTCTTCATTTGTTTTTGCCAAGTGCACTTAGCAGATGAGAGACTATCCTTCCTTTCCTTCACTGGGTATCAGTGTTCTAAAAAATGAACACAAAGTGCATTCGGACTCTTTTTCAGGTCCAGAGGTTGGAATTTCAAATAATTGTAATTGAAAATCTTGCTTACACTTTGAATTAAGTTTAGCTCTTTCCTCTTGCCATTTTTTAATACAAAATTGTTAGACTGTTTCTTGAAAATTTTGTTACTGGGAAAGGGAAATGTTTTTGACATTTAAATCTAATTGAAGATTGGCTTATCCTTTTTCTTTCCTTTTTTAACCTCTCCAAACATGTACTTTTTAGATTCCTTCTTAGCTGTCTAAATTTCCCCTATGCCCTTTCTGCTTGACTTTGTTAGTGTGGTACATTCCTTTTATGGAGTTCTACATTTTTCATTTTTTGTCCTTCAGTGGATTCTTCAGATGGGATTCTTGGCCGCCTACATCTGTCTCACTCTGGGTACCAGTGTGTACTATCATCTCTTTCATGGGAAATTGGGTTTGCGTTCTTCTTCCCCTAGGGAGTCAACATGGAGAATCAAGATATAAAGTTGTCCCTTGCCTTAACCAGCACTGCTGGTGAAAGCATGCCGGAGGAGACTTTTTTTATATGTCTCGTACTTGATAGTACTGGGCATTTGTTCGAATTTCTCAGCTGAATGGGTGATGTACCAGGTTCCTGGGATTCTACACTTGTTGCATGTTTCAGGCTCTCGAAAGTTTTGTCTGCAGTGGTGCTTCTGTATGCACTTCTTACCTTTAAGGAAAGTGAAAGTATCGGAATTATCAGGTTGACCAACACTTGCTTTAAAATGTTGGATGAGCTTAACGGAAAGAACGTGGCCTTTTAATCTAATGGAGCAATAGGTAACATTCTTGATTACAAAACTGGAAACCAAGCTACCAGCAAAAAAAGTGAAACAATAAAATAAACCTCTAGATTGTATTCACAGCCTCCTCTTTTGTTGCAGTATGTCAGGGGAAGTTCAGATTGGACATTAGGCAAAGGTTCTTCACTGAGAGGGGGGTCAGTCACTGGGACAGGCTCCCCAGGGAAGTGGTCACGGCATCAAGCCTGTCAGAGTTCAAGGAACGTCTGGATGATGCTCTTAGTCATATGGATTAGTTTTTGGTAGTCCCTGTGAGGAGCAGGGAGTTGGACTTGATGATCCTTATGGGTCCCTTCCAACTTGAGATATTCTGTGATTCTATGAGTAGTTCCCAAGCTGATGTAAGGACTGACAGCCTAACCCCACGTATACCGCTAGCCCTGAAAAATTCTCTTGTACTACATCTTTGCTCTGCCTTCACATCAGATGGGATTGCCTTTCACCGGTCCTTCTGCAGAGGGCTCTGCGTGGATCATACTGCTGTTCAGTGCAGACGAAGTGAGTGGGATCTCTGCTTTCCCTGTCCTGCAGGGTGCTTTAAGTTTATGGTCCCTCTGTGGTCTTTAACTGGCACACTGATCCCAGCTGGAAGAGTTTACTTGCTATTTACAGCATGTTCCGGAAGAAGTATTCTTTGCACATACATGTTAGGTCTTCATAAGGATTGTGTATTTCCTAATAAGATACAAATGATAGACTTGGTACTCATAGTGTTTTGCCCCTCTGCCTTTCTTCAATCCATCCTCGTTCCACACGTCTTTTTTCCTTTCGTTTCATTGCTATCATGTGTAAACTGCATACTGTAGCAATTGCTGTCTATAATGCATTGTTTCAAAGCAATTAACTTGTTATGAAGTGTAAGATAAAAAGCAATAAACAAATTCCAAGCATGTGGGCACTTGCTTGGTCAGATTTGAATGCAGTCCTACCAATACCATGAAAGGGCAGGTCCCAAAAAGTAACAGCAGAGTCTACTTTGCCACAGGTAAGCCCTTGCAAGCAAAGCCAATCTATGTGAAATATTCTTGATAGCTGTTTCTATGTTTTCGATTAAATTAATAGGCCAAGGCTGGAAACCTAATTCTGTGTTGCAAACATTTTTCATGGCAATGTCAATTATGAATCGTTCTTTCTAATCCAGTCATGAGCATTTTTCGTCTTTCAATACAGCATGATTCACTACAATGTACACAGAAGCCAAAAACATAGATGAAATCATAGAGCCATCACTGAAAGCTAGAGTTACAGCTTTAATTTATGGTTTTGGTTTTTTTTTTCCCCGAGATTACTCTATTTTCTGCCTTTCTCTCTCTCTCTCTCTCTCTCTGATTTACTTTTACATTTAAGTAAATTGTTATTCTGCTCTGCCTACTTCAAGCATTACAGGAAAACTTTGCTTGGGTTTTTAATACATTGAAATGACTGATTCTTAATCTAATTGCAATTTGTTTAACTTTATGTCCAGTTTAGAGCTTTGAACTTCTTGTAAAACACTATATAAAAGTACTGGGTGTTCTTGTACTTCCTAATTCTGTCTGGCATTTACAACAATTCTTTCACTATCTGTGCGGGCATGGCTCCTAGCTGTGCCAAGACGGGCTTAGAGTCTGATCCACTCCATTGCTATGAATAGGAGTCTGTCCATGGACTTCAGTGGGAGTTGATTCAGACTCTTTATTGCTTCACCTTTACAAACTGAATTCCAGGCTATTCTCCATGGTAAAAATCTTGGCAGTATTGAAGTGAATGGGATATTTGCTGTGGAATTCAAAGGAGCCAGGATTTCAGCTAGAATATTTAATATCTCACAATTTAAAATAGCCTATTTTCAGCCTTGGATTTGACTTGGACATTCTGCTTTGAAACAGACACAGGAGATAAGGTGAAATAAAATTTCCATACTGAAGCTTGATTAAGGTCAGAGTTACTATTAAATACTTGGTGTTAACTACAGCTGTATAGGGCAGAATTTACTGAAGTCTGTAATTTGCCCATTAAAGGAAATCCTGCGACATGTCTGAGTCAAGGGGATACCATCCAAGTGGTAACTCTGAGTTTAAATCTTTTTGTGTGTCAGTACTTGCTTTTGACTAATAAAAGTGCACACACTCATTGCAAAAAGGAAACAAACAATGTGTGCGTGGGTAAATCTAATTGTAGGTTTATTTATTTGTATTTTACAGGGCAATATTTCATACATTTGTGAGCCAGCCAATGAACCCTGAAAAGTCTGATGATGACTGCTCTTTTAGAGGCTTCATGGGGGCCCTGGGAGATTTTCCATCTGTGGGCTGAGTTTTTCTCTTATAACATTAATACCCACCATCAAGTGCAGAATCACAACTGCTTAGGACTTGATGCGGATATAGTATCCTGCTTAAATCTCCCACCCTCAACCATAGCACCTTTTTTTTGTTTTTTAAAGTGTATGGCTAGTATTAAATATAGTTGGATTTCCTGTCACCTTCCAAGAGGGCCTGTTAGATAGCCAGGTAACTAGTTTGCTCTTGGATCCTTAAGGAAGACAAATACTGGATTTGGTAGGAACCATAATCAGGAACCATAATCTTGTCTGAATTGTTACTATATTTTTCTCTTCAAGTCTTTCCAACCAACTGAAAAAGAAAAAAGGTATCCAGGAAACTAACTCATTAGTGTAGTTCATGCATCTAATATAGAAATTCACTCATAAGATCTGTGTGTAAAAATGTGTATTAGAATATATGCCTGTGCATATTTTTATTTATTACATTAGTCTACACATATGAAAGTCTCCACTTACAATTTCAGAAAGGCCAAGGTTGCTTTATATTTCATAATGTTTTAATTTTTAATTTTTTAAAATCCTTTTCACAATTACCAAGTAACTAAACTCTTAAACTGTTTCTGTCTGCCCCAAGGGTTTTTTCTCTTCCTCTATGTGTTGAAGGGAAATCTGAGCCTAAGAACACTAAAGAGGAAAAACATGTCTCATCTACTTGTCACGGCATCTATACTTTGCCATTTTTTTGCCACCCAAATGTGACAGGGCAGCACATAAATGTGTGAAGTCTGTCACAAATGGCAGCCAGAGCTGGGAATTCAGGAAAATGAGCTTTGCCTTTTTGAGGCTTTTGCATTTAAATCCTGCAAAGTGCTGAGTGCCTTCTGAAAGGTTATGCTAAGCCTGCTCAGCGTTAGTTCACGGGAGGTGTTCACCTTGTGGCATTCAGCCTGGAAAAGGCGTATCTTCTACATGGAGCCCTGTGGGGGATGCGTGGGGTAGGAGAACATGACATGTTGCCTGTACTCTCATATGTCTCATGTATGTGATGTATTTCATATGTCAGAAATCACAGGTGTGGGGATGACAGCTGTGGAGACAGAAAGTCTCTCTTCACCCGCAGAAGAGAGCGGCAGCCATGCAGGCAGCAGTGGTGCAGCCTCACCCAGTGCAGCAGGATTGTCTCCTTGGAAGTGGAAAGGCATTTACAGTTCCACGATGTGTGTATCATAGTTCCTTCTTCTAAAGTGCTGTTTAGTGTCTTTTTGTGTCCCACATCTGCAGGGAGCTCACAATATGCTCGGGCTAAAGAGACTCGCGGATAATGTGACAACACCAAGCAGGAGGACGAGACCACCATGTTGATCTTTCTTACACTAACATGTAAGAGAGAGCATCTGTGCACTAGTAAAGATGGGCTGTGTTTTAAATTATTACGTGAGGCTCCAGGTGTTTCGCCAGTCTGCAGCCATTCAGAGCCTTGAACTTCACATTCAAATCCATCTATATATCTGTCTGCTTCTCTGTGTGTCTGTCATATGTGCGTGTATTTTTTCATTTCATCGGCAGCACCTTAGCAACGCTGATCCTCCCCCTGTTACAGCCAGGCCCTTCTGAGAGAAGCAGCTAGATGTGACCCCAAGAGGCTCTCTTTAGGAAGGGGAACGGCATCATCATAGGTTTTGAAACAAGAACTGACCATGTCACCATGTCCTGCCTTCTAGAGCACATGGCAGCATGTGCTCCTTTTCTGCTGGGAGGCGAGGGTAGGTCTGATACCTTCCCCTCCCTTCTCTCTCTCTCACAAACGCACTACCTTTCACTTGGTTGGAGGGTGGTTTGGGAACCAGGCACATCAGCAAGCTGCTTGTCTTGGGTGTCTGGCAGGACGGGCAGAGCAAGGGATGAGTAGCATGAGGTGTGGAGTGGGCATGTTAACTTTGCAGTCCGCGCTGTCTTCTGTGGTGAGGTTTTTCATGTGAAAGGGAGGGGGGGTTAGAAGGAGAAGCGGGGGGAGAGAGTGAAATGCAAACATCACCACTGTCCTCAGTAAGAGATTTAGATCTCTGTTGGTATAAAAAGGTCATTTTGGGCCTGAGGGTTTTGACATTGTTCCTTTAAGTTAGACCCACAACATAAACTATTTTCAACACTTGCCATGAAGAACAAATGACCTTTAGTAACTTGCCCAGAAGACAAATGGTACGTTAACACAATAAATATACTTTGCTAGTATCATGCTTCTTGCTTTAATTTTCAATTAGAAATGTTACCTTTGCCCCTCCCTTTTACCCAAAGGACTGCACTTTCATGCTTTGATTTTGTAACAGAGATTTCTTTGCCCTCTGTGGGATTGGTAATATTCACTGATAATTACTGGCTATACAGTAAATTTCTTTCTGTTCAGGGACAGCATTTTGTACTTACCTGCTCAAAGTGGGCTGGATGGAGGGTATCTGTGAGGGAAGGAGGAGATAGTTAATGAGCATCACCAGACAGGTCTGCTGCAAGAGCAGAGGAAAGGGAGTCAAAGGGACAAACAGTTAAGAGCTGGTGCTGGTAAGTATACCTTCTGTTTGACTGAGCTTTGGTAGCATGTAAAGTGAGAAATAAGACTGGAAATTAAAGGTGAAATTATTTCAATTTACATCAGTAAAGGTAGGAGGTATGGATGTTGGTGTGTTGACTTCTGTTCATGGAAATGAAGGGCTGGCACTCTTCCCTGTGCTCATTTTTATTTCAGTTAGGGTTTCCAGGCTGGGTTGTTATGACACTAGCTGCCAAAGGACGAACTCATTGAAGGACCTGAAAGTGCATCACTGGTTTTATGAGGGTGGGAGCACCAGGGTTTCTGCTGGGGATGCTCAGGCTATGGCTTGGCCAGCTGCTGATCTCAGCCTCATGCTCAGGCAACATGGTAGAAGAAAGGGAAGTCTACAGCATGCTGGTGTGGAAAGGGAGGACACCTGAGGGAGGAGAGGATAAAAATCATGAGTAGGGATGCACCAGCTCTCCTCCACCCAGTGCTGTGGCTTCCCTAAAAGGGTGGAGACAGGAGGTGGGCATTAGCAAATGCTTCCAGAGAGCTGGGTCAGGTTTTGTCCAAGGTATGACGGAAAAGATGTCACCATCACACAAGCAGTAAACACCTGGAAGAAGGCAGAGGGGGTCTTGGTGGTGGGAAGATAGTAGATCAAGGGATGGCACAGTGGCAAGAAAATATTTAGAAAAAGTAGAGTGATTTGTCATCCACTGCAGTCACAGATTCAGTTCCCTTAACATTAATAGTGTTTGGAAGGTAGGAAGATCCAATGTGTAATGCAGAGGCTCATTTGGCATTCGTTAAATGTTGCTTAATTATTTCTAGGGCTGATACACTGCTCTTCATCCCAAAGGGATCCAGAAGACTTTACACAGAAGTAGATTTTTTTCAATCTGCTGATTGGTTTGAGGATTACAGTTATTTCACATCAAATAAAAACATTTTGGAGAAAGGTTTTTGGGGGGGGCAGGAGGAAGATCTTTTGTTTAAGCTGAACAGAATTAATTTTACAGAACCAAAAATCGAAGCTTTCGTGTTTAGGATCATAAATCCTTCAGAACCTTACTGAGGGTGTGTTTTAGTAAAGAATTTTTAAGCAAAGCCTCTGGAAATGAAAAATTGAAATACTTTAAGTTGAAATTGCCCTTTTACATCTCCAGAAATGTTTGTTTCTTCTTTTGCACCAGACTGCCAGCTGAGCTGACCTTATTTTATACATAAATTAGTCATCCAATTTTTTTTTTTATCAGCTGTAATAATCTCAGATTTTTTTTCCCCAGCTATATGTTTATGCCCTTTTATGATCATTGAAGTGGGAGTTAGAGCTGGAGAAGTGTGCTGCTCTGAGGCAGTTTCATTAGGGAAAAGCTGAGCTGGGAAGAAGGAGCTTGAAATGGAAGGAAGCAAGGGATGAATGAACTGAAAATGAGGGAGAACTGAAAAGAGTTGGACAATGTGAGTAATGGTGACAGTTACTCCCCAGAGTGAAAACAGGAGCGAGGAAATGAGGATTAGGGATACAAAGCTGAAAAGGGGAGTCGAGAGGAAAAAAAAAAGCTGACTAAAAAGACAAAAATAGGACACTCCACCTTTATTTTAGTGAATGCTTTAATTCTCCATTTTCCTCAGAAATGCCATATATTTCTAAATTTGGAAAGGAGGATAGGATGGCTATTTTTAGGAATTACTAATGTTTCTGGCTGCTTGCAATTCTGTAGTTAACCAGAGAAAAAAGAAAAACACAACAATGTAGAAGTTAGTGGAACTTAAGAAAGTACTTTTGAAAAACAGGACCTTGGTAATGCCTAAACTTCCAGGTCATTGTGCTTCTAAAGGGACAACACAAGGCTTGTATTACTTAAATTTAATGTGAATGTTACAGGCATAATCCTGCAAACACTTACAGGTCATTGGCAATATTTTTCTTTTCATGGAAACTGATACTCCTATGCAATCGGGTGGCTCCAGAAACTAAGGACTTGAGACAAAGACTCAGTATTGCTAGACTTGTGATAAGAAATCACAAAAGTTGTGTGTTTTTTATGTTATGTGTGTTTTTAAGCACACAAAAGGGTGTGCTTTTTTATTCTGGCCTTTAGCCCCATGAGGGAATTCACCCTTAAAAGGGTTTTTTGAGTGATTTTTCTTCAGACGTTGCAACTGTGTGTGCCTAGTTCCCAGCTTAGGGAGCACGGCTTGAGTTTATTTAGTAGACAAGAGTATTGGACACTGAAAGTTCCTTCTGGTGATTCCTCAATCTCATTTTTTCTTGTTTGGTTTTTTTTTTTTTTTTAAATTTTACTCAAAATTAAGCCATTAAAATGAGGTACTCCTCTTACTGGCCCTCCCAGAACCCCAGGGCTGGGTGTTGCTGACCTCTGTCTTTCAATTGTTCATCCTTTTATAGAACAACACTGCGAACCTTGAGGATATGTTTGACTAGCAGCCACAGTCAAGCACTCATGATGTGAGAAGGGGGAAGGAAAAAAAAAAAAGACCTGGGTCAGCAGTACAAACGGGGAAATGACACCAGCATGGTGGTGAGACTGAGGATTTCTGCTTCGCTGGTAATTTCAAATTTTCTTTTTAAATGGGTTTTAGATGTGGATTTTCAAATGAGCTCTTTGAAGTAGAGACAAGGCTATGCAAATGTTTTTTACAAGAAAAAAATATGAGGGAAAATTAAAATGATCCTTACTCTCACTCCCCTCCACTCTCCCTATTTCTTTCCCCGCCATGGTGTATACAGAGAGGGACATGGTTATTGATGAGTATGTCCATTGTCGAACTACATCCAAGCTACAGGGAAGGTATACTGCAGTTACCTGGGCAGGGGACACCATTTCAATGTTCTTGGTAGCACCCTACTATCACAGTAGGTCAGTGCTTCTATGTTGGTCTGTTGATTTTTAATGACATTGGGTCACGATCTTCATCCCATATCGCTGATGTCAACGGGTATTTTGTTACTTAGTGAAATGGGGATTGGTGTCAGATATTTCATGGGTTATTCTATGGTTCTGTTCTTGCTTGGACAACACAAGACACATAAACGGTCGTGAGCCTGTTCACGGTCTCTGAGTCATGAGTTCTTAAGAATCGGTTTTTATACAGCACACATTATTTTTGCATTTGAATGTCTTCATTAAATTCAGCTTTCCATCTCTGTAATTTTTCTTCAAAATCTGAAATTCCTGCTTTTCTTATAGGTCACTATTGAGTTTTTTAAGCCCTCAATTTTAGATGGTAATGCTGGGTAATGATAACTTAGGTAAAAACAGTATTAATTTTGTTTTATGAAGAGCTTATGGAAGTTTTAAGCAGAGCTAAATTCTTGCATATTAAAATTAATTTTCCTTCATGAGTAAGAAATGAAGAAACCTAGGGTGCAGGTATAATAGAAACATTTAGAAATTTGATTTATAGATAAAAATTCAGAAAAAAAGTTGTCTGCTTTTGTTCATCAGCTTGGGGAGCAGGTATCTCTTTAAAGTACTGTAGGAAATGGCAGGTTGGCAGCTCCACCTCTGAACTGACCTAGAGCAGCAGGATCCCCTGAAGTCAAAACTGAAGAAAGCTGACAGAAGACAGAGCATTGCCAGTGGAAGAACAGGGTTTCCTCAGAAATATCTGAGTGGCTAAGCATGTAAAACCAAGCAGAGATAGCAAGAAAACTAAGGAAAAAGAAAAACCATGTGAATATGGGCAGTGTCTGTGAATCGGACAAAAACCCAATTAGACAGCCTCAACAGTGAAGTCTTATGAGTTGTCTGAGCTCTAATGATGCAGTGAGCATGTGCAAAGCTGAAAAAGAGGGCAGGAGGGAGTCAGGACCTGAATGAAAAGTCTCCATTGCTGGGGGAAAACGGATCACCTGCTTGTGGTAGTGGCCAATTTGCAGATAGTGAAACTTTATAAATAGACTTCTGGGGAGGCTTGATTCTCCATTGCTTCTGCACATTGCATTCATTCAGAGCACTGCAAAATGTATATGCAACAACAGCTTTTAAATTTACTGGAGTCCCAACCCGTGTTGGCACGTGCGCGTGGGGGTGGATGTGCCCTTGCTCTTGGCTGTCTGGCAGCAGTCTCCCTCTCGTGCCTTTCACCACCAGAAGCCATAGAACTGCCTTGGTGTGGCACTGTGCTGTGCACAGTGGTCGTGCTCACAGTCTGCATTGCTGTGAATGGGAGGCAGTGAGCATGCCCATATTTTCTTATTTAAAGAGACTGAATAGTTAAGGTAAGAAAAATATAAAGGGTATATTAATGTGGGTGACCTTTCTCTTAGTTTATTCACCTTCTAAGACAGCTACGAAAGGAGGGAACCAAAAGTACTATATGGAAAACAGCAAGGGTAGTTGGACCCCATAATCTCCCACAACCTACAGAGATTCACCATGTCATTTGGCATACTGGCAGTGAGCCATGGTTTTGAAGATACTAGCAGCAAGAGGGTAAGTTGGAAGCCTGTGGGTCAACAGGAGATTTAGGTTAGTTGGGAGGCTTCAGGGGGTTTCTTGATGATGGGAAGAAACTGAAAGCTCATGATGCTTGTTTAGTAGAAATACTGGAAGTGTGTTAAAATTTTGAGTTTGAGGAAAGGGAAGTAAGTGGCAGGAAAGCATATCCAGTACAAACACTTAGAAGTTGGAGCTCTGTTCTCCAGCATGAGCTGACTTTCTGAGGAAAATGGGGCAAATCTGGTCCCCGCAGACCCAATTTGGTTGTGCCAGCAGAGAAGAATAAAACAGAATGAGGGCAGAAAATGGGACTGCCACCTTGGCTATAAAGGTTCGAAAGCGAGACTGCTCTTCTGAGAGGAAGTCAATCGAAATGTTAATTGGCCTAATATGTTTCCCAAGTTCTGTATTTTGCATAACTTCAATAGAAAAGTTTTTTTTTTTAAGTGGCAAAATTGGAAATAAATAACATGGCAGTAATATTACTTAGTCTCATTGCCTGAAGTCTAAGTGTGGTGTCCAGTCATAAAGGTAGTCAACAATAGCGTGGAGATAAGCAGTGAGGACCCCAAAACCACAGAAGTGTATGACAGGAACTGCAAAGCCATCAAAGTGACCTTTCAGTGTAGGGGAGTGTCGTCTCGTCTTGGGGAGTGTGTATCAGTTTAAGTAGAGTCACAGTAGAAGATCCATACTGTCAAAATTAGCTGTTGCTCTACTGTAGAATTTTAGTACATTTTGTTTTTAAGTAGTCATTGCCCAAATGGGATTAAGGTACTAGGTACCTTAACTAAGGTACTAAACACTTCGAATTCCTCTGAAATAGAAACAACTTCCATTTTTTTCCAGATTGCACATTCATTCTCCCGTCTGTCTGATTCTCCTTAGTGCATTAATTATTAAGTCGTGTGGTCCGTTTTTGTTGATGGCTTCTTTAGCTTTAATTCTTTCCTTTCACTTGATTTTCTACACAGAGAAGTTGGCTGGTGTGTCTTTTCAGCCCTGCTAGGCAAAAAGCCATCAGTGTCAATACTGCTGGAAGATTACACACACACAGAAACTGGGCTGCTCTCGTCCAGGTAAAGAGGAGTCTTAAACATGAGATGGTGCCGTGAGCTAACAGCTGCTTTGCCTGCAAAAACATCTTCCCCCACTAAAACTTTATTAACAGTTGTATGGCTTCATCAGTGGGAGTAATGGTAGGAGGAGGCCTAATGTAAACAAAGCACAGGTGGCTGTGTGGGGTTTTTATTGCAAGGGCATCTGGACCTGTTCTGAACAAAGCTATACATATATATATATATATATATATAAAAGCAATCCCATCATTTCTACCACTGGGGGAACAGAACTGGTTTTAATAATAGTGGGACATGATAGGGAAAATGAGTTAGTGCCGCGTGAGGGAGCGGTGACATCCTGTCCTCTCCATGTGTCTCTGTAGACCTCTCTTTACCTCGATTTCCCAGCTGGTGAGATCAAGATAGTCCTTACAGAGGTACAGGATGCGGCTCACAGGTAATTAGTATTTCTGAACTTGAAATGTCAAAAAATTGTGAAAGTAGTAAGGATTGTTACTATTCCCCATTTAGCACAAAGTTGAAACATTGAGAGGCTAAGGCTCTCTCAGCCAGCCAGCCTCAAGCCCCAGTTTGACTGCAGAGGAAATCTATTACTCATTTCCTGCCTTTACTTAAAATAAAGAACACCCTGCTGCCCAGTACCGTGTCTAAGAAGACACATCATCACTAATTTTTTGCCAGAATAATAAAAGTGACAGAAGGGGATTCCCCTGAATGTTTGATGCTTTTCTGCTGCGCGGCTCTCGCAGTCCCAGAATAGCCATGCAGAATCTGCATCGAAACGGGAAGTTGAAGGGTGCGCGCTGGGCACACACGTGCCTCTTCTCTGCTTTGGCCTTACTGGAAATGGGTGTCCTTGTTTCAAGAAATAACTGAAGGGGAATGGTAGAAGAAGACCGATGGACTTAAATCCAGAAAAAAGCGTCGTTAAGGAACAGAAGAGAAACTGCCTGTTTTCAAAGAAGAACTTGAGGGGAAGGCACTAAAATGACCCGGGTACAAATTTGCTCTGACAGCCTTATTCTCTGACATGCTGAAGGCATACGTGCATTGTTATTGTATCGCAGTTCTGGATAAGGATGTGACAACTCACTGGTGGGGTTATGCAACACAAGTCCTAAGGAGAGTGCCGTCGTCATGGACTTGGAGCGCATGTACCTGTAGCGCTATGGAGGGTTATACATGTAGAGCTTGCAGAAGCGGTACGCTGGTTTGAAGATGGTTGTGTGAATAAAGCCATGTCTATACTTCTGCAGAGGTGAGCAATAGATGAGTGGGCATACTGGAATGGACCTGTGTGGCTTTAACTATATCGATACAGATAAATCGGTGCAATTTTTATATGCTGACAAGATACGAACTTTGTCAGCGTGTGCTAACTGCATTATGAATTGAAGGCATTCAGGTCTCCCTGGCTGATACTTGCAGTTCGTAGGTTTGGCCTCTTTGGAACGAATCTGGCATCTGCAGCGATGCTAGATTTGAAAACCAGGTTTTCACATGTGGAGATTTCAGCATCCCAAGTAGGTAGGCAGATGTGCAGAATGGGAGCTCTTAAGCGTAGAGAGGACTTGAAAATCTGTGCCTTGTTTACCTGTGCAGAGCCCTCCAAGAACCCTGTTTAAAATAGGGATGTTGAGCACCAAAAACACTGAGTCCAATGTCAATTTTTGCAGTTATCTAAACTTTGGTTTTGAGTTATTAGAACTTTGCAGTGGGTATTACATGTCAGAGAAATGCAGCGCTGAGGCAGAAGATCAGGAACATGCCTTCTAATAGGTCTCCCTTGAACATGGGGCCCTCCTAACCAGCTGCTGACAGAGAAAGAAATATGCTGATTACCTGGTGTAAGTGGAAAGCCTTTAAAATTCATTCAAAACTTGCAGTATGCTCCAAAAGGGTGTTTTTTCTACATCCTCATGTTAATTTACAGACAACAGGCCACCACTTAGTCAATTCTAAGTAGAGTATATTAGTATTACTGTTATCATCATGCTGACAACTCGAACATCATTTTCTAATAATTGAAATAAAAAAGCGAGACCCATAGCCAGCATAAACCATATTAATTCCGCAGACTTCACTGAAGCTCCAGTGCCATTCAGTAACTGCACGTCGTATGCCCTGTGGTGGTCTATGGTTTGTGTTTAAGGAGAAGTAACATGGTGATCCTAGACTTAGGCAGCATCTACAAGCCACAGCAGTATTTAGTAGTGCCTGTGAGCATCTAGTGCTGTACCCTCCAAATATCTCGATTTAACAGTATTGGAAGGAATCCCAAAGCGTCCCCTTGCAGCAGCACTACTCCACACAGGAGAAAGGTGGCTTTGCAGGGGAGCAGTTGTCACATCAGGTCACCAGGCAGACACATATCATGTGCCTCTTCCTGCATTCCCCAGCGCTGAGCCAAGGGGGTGTGCACAGAGCAAAGCTCCAGCTGCAGAGTTTTGTGCGGATGAAGATGGGGCTTTGCTTCCAAGAGGACCCCCTTTCTGGCTGCAGCGCAGCACCGTGGCCTCCTGCCTGTTGCCTCTCTTCCAGGTTCACAGGCAGGGCTCTACGTGCCTTCCCGGAGAGGGAGAGGCTGTGGCCCAGTGAGTCGAAGGCTGGGAGATACGGGCTAGCAATGGGGGAGCGTAAGGAGGGAGCCAGTTGCGTGTCTTGTCTTCACCACATAAAGCTTAACGTTCCTGTCTCCTGTGGGCTGAAATACCCTCACACGAGGGTATCACAACATCTGTTTTCTGTATCTCATATGCCCTGCAGTTTTTGTTTGACCTTGGGTGAGTCATAAGAGGTTACTATCCATTTGGCTTAACTAAAAGTAATAAATAAATAAATATGGGAAATAAATAGATACAGTGAGAAAGAGAAGCCATAAGAAAGATCTTTAGCTCTTCATTAATATTTTTGATGAGAAGAGGAAAAAGCTGCTCTTTTTACAAACCACACATTTTAATATTGCCTACAATAAATGGTGCTTGAAAGCGTAAAGGGTCTGAGGTAGCTGGTGAGTGTCAGTAATTCCAGAGTTGAGACTTTGACTACATCTGCAGTACGGCCTCTCCCACTCAGAAAAATACACCCATGCGTACATATATGTATGTATTCATATATAAGGCACAGCACTACATATGATGCTTTGAACTGCATGAGCATAGCACCTTCCTTTTGATTTTTCTCTCTTGCAGAAGCACCACTAAAATGACTAAAACGTGAGTTTTGCGCTTTTGGGGGGGAGTCTCTTCTTTCTGGGGAGGAGTACTTTCTTGGATGGTTTCAAGACTCGTTGACTTTTCAAAAGAGCTGACTTCATCTCTCTGATAATGAGCAATACATAAGGTTGAATTCTGCCCTCAGCTGTACAGACGCAGCTGCCATTGACTTCAGTGGGAGCTGCATGTACACATTCAAGGGCAGAATGTGGACCAAATTTTTAGGTGCATGTAAATGCTGTTGGAGGCTAAACAGAGGTCTCGTAGTGTTGCTGGCATAGAGCCATGTATGATAGACTATGTTTTATCTTCCTCAGGACGCTTACTTTTAAAGCCTCTTGTGTTTTTTAGAGATGAGGACATAGAATCTCTTCAGTTAGTTGGTGAACTTTTTTTAAATTCTATCTAATGTGTTAATTTCTTGCTGTGAACTGTGCTTAGGAGTGTTGTGTGCTGTTGATCAGCTCCTGGATTCCTCTTTGGAAGTGGCTGCATTTTCAGTGATGAGACACTATGAAAATTCTGCAACCTGGAAGATGAATATATAATTCTAATCAATATTTTCATTAGGTTAAAATATTTAATCCTTCTTAATATGAGGATGGGATGAGATCAGGAGAAAGAGGAGTATGTACAGTTTCACTGTTTTATATTAGAGATGTTTCCATGTGACCAGAAGTGCATTAAGGAAACAATGCTTATGCTTGTGCGGCATGCTACCAAAAGGTATGCGCCCTTTTTTTTGCTTCGTGTATGCTGAAAGTGTGGAAACTAAGTTAAGGCCCACACTGATGAGCGACTTTACATGCTGCAAAGTCCTCCTATGTTACATGCTCACGATCTTTTGGAAGAGA
This sequence comes from Harpia harpyja, assembly GCF_026419915.1. Taxonomy (NCBI): domain Eukaryota; kingdom Metazoa; phylum Chordata; class Aves; order Accipitriformes; family Accipitridae; genus Harpia; species Harpia harpyja. Next base: position 11,838,238 of record NC_068945.1, on the reverse strand, counting down.
GAGTTTGAGACCTGTAGAAGGATCTCTCCTGAGACCTTTGAGATTGTGCTGAAGTGCTTTAAGAATGAATTTTCAATTTGCTTATTTAAGTGCTGTTCACGTGAGCTTTGGATCACTGTGATTAAGCCTATTTTAATAAATCTTTAAAATGCAAATCAGCTTCTGAAGTTTGTGAACATCTCATGGAAGAATGTGCAAGAAACTTGTGTGTATATAGTATATACATATATGTGAGTACATATATATGTGTATATGTATATACACACACTGATGGAGACATTTATTATTTTGATATTTGTAATATTACTGAAATTATTCTGTGTGAGGCAGAGATCCTGCAAATCTATGAAAGCTAGTTCCTCTGCATTATGGCGTGGTCTAAGGATATGAATCTTCTCACATGTTCGTGTTTTAAGTTTTTTTAATACATATGACGAATATCTGAAGTGCCAAAATATTTACGCATTCTAATCCAAATGATATGAGTAAGAAGGATAAGTATTCTTCATTTAAGAAAAGATTATATAGTTGCAATGAATAAAAAACCCCAAAGCTAATTCTGTTACTCTTCACAAAAAAGAATTTTGCTTCCAAAGTATCTCTTGAAGCCACCTGTGATACTTGCCCAGCGATCTAGAAGAGGCCCCAAAGATGTATTCCCCACAAAAAACGCTTCCTTGACTATGCTCTCTGATTTCTTTTTTCTGTGTCTGTTTTCCTTCAGGAAAGAATGGCTTACAGGGGAAATTCTGTTTTCAGGTTGGTTTTTTTTCACTTGGCTGAGTGATGAGAGCAAAAATTCCATACTGGATTGGACTTACTAGGAGCTGCATCTCCAGAAAAGCAGGAGGCCAATCAGGATATATATTTGAGTAATTCAAACTGCTGGAGAGAACCGTAAAGTGGAAAGGACACTGTGAGCAAAAGTGGCTATAGTGATGCTTTTTTTAGCAAGGAGAGGAACTACTGGAGGGGAATCTAGTTAGTGTCTTATTAGAAATTCTGAACACTAAAGGCTAAGGAGGAATCGCTAGTGATTAAACTTATATTAAAGTATGGAGTTTAGGCTTGATTCAGTGATGTACTTTCTGAATCTAGCTATCAGGAATGGCATGTGTTTTCCCTTTTCTTTACATACTGCATGTGAGCTTATGAATGAGGTTTTGATAGGACACTGCTCCCAAGGGTAAGATAGCATCTTCATCTGCAGAGGGGTTCACTGAAGACTCGCTTTTAAATTGTTCTGTCCTAAAAAAAGCCTGCTCACTAAGCAATAGTTTTGAGCTGAAATATAACTCCAGTAGACGATTTACAGTGAAATTCCCTCTTTCATAACTCACTTATCTGAATGTCTTCGTTTGTGAATGAAACCTGCTGCTTCTGTTGCTGATCCTGCCACTGTTGTTATGAAAGAGTTTAGTATGTACACTTGAAGCTCACTGCTTCTTTTCTTTTGTCCTATGCCAAAATCTCATGTTCAGTGGAAAATACAGCCTGAATGGTGTATCTATCTGAAGCAAACATATTTATGATAGCAAATACCATCAGTACAATAATGTAAACTTCCACTAATGCAAGTGGCAATGCAGTCCTGCAGTATTTGTATTGGTAAGAAGATCATCAGGGCTATGGAAGGGTCCCCTTTGGCTAGATCCATGTGTGATACCACGGTGTGGTACTTACCACAGTCCAACAATGATGACTTAGCTTTTTTTTAAATCTGGGCAGAGTTGTACTCTGCTATAAAGCTGTAACTAGCGACAGTGCATGGCTTGGCTTATGGCATGCTATTACTCAGGTATTTTCTCTTAATGAATTCAGAATACAGGATATGCAGGCTGGATAGATGGGAGGTATTCTTCCTTGTCTCTCTGCACTAAAAATTTACTAAAAATTATAGATCATCATGGCTCAATAGGTATCCAGCTGTAGTTCTGATATGAAAATAGGTTTTCCTCATGACACAAATCAGTGCACTAATTTAGTTTTATTCCACTTTTTGAAACTGTAGTATGTTTGGTGTGTCACCCAGACGGATTTATTCAAGCACAGTATGAAAATGGCCATTACAGAAATAGGCCCAGTCACTCCAGTTGCAGCGTAAAACCTGGCAGACATAACACTGTAGTGTAATGTAACTTAGTAAAATCACATTTACTGTTCTGCATTCAATAAAGTCCTCTTCTTTAGGTATTGGAATGAAAACATGATTTACTACTTTTGAGTTTGGATGAAAACTAAACCCAAAGGTTTTTCCAGTGGAAAACATTAAATGTGAAAGATTCAGTGATACTCTATAGGACTTCCAAATTCCAGCATACAAAATTTCTGCAAAGTTCCAAATATATGTTATACCTTTTTTAAGTAACCATAGAGTGTTTCTGCTGCTATGGGAAGAATTCTCTGAAAACCTTTTGGATACAAAAACCCCCACCACATCGCGGTATACTTTATTGATTGCCTCTAGTTTGTTTTACTCTTGTCCTACTTGTGATTATATTCCCAGTTATTGCCATATTTCTTAGTAAGGTAAATGATGTATTTGATTTTAACAAAAACTCCTAACACAGTATTACACTAAAGTGTACTGCTTACTTGAGACTCCAATTCTAAAGTCTTCAAATGAAAATGCTTTTGGGTTTTTTTCAATTTTTTTTTAATGCCTGGATTTGCCACACTTTTTTCCAGAACTTAATTTTGAGGAGTTGCCTTCTTAGGATGGATTATTTATGTTTCCTTTGGAAGAAGTATGATAGCTAACAAGGGTAGTTGGATCTTTGGAGGCAAATTGTTTATGTAATTTGTTGTGCTGTGTAAAGTTGCTGAAAGCCTTATTACCAATGCTGCTGCTACAGTAGTAGTTAGCTAGAATTTAATATCTGATTTTAACACAGAGTTGTCCCTTAAAACATCTCCTAGAAGAGAGAAGGCTGGACACACACACACAGAGGAGAGAATGTGCAAGCTTGTGTGCTTATTTTGTGTTTATTTTATGGGCTTCAGTTATGTTTGCTAAAATTGCCCTTTTAGGTAAGATGAAATACTGTTTTGTTTTGCAGAGCTAAAACTTGATGGAATTTTTTTTTTTTTTTTTGCCTCATGTGACTTAGGCAGGAGGAACTAAAGTCAAATTGAAAAGTTAATAGGTTCTAGATTCAAAAGTCAAGTAGCAGCTTTGAAAATTAAGAGCTGTGGTTGTAATTTTAGCTGTTTGAAACAGTTTTCATACAGACCAGAAGCAAGCCAAATTATTGTTTCCTTGTGTGGGTAATCTTTTGGTACAAAAATCGTGACAGATTTTACCAAGAGTGGTACTAAAGTAATTACTGCCTTTAACATTCAGTGTATAACCTGTTGATACATAAATACGGCCTGAATCTGAAAGTATCGGTTTGGCTGTAGTGAGCTGATAAACCAGCTGCACGTATACATCACTCCTTGCTCTCCAATATGGTTGCTGACATGATGCTAGCAGTAGGATAATGCTAATATCCAGCTTGTTTTCTGACGTACTTTCCTTTTTATGTGTTATTTCCCACACTGTAATTCTTGTAGGCTTATTTTGGCAACCTTGGGTTGTGCATCTTGGAAAGCTGCTGCATCTTTCTGCCTGTCCTTTTTCAGGCAACACCACCATTGCTGTTTTATGACTCTATGGGGTTTTAATGTTTGAAAACCAACAACATGGCCTCGTCTAAATCGAATTAGCCCAGCTGTAGTCTGTTCTGGCTGCTGATCTGAAAGCTGAAGTCATTCAGTCTGAGATTCCCAGCCAGCAGCACAATACATCGTACTGTTTCCGTAGTAATGAAATTCCCCTACAGTATATACTGATGCTTGTTTTTGATAGGGAATATGTCTGATATTCAGACTTATATTAACAAAATATTTGAAGGCCAGGGAGATTGCTCTTGTGATGAAGTTTTTCTCTGATGTTGTTATCATTAAAGCTGGCTGAAAATGTTCCATTTAAAACTGGTTTTGGAAAGCTGAGTTCTGAGAAGTTTATGTAGGATAATTTTTGCTTTGCAGTTTCAGCTGAAAACAGAAAAATCTTTGTATGTGAATGCTGCTGTGGTGCCTCATGGGAATTTTAGGTCAGCTGCACCCTGCAGATCTGTGTGTCTGGCCCCTTGGCTTTCCTGTGCATCCCAGAGTGCTCAGAGACACTTACTCGTGTAGTCCCAGCAAGAAGAGGGACTGTGAAAGTTTAAGGAGGTGTAATCTGTGCTGTCAGGTCTGTGGCACTTTTCTCACTGTAGTATCTAAATTTCTTGCAGCAGTGAGTTCATTAATGTGGCTAACACCTGTTACAGTCTTCCTTCCCTCTGTTTCATTGGAGAGAAAATTGTGTGTCTAGTGCAAATCTTCAGCTCCTTTTTGAGAGGGGCTTCTTTCGTGGTGCATAGCATTAGGAAAAGCAAGTTGAAGAAGTTCATCCATCAGATGCCATGGGAAATTATGAGGTTTTTCACAGACCCTTATTCCAAGGAGAGCTGCTGCCACATTTTTGACCAGCTCTTGCAAAAACTTTGCCTCCTGCTGTACCATTACCATGATGGCATAAAAGCCGCAGTGCCTAAGTGGAGCAATTCACTGTGATTTTGGAACTTTAAATGATATTTTGAATATGCTGAAAACATGCAGTCCGAGCGGAGTCCTGAAAATAAGGACTGTGTTCTTATATCTGAAGTACTGTGGAAGCCCCTGTAGATGAGTCAGAACATGCTGTTACACATATGAATTAGCGATGCTGAGGAGGTGTGCTGCAACTTGCTGTACAGGAGGACTTCTTATCGAGAGGAGCGTGGGGATGTTGCACACCTGAAATGCAGGGAAGCATTTCTGAATGGTGATATTCTTTGTTTGGAGCCTGAAACATCTACACTGCGGGGGGGGAGAGGTTCATGGATTTCATTAGTGGGGAAAAAGACAAGGGAACTTTTTCACAGAACTAGAATAATGTTTTTGCTTCATTGCCTTAGTCTGCAACGTTACATGTTTTAATGCACTTAAAAAGCAACTTTGAAGCTATGTTTGAAAAGCGATAAATGGAATTTGTCTAACAAAAGTAAGCAACATTGATGCAAAAAATGAAAACCCGTTGTCTTCACTGCAACTCCAGGCTGGATTTCAGGCTCACTGAAGTTAGCCGGAAAACTGGATTGTGTCCAGCACTTGCCCTGTACATTACTTACCAGGACTTTTCAGAGACCTGAATGGTCTTTCTGTATATCCTAGAAGTTGGCAAACTGAGCAGTACAGTGCTGTCTAGCCCCTCTTCTGGTGCCAGGGTTAAGTGCAAGCACAGGGATCAGGGTGCCTTTTTCTTGTTTCTTTCTTTTCTACAACATTTTATTTTCTTGTCAGATTCTGTATAGAGATGCTAACCAGGCTTGTTGTGTCACCTGAAGATTTCACAAAATCGGATGCCACCAGTGCATACTTGGCCTTGCAGAAGATGAAACTCCTTGCAGGCAGATGCTCAGAAGACGGGGAGACTAGAGGAAATAGGGATCTAAAGTATGGTGGTTTCCCACTGGAAGGAACTGTGGCTGCGCCTTGCCACCTTTGGAAACCATTCCTCCTCTTGCTTTGCTGTCTCCCTGCTGTCAATCCAGAGAGTGTCTCAAACTTCATTTGCGCTCATTTCACACAGGGTTTGCTTATCAGTCTGAAAGGCGACTGTCTGATCTTTCCTTTTGCATGCTTTCACTTTTAAGATCTTCCCTTTCTTATGTAAAAAAGGCAATTAGAGTCGTATCTGTTTATTTTAAACAAAATGGCTGTTAATTAGCGTGATCAAAAACCCTGCCATTGTAGACTATGGGTTTCACTTTGTAGTTGCACTAAATTGCGTACAGTTTGGTGCCAGCTGACATGATAGCAACACAAAGTCTAGCTTTTTTTAACTTAATGAACAAACAGATTTATGAGGCTTTGTTATCTTCTGGTTTAGATCTATACGTTCTGAATGCATTATTTAGAGTTCTTGTTTCTTAATGACTAATGTCATGTTGTTACTTATTAAGAGTGCTTTAACTTGCTGAAGAAGTTTCCCTCTCTTTTGTATCCCCTTTTTTCCCATTTTTCTTCTTCTTTTTTTTTTTGATGGCTTAATTAAACAGTACATCTGTGGTACACAAAACAGTCGAGATGCACTTCTCTAGTCACGTTCAGATGTTTCAGCACTAACTCTCTAATGGTGTTGTCCTCATGAGGAGACTGGATATTCTCTCATCCCTTAAAATGAGCAAAAGGGCAGTTCCTTAATTTTTTCATTGCCTCCATTACTGCCTGGTATTCATTCATAATGTCTGGAAAAAAGATGCCCACAATAATCCATCAGTGCAGTCTTGCTTTGTTTTGGAAAGAAAAAGATGGAAAATATTGGTGGTAAGGCTGTGATACCTTAACTCCCATCCATCTCAACTCAGGCATGTAGACCTGCCATCTTAATGTGAATGACAGTGTGTCCTTCTAAATGAAAAAACATCTTAAAAATAAAAGACATTTTAACTAATAAGTGAGAATTCTGGGTGCCTTATTTTTTATTCCTGTGACTATTATTTTTGGAGGGAAGGTGCTCTTTTCAGAAATTTTAAAGGTCTGTTTTTTGTATTCAGTGTGGTAACTTCTAATTGCCATTGAAATAGCAACTAGAACTAGCAAAAATGTGAAGTTGGACATGGATCAAAAGATCATCTACTCTTGTCACCACTGGAGAGCTGGGAACTGCAGTGTAGTTTCCAGAATTCACTTTCCTTTGAATGCATGTATCCCCATCATTGAAGTTTCCGCTGCATCCTTAGCTAGCCATTTTAATGTTAACTTCTTGCGTATGCTGATACAAGGCCTAATTGACCCAATATTTCTAGAAGTAGCTGATTATTCAGGTATGTCATTATTTCTCTGCCTTTTTATCTGGTGGTCATTATTGAAGGATTCAAGTGAAATCCTTATTTGCATAGAGAAAATCAAAATTGAAGTCAAGTCATAAGCAAAGTCAGTGAGCTGGCATAAATTTGATTAAAAGAAGGTGCGATCAGACCATTTTATGAGGTTTGCTTTCATTTAAAACTTTGCATTGAGTGTAATTCTTGGTTATAGTTCTCCAAGTACATGTTTAATTTAATACATAAGACAATTAGTACTTTTTCACGTGGTTATATTTCAGTATTAAACCATACACAGTTTCCTGTAAAAATATTGAAGAAAATGTACTTGCTATTATGGAAGAGTAAGGTAATAATAATATTCTGTTTGTTCCATGGAGTAAACGGTCTGTGTATACTCAAGGCAAGTAAAAAAAACCCCCAAAACACCAGAGAAAGTGGGTATGAAAACAAATTGAAAGTACCACAAGTTTTAGCAGCGCTCTGATAGATTCACATGTTTCTAACTGCTATACTTGTAATTTCCAAATTAAAGAGAAATGAAAGAAATTTGAAATTTCCAGTAGAGAAGCATTTTTAGAAAGTTTTTTTTTGATCTGTCGCAACTTTGTTTTGAAATAAAATAAAGGGTTCCTTTTCTGGTTTAACACCATAAAATAAAAAAGAAGTATCAGGTAAAAGAAATTTTCAGGTAATAATTTGTCTTTATATATCAGATAGAGCTTTTTAAGGCTAATGACTAAAATGGAAAATTTTCAACCTTATCAAGAGGTCTTTTCTAGGTTTTTCAAAATGAAATGTCATAAAAACTGGTGTATTTATTGAAAATGTTGAATATAGATGAAACAGCAATTTACAGTTGAAATATTGCAAGGTTTTTGCATAATCTGTTTTTTTAATAGCGAACAGAAGAATAAGAAATGGTGTACAGTTAAACAAAATAAATAATTCCAGAGAGAATGGAAGTCAAGCAGTGTGGTCCATTTCATCCTTAATTCAAGAACAAGGAATTGGTCAATGAAAAAAAACAAGGAAGAAATTTTGATTAGGCACTAACTGCAAATAACTTGTGGATCTTATTAATAAAACTAAATTGATTTTCATAAAAATGAAAGTTAACAAATCAAGGTTTTACATGAATTATTGAAGATAAATGAGATGTGCTTTCTGTCTCTATTTTCTCCTTTTTGCCTCAGAACATGAACTACTTAGTCAGGAGATGGTTTATGAAGGGAATTCTCTTGTGCCAAGTTATTTCATAATTGTTCAGTTCCAGGAATTTTTCACCTCTTGATGAAATGGCTGATATTAGCAGTTGTTCTTCACGTTGGCTAACTGGGATATTCTATTATTGCAAATTGTAGAGGGGTATATAAATTTATGCAAGTGCTATTTTTCATGTGCTAGTTAATTTACATGTATTTTACGTTTAATTAACATATATAATATTTTTTTCTGTAGATATAATAGAAATGGGGCTTTGATCCATCCGAGTCCTTCAGCAGATGCTTAACCTTAAGCACATAAATAATCCCATTGTTTTCAGTGTCTTTAATCTGTGCTCTTAAGTGCTTTGTTGGATTGTGGCCTAGTATAATTATATGTTTGCAGTAACAGTTGCTTATTAAAAGCAGTTGTTAGATCTCAAAAATAATATAAAAGAAATAACATGAAAAAATGTTTCAAACATTATTGCAAAAATACATAAAAATTGTTTCAGAATCCTTATTTGCTTGTCATTGCCCATCACATTGCAGATTCTGCTTTTTTAAATGCTCCTTTAATTTATGAGGTCAAGACCAAGACATGTTAAGTAGGATCCCACAGACATTTATGTAAAAATTCAGGAAATTCTTATAAAGTTTTATTCGTTATTAATACTGACTTCTTTGTCGAAGGTGAGATTTTATTAAATGGTTTTCTTATGTATCATTCTAAAGCGCTTAGAAGGACAATCACTAGCTGTTAATTCCTACAGGATTTTGCTTCCCTCTTTAGTAAAAACAACTGAGTAAAAGTAGTGTTCATATGTTAGAAATACTGGTCTCTGTTTCCAGCGTTTCATCTCTTTATGTAGTTAGTGCCTTTCACATTTCCTTGCTCTTTTTGTTCCTGGGTCTGTTCTGTAATGTTCCATACTGTGTCAAACCCGCTTTATTTCTTTTAACCCAAAGCAAAGCTTAAAGACCTAAGGGTTAAATATTGTATTATACTGTGATAAAATATTCTGATGGGATGTGAGTGAGTGACGTTGTTCACCTGACTGCTGCCCCAGCTGCATTTCACAGATCCTTGCTATGAGAGTGAGTAGAATTCTAGATTATAAATCTTCTGAAATTTAGGGTTGATATTAACAGAGGCACGTGAGGTTTCCATTGACAGTTTAAGAAACCACTTGCACGGGTAGAACACTGATTTTACCATCCAGTGCTTGTGCCTGCAGCTTTGTGCTGGTATTTTCCCTCTCCATAAATTAATTTACTGCTTCCCTGATCTACCTGGTCCTCTGTAATATTTTTGCAGTTTATTTTTCCATAGAAGCTCAAGAAAGACCACAGTAGTGGTAATTTAAAGGCAATTTTCCTTGGCCTTTTGTGTTTCTGAGTCAGAGCTTACGTATGTTTTACAGTGAACTTTCCCTTCAGTTCTTCCAGCACAAGCATCTTGCCTGGACTGCCAGCCAAATTTTTTGAGTGCATTTTCAACTAATGGGAGCGTGAGTGAGCGAGCACAAGCATACAGCGGCATTTAAAGGGTAAAAGAAATGTGAAATGATCTGTAAATATCACTGTTGTGTGTGATAAAAAGGAGGGCATGGCCATCCTAAGTTAGAATATCCAGCAATCTTAAGTAAATATAATACTTACCCAAATAAATTCAGAGTAAATTTATTTCCTTATGTATAATGGAGGTTCTCCTGTGGGTGCGATGGAGCATATGCATACTCTGAGTTGTTTCTTTGCAGAGGAGCGTATAGCCCAGCGTGCCGCTCTGTGATTTCATGTACATATTGTAGGATACGTCACACACAGCTCCCAACTAGATGGCCTTGTCTGAAGGTGCTGTGGATAGCTATGTGAAGTAGTGCTCTTTGGAAGAGGTGAAAATACAGCAAAAGATCGCAAGAAAACCAGAATCTCTTCTGGTTGAAGTGGCAGAGTAGCCTCCTCCCCCACCCACTTGGGAAGTAACAATTTCCCCCCAGAAATTAGTTCATTAGTGTGTATTGCTATTCATGCAGGAAGGTGTGTGATGTCCTGCGGCTGTATGTATTTGAGTAGAAAATGTCACCTCATATCAGATTTGCAATACTCCCAGCCCGTGCTGGCCCAGGGCATATAATCTCTTGAGATCTTCAGTAATGCACAGTGACTGCATCACTACAGCTGAATCAAAACTTCACTGTGTTCAAGGAGAGGATAATGGTTGCCACCTTATGCAGCTGAGATAAATGACAAGTTTGGGGAAGGTCACAGCTCAGTATATAAAGTCTTCCACATCTCACAAGAAAAAGAAAAATCCCACATCCTGCCTGGTACCCCCCCCCCCCCCCCCGCCATCTCTTTGCTTATACAGGTAGAAATGTTGAGATGGAATGGGCACTCGGCAGAGTGAGCATGAGCGTGCGGCTGTGGTATTTTGATGTGGTTCTTAAATTGCCCTTCATTGTCAGAAGCTGTTAGGCTGAGGAGTGAAATATACTCCATGAGTGGCGGTAGGAATTGGTAATTATCTTTAATTCTCTACAGGGGCACGTGGAGGTGGGGCGTTTGCCTGTGTGGCGGTTGGAGCTGACGCAGAGGGAACAGGGGCAAGGGCCACCGGTGACACCAGAGTGCGCAGGGGGTGAAAGGGGTTGATGTCCTCCCCTTTCTCAGCAGCCCCTGTGCACAGGGAGCGCCGTGGGTGGGTCGGGGGACAGCTGGGTAGAAGCTCTTTGCTGGGGCTCCCACCCTGCTTCAGCCCCACTGCAAGGGTAGCCTTGGGGTTGTACAGAGGAAGGGCTGCACGCACGAAGGTGGGAGCATCCCTGATTTTTTTAGCAGGTCTGATCAGTGCTTCGCCATCCCAAGCCCTCTAAGAAAGCAGCCTTCTCACCCCAGGAAAAGGCAGAAGCGTGAGGGAGGTACGTGCTGAAGCTGGGTGGGATGATTGGAGCCGTGGGCAATCTGCACTAGGAATTGCTCTCAGCCACAGTTAAATGCATTTGCAGTGATACAAGGAAGTTTTTGAAGTCACCAGCTCTCCAGTTGAAGCAAGACTGAGAAATGTAGCACACCGTGCCCTAATCCACTTAATATGGTCTCTGTCCATAGCTACCCACTTGCTGTCTGACAGTAAAGCTGTTTGGTTTCTCCATGTCCGAGCAGAAGAGGAAGATTAAGTAAGCTGCTGTGCCACATAGTTTCTGGCAGAACTTCTTTTCTGCTACATGGACTGTAAGATGCGCTTTGTTTTATTTTCTCCCTTTCTTTTGAAAGGTACAAAGTACAGTGACAGGAACTATCATATTCAATTGGACATGCTTTCTACAGATTTGTTAAGGATTTATTCTACACATTTGTAGCATTTAGTTGCCATGGCAATGACCTCAGTGCAAGAGGCAACAGCCTTTAGGTTGGACCTCAGATTTTCCTTTCATTTCCATTTAATTTGATTTGACTGCGAAATGTCACTTCCATTGCATTGATTAAGCTTCATTGCGGCCACCAGCTCTGTTAGAAAGGTTAAAGGGCAAGCCAGTGGCTGTCATTTTTCTTCCCCCGCCTTTTTCTGATATCAATACGGATGGGTTTTTTTCCAGAGGAAGAATAAGGTTTACCCCATGGTGTTCCACAGTAGAAGCAAAACTAATGCAGCAACAGTTTGAAGCTGTGCTAACCTGCAGCTTCCTCATGTGATTTTGTAGCACTTTCAAAAATAGGAATTCGTTTCTCTTTTTCTTCCTGACATATGCTCCCCCCAGATAAATAAAAGTGAATGTACCCTCCAATGCTAGCAACCATATTGGAAGGAGGACGGCCGTCTCTTTTTCAAAATGTCTGTTATCCCCAGGATGTATAATAACTGCCTGCCAGCTTCCGTGAGGCTGGTAATTACTGTGAGCTGGGTGCAGAGAGTTCCCCTTTGGACAGGTTCTTCCTAGTTCGTTTGGTATTTGCTGATTATGCAACAAGTGTAAAATAGAGAATGGCAGCGCACTGGGATGGGAAGCTCCAAAGACGACCCAGGCAAAAGCAAGGATCGCTTAAGCAGTTTTATTAGTGGCAAACAAAATCAAAACACAACTGTGGTATTCTTCAGTAATAATCAAAAGCATTCTACCTTTGAAAGTGATACTGCCCATCTGTGGAATACAAAGGTACAAAAATTGTTCTGTATTTATAAAGACTTCCCCCTCTTGGTGCCCTAAGACCTCTGCTTTGTACTGTGTGGGCTGTCAAGGACTTAGATAAATTAGGTCTGTTCATTTAGGTATTGCAGAACCTAGGATACCTCTTTTGTCTACATCTCTGTAATAACAGGCACACAAGCCTTACCGGCAAGCTGGCTTTTTGCTGTAAGCCAGGTTTTCTGCCACATGCTTCAACATCAGCTAAAATACCATCTTGAAATTTGCATATTGCGTGATAACCGAAGTTAAGATTTCTCTTGCATAGTTTGGTCAAAACTTAAGGTAAGAGTCTTATAGTTACATTTTTCTTTTTTTTTAAATATATCAGATGTTCATTTTGAAAACATTGAGAAACTGTTTTGATCTTACTAGTGCTGAAAATAATTCTGTCATTGGATTTCTAAGTTTGTTTAGTTGGAGAAATTAAAAAATGAATAAACCAGAAATATTAAAACAGCGTGGTATGAAGGGAAGGATATAAGGAAGGCTCATTAAAGCAGGCATGTGAGTATGAGCAAGTGGGCTGGTGAGGCAGAGGCCTGGAAAGGTCAAGGGAGAGAAAATGTTTGTCCAGCCACAGGGTAAACGATGCAAGGAAAAACTGAAAACCCAAAGTACTGCATACAGCTTGAAAGACTTCCCAGCTGAAGGACTGTTTTTCTTTCCTGACTGAACCAAGCTTCAAATTGAGCCTCTTTCTTTTTGGATGGGAGGACTGAACTAGTGTGAAGAAAAATCCAGTTCTGGAGCCTGTATATTGGCTGGCGTGGAGAAATAACTCGCACATGTGTGAGAAGGGGGGAATGCAGTTCCTTTCTTTTTCTTATTTCTGCTCTCTTCTCTGACACGCAGCATCTAGTATCAGGGCCACCCTCTCACAGAGACATCTTCCCATCGCTGGTGGTCAGGGCCGGGCATGGAAGGGTGCAAATGCCTGGGGATGCACATCTTTACTTCCACAGCGCAGTTCGCAGGTGGAGAGGGCTTCAACTGGAGAAAGGCCTTCAGAGGGAAAATGCTTTCTCATGTGCCCCTGTGTATCACGGAGGAGGAGTATGACTTGACCTGGCAGCCTTGAAGCTCAGAGCTTCCTTGGCGATTCAAGTGAAGGAGCGAGGCGCCTGGCTGTGAGCTGTAGCTCCGTCACCCGAGTTGTACCCTGCCGGCGGGCTGACCGCCGGAGGAGGGACGCAGCCTGCACGGTGCGTGCATCACCCACTCGCCCTCCCTGCGAGCACCAGCTATGCTGGCTCCCTTTTCTGTTTGCCTCCAAAAAGTTAAATGAATAACTGAGGGGAGAAAGAAGGAAAGGAGGGAGAGAAGGAAGCAACTTCCTATGTCAAAAAGTAAGACCAAAAAAATAACTTAAAGCTGGAATAACTCAGAGCGGTCCAGCTGGTGGCCTGTGGGATGATGCTGTCCGACCTGCCTGCTTTTCTGCTGTGGCCTTGCTTTGGGACTGGGAGTGAAGGGGAGAAGTTGGGTGGGAAATCCAGCAGCTGTTGAATACTTTTGCTTAGCCATGCAAATTGTCACCGTGCCCACGGAGGGGGAGGAGGAGTTTGGCACTGCTTAAGCCTGGACACCGGCCTGTAGAGGTGCCCCAAAAAATCAGGATCCTGCTCACGGCTTTGGAAGTACTCTATTGTCTTGGCCTGGGTTTGTAAAAGAAAATGTTAACTCTCAATTGTGTGTGTGTTTCTGACAAGGTATTACTATCACTTTTTCTGCTTTCCATTGTTTGGAAAGGACACCGGTTTTAGAAGAAGGTGATCAATTCGTGTTTTGAACAGAACAATGTTAATATTCTCAGAGCATAAATGCAGGTGCTGTGGACTTCCACAGAAGGTGAGTTCTTCTGCAGTAATGTTTCAAAAGCTCCAAAACTCAAAATTACTTAAACTCTGAGTCAGTATTTGGAGATAAAGTGTGGGACCGTGGATAAAACATCAGATTAAGAGGAAAGACTTGACTTCTCTGTGCACTTTAGGTTTTAGTTCTTTAATATGGATCATGGTGTTTGGTTTCCTATGCAAAAGCAATTTGAGGCCCTTAGAGGTTTGTAGATGAATGACATTGGTATTGCTAATTGTTGTGATTTATGAAGTGGTTCTTCTTAGGAGAATAGTGTTTAAGACTAAATATTGAATTTGGTGCTTGTTCTTCCTGGCAGTTCTGCCACGTGGTAGGAATACCAGCTTTCTGAACTCTCATCCACACTCTGTGACAGAGACAGGAGAATAACAAATAGCTTCAGATGTCTCCTGTATCATCCTCTCAGTTATAAACACTGTATAAAAAAAACCTGAAGCAGGTGCAGAAGGTTAAAAGCCAAATTCTGAAAATCCCATTTTATACAGTATACCAAATCTTTGCCCCAAAATGAGACAAAATGGATTTATTTGGGTAATTCCTTAGGGCCTTTTTTTTTTTTTTTTTTTTTTTGACTGCAAAACCGATTGTCCCTTCTGTCACCAAACACTTGTCTGTGACTCATGGTCTGACCAATTGAGATGCTCCTCCATGGAGGAGCTGCTGCATCTCCTTGCCAAGGCAGGTGTGGAGGGGCTCACCACCTAGCACAGAGCAATTCCCGTCTCCCTTGGATGCTGCTCGTGGCAGCAGTGGAGTTGAATTGACACATCCTTTTCTACCTCAAACCCACGTCATTTTATTTTGAGTATTTATGTTACACCGTCAGTGAAAGACACTGTCTCACCCAGGTAAACCAAATTTTCCCTAGTCAGTGAAGGGAGTCACTATTTTAATTCCTTTGCACAAAGTGAGGAGGATTCAGCAGCTCCAGCTCTGACACATTTTTTTTTCCTCTTCTCAGCAGGAGCTGAGTATTGGTGTTTCTTCCACAGCATCATTCCTTGTTGTTTTCTCTCAAGCAAAAAACAACAAAAAAGGAAGAATAAAAGGAAGAAGTAGACAGATTTGAAAGAGGATCGTTAGCTCCAAGGTCTGATGAGACCCCCTTGAAAGTGTTCACAACCCTGTGGCACCCATGCCAAAGTCATACTGCAGTTTTCAGAACCTTTTATAATCTCCAACACATAAACACTGTCTTTATCTTTTCCTTTTTCTGTTTGCTGTTTAACAGAAACAGTTCATAGTAGATTTTGTCTATTTACCTCTCCTTTTTAAAATTTAATAGTTACTTTGTGACATTCATGTATTCATGTCATAGTATGCTATTAATATCTTTGTTTTGTATTAGCCTTCTCAAAGCATTTGTATGGAGGCATAAAAGGAGAGGAGTCTCCCCTAGTTTTAAGCTGAATTACCAATTTGAATGTCAGGACAGGTTCACAAAATTTTCCAAAACAGGTGAGAGTTATAAATAAAACTGAATGTGTTACTGTTTGGGGGGAAAGCTGTGGAACTCAGTTTTTTCTTCCACCTCAGCCCCAGAATAGATACATGCTGTTAGTTTTTCACTTTGAGCTTTTAGATTCCAGCACACCTCAAACTTAGGAAAAAGATAAGAAGAATTTTATGAACTGAAGAGTGAGTTTCATGCAGATACGAATCAGCACTGATATCTTGGCTACCGTCATCATGTGAGTATGCTGTCATTGCAGCTTATATGATGAATTCGGGAACCTTAAACTGAACACACTTGTCCACTGTGCCTGTGAGGCAAAGCAGGGAAAATAAAATTTTTCAAATGCCAAAAATAGTATTTTTAGAGAAAAAATATTTTACCTGTAGTCTCTTAATTCCATCTATAAGCTCCATTCAGATTTTAAGATGCAGGAGGACTTACTGGGGTTTTTGGGCACCAAGCCAATATAAATATTAAAAATAACAGGAAATCATAGAGCTGTTTTCTTATTGTTAATAGTATAATGCATCTTTTGTTGGGTTTCCTCTCTGCAGGACTCCCCCTGCTGCAGTAGGGCTGTTTACCTCTGTCTTCTCTTATAAACATAGTTCCAAGGGCCCTGTTCTGCAGAGCTGCTTCCACAAACTGTACTAAAGGCGGCAAACTCTTGCAGAGAATTGGACAGATTTGATTGACCAAGTAAACTTAATTCCCAGTGACAACAGAAAAATTAATTCAAGCATTTAGTGAGATGAGATTTGGGGGAGTTTACAGTGTTAGTCTATAATATGAGTCTTTAATGTCTGATGGCTTCGAGTCTGTGTTTATAAAGAACCCTTTCCACTTTGCCCCCATTTTGAAGCACTTATTTTCCTCTCTCCTTGCAAAGATCTTAAAAAGATCTCAAGTCTTTGTACTTGAGATTGCTTTTGTTCAGAGTTGTCCAGTATTTTCTCCCCTTTCATGTTTTTTGCACTGTTTGCTTTGCTGTGTGTGAACACGCAGCCTGGGCTGTGTGCACGTTGTGGGTTTTAATGTAAAATTCTGGTGGGTGAAATTGTGCATATCTCCTCCTGTTTCGCCCTTTCTTTTTACTGCATGAAGGAACCAGCAAAAGGGAAAATGCTGTTACTAAACATATAAATAAATCATAGACTGGTAGTTTCATAATCAGTTTAGCAGATTTTATTCTAGTTGATATATAATATTGCATGTTTGTATATGAAAACAAAGAGACAGTAAAAACAATTATATTTATAATCAATTTTGTTAATTACGAGAAACTAGTTCACAAATACACAGGAGTACTATCTTCAGTAAATCCTTTGTCTTCTTGTTTGTTTAATAAATTAGATGGATGTACCAAATAGCATGCTGCTGGGGCAACATTAATTTTATTATAGAATAAAAAGTAGAACTATTAGTCTCTGTTTCTGGCATGTTTGTAAGCTATATCTGACCTATTTTCTTCTCCCGCCCTCTTCACAGTGCTTACCAAATTCCCTTCTCCTATGCCTAACGTAAAACTGTCTTACAATTAAACCAGCTGATAGTCAGCCCTGGAGACATTACCCAGTATCCTGCAAATAGATAAGATATATTGTTTTATATATTTGTGCAACAGGGAGAGACGGCTTCAGCACTTTAAGCAAGGGAATAATCTGTTTACATTAGAGGAATAGGCTCACTTGGTTTTCTTCCCTTCAGTTGTGCAAATAATTTCAGGGGGCAATATCTACCTCATTTTTACCAATAGAAATATTTGGATGGTTTGTCATAGATTTATTACATTTTAAGAGGAGAGTAAGCTAGGAGACCGCAGTTCTCAGAATCCTCAAGAAGTGTATGATGCCTAATACGGACTTTTAAAATTGAAGCACTCTGTATGCGATTCGTTTTTTGCTACTGCTTGTCTTTAGGAGTTGGAAGTATCATCTGGGCTGTTTTTAAATGACATTCCTTGCAAAAAACCGAAACCAACCAGAAAAGATCTACTACCTAGTATTGTGTTGTCACTGAAGATGAAAAGCAGGCCTTTGAGATCGAAAAAATGTTTAATTAACAGTATAGTCATTCCAGGTCTTCAAAAATCATGACTCTGATGTAAAAAATCTGTCTTCAGTCAAAAATCTAAGACATGTCAGAAGTCAGGAGTCTTCTTTCCTCTGAACAACTGCCTTTCCTGCTTTTGTTTTGGGCAGTTGGTGATGACTTTCAGGTTTTGGTACATGGAAAGAGGTATACATTATTTAAGGTTTTATGTGTGAAAATAAAAGCTGCCAATTAATATAGCACTTAATAGAACACAACTTGGAATTTCTGGTATGACCTTGACCTGTTATTTTTTTAGTAAGGGGCATGTCTGCAGGGAACGGCATGGTCAGACTAGTTTGGAAGTCAAGAAACTAAGTTAATGTATCCCAGCTCTGCAGGTGGACAGAGCATCATGCTAAGGTGGTCATATGGACCAGGATGGATTCCAGTCAGACAGGTCAGAGTGCAAGTAAATGTCTCTGCCCACACCTTGAAGCACACGGGCATTTGTGTACTCTTCAGCTTGGCATGACTAACTGCACACTTGGCCCGAGGAAAAGAAGTGTCTCAGTAGCCGAGATAGAAATGCAGCCCCATGTGGCGTGATACCCAGTTCAATGCCTTAACCAGTAGACTGTGCTGTTTCCTCATTTCAGTAGTCATCAACCCCTGTTCTCTATTTTGTCCAGAGTTTTAAGCCTTTTGTCATTAGCAAGGCCAGTGTGGGAAATATTTGGATACTGAGGAATGCAAGCTCTCAGGGATGATTATGTTTTATTATTGCACACAATTATAATAATAATTTTCTATGTCCTCTATAATTTTCGCATTGAAAGCACATTGTAAACTTCATCTTATTAATAGTCAATAATGCATGTATAGTGGATTTTTAATGGTAGTGGAGGGAACTGACATTTGAGAAACCTCACAATGTGTTGAGATCCTAAAATACAACATTGTCTCCTCCACCATCCCTTTGGTTCATACGTTCTTTCAAGATTTGCCAAAACAAGTCTTAATCTTTGTCTTCAAGATACTGTATTGTAGTGTGTATTTCAGCCTAGCTAGTCTATCTGGGATGAACTTTCATTACAGTGCAAGGTACATTATTGTTCGTGTGCAATAATAGTGAAAATACTGATTTTTTCATTTATATTCTTTGAGCTTTGTATATACTCCAGAGGTAGATGAAGAGTTTATGAAGAAAGGTTATATTTAAGAGAAATGGGTATCAGTGCTATGAGATTATACCCATGACAGATGGTTGTAACTAAAGCTTCATCTTGGTGCTGAAAAGCTGAATGAAACAGTATTCAGAGTTTGAAGTAATGTTGGCTTCATTTCAATGGGACTTTTGCCTGAGTAAGAACAGACTAAAAACTCACTAATGACTCTAATTTTTTGTGTCAGCTTTGAGTAGATTTAAAAAAATAAATTTTCTTTTTTCTTATTTTGGATTGATAAAATTCCAACAGAAAACATGGAGGGGTTGTTTGTTTGTTTGCTTGTTTAAGGAAATGTGTGCAACATTATGCCTTTGTTCACTGGTATGACAAGATATAAAGCAACATTATTTTATTCACACTGAAAAGCAAAACATCTTACTGGGAATCATGAAAGAGTTGTTAAAATAATTTCTTTCACTCTTAGTTTCAGAGTTGGTTGTGAACCTCAAAATTTCTTGAGGTTCAGTCTGAATAGTTATGTAAGAGTTCAGATGCTAACCTTAAGCAAATCCAAATATCTTGAGGCTGGAAATCTCCACAAGAACATATTTCCCCTTGACTTGTCTAATACAATGAGTTCAGCGAGGCTACACCCTGGGGAGTTTTGGCCCACCATGTAGTGTGTGTATGCTTTAAGTGCTTACACTCAGCCATGAGGGTATTTTTAATTTCATCTTGAGAAACTAAACTGAGGGACTTCACAAATGAAACCATCAGGAAGACAAGGTTAATTCTGACCACTGTTTGTGGGAGTATGGTGCCTTCAAATACCAACACATTTTTTTTTCAGTGGTGGCATTTGGAAGAATAAATGAAGTGTGACTCCCGGCATCTCTTTAGTTGCCCTGAAAATGGAATGTCAAACAGCATATAATCATCTTCCTTGTTTAAAGAAAGAGGAGCAAGTGAGAGACCTAGTTTTCTATTTGTGTCAGTTTTTGGATGTCTTAATATTCTGTCTTGTCTAATTTTCCAGAGAGTGATAATAGAGTTCCTGTCAAATTAGAGGTTACAGACTTTTTAACCTATGTCACAAAAAAACCCCTACATTACTTGTTATTACCGTGAATATAATCCAAATAAAAATTTAGTTTTTAATGCTGTTACACTGAAGGTTGCATTCCAAGCATATAATTTTATTCATTATAAATATTAAAAATATTCAGCCTGACATTAGCCTGCTTGCTTCTCCCATCGCTTCAAAAAAAGGCTGAATTTGATGTGGAGCAAACGTGTTGCCGCTTGGTCTGGGGAGCAGAAGTTCGGCCTCAGTCCCCTGCACTGTCAGGACTGAGCAGGCATTGCTGCTCTGCTGCAAAGTGCAGTGCCCGGGTTTAATTAATGTAGCAGAGAGGCTATTTTCACATGGGCCAGTCTGACGTAACCATCTTCTAGGAGGGAGCGGGGATGAGCCGGGAGGGTAAATTTAATGAAGTATATGTGCGCCGCGTTGGGGCTTTGCTATGAGACGAGCCCAATGTGGCAATGCTAGATTTATAGCTAGTGTCATGCTAAGGTGGCTCTTTCCTTTTAGCGCTGAAGGAGCTGCCATTGAAGCACACTGAATTGCAGAGAATGGTACAAAGGCTAAAGTTTCTTTAAAAGTAAAAAGCCCCAGCCCTCTTCAATGTAAGTAGAGCTGTGGCAAGTATGACCTACTGTTTGGTCAAGTTTTATTCTCATTTACATGAATTCCAACAAATTTAGACCTGCTGTAAAAGGGTCCTACTTTCAAGCTTATAACAAATGAGTAATGAATAAAAGTATCTCATTATTACATATTTTTAGTTCAAAATCCGAATTCCCCGGGACTTCTGCACCAAAGTCTATGGCACCCAGTGTTCACAGAGATGCAAATCCAAGACTGTTTTTTGGTTTTGTTTTAAATCAGGTGAGAGTCACATGCTTTGGTTTTGTAATGAGAGTTTTTGTACTGTCCTAATTAATACAGTGTGCCTGTCCTGGACCTTTGAAGTAAGTGGGAGTTCTGCCACCAATTTAAATAGGAGAAGGATTTGAGCCAATTTGAACAGAAGTTTTCACTTATCTTAGTGCCTAATCTTCTTTTTAAAGGGATGTGGGAGTATCAGCACCTCCTACGTAACGCTCAGAAGCGTGCAGAAGTAGACTAGTCTGGTCACTTATGGAGGCCCATTTAAAACCAGTAGGATTACTCAGGTGAGTGACAAGGCTTTGAGAACAGATTTTAGGGAAGTTAATTCAGAGTGCAAAATGACATTTAATCCATCTGTGTGAATATTACCAGTTGATGCAGGCCGCAAATTCATTTAGAAATTGTAAGATAAAAAAACCCCAAACCCTCTCTATATTTTTCTTGCTTTTGAGTTGTCAGGGTTCACACTTTTGAGGGTGGGGTTTTTTAAGCATCAGTAGCTCCATTTCTTTGTTGAATTGGAGCTGATACTCTCCAATAAGCAGAGCAGATCTTTAAGAGAAATGCCTTTTATGAATCTCATGATAAAATCACAATATTTGACAACACTACGTCTGTGTAAATACGTATGTATCTTTGCAGTCCTTTGTCCCTGGAGAAACACGGTTGTCTAGACCTCTTCTACTGTCTCCCTGAACTGCAATGTATAGCTCCAGAGTGGCTGACCAAGTATGGCTGATTTATCAGGAAACTGGCAGACTCTGACTGTTGTCTTAGGAGGGTATTGCAAAAACTAAGGCAAATTTACTGTAAGGTTTCTGCACCTCACTGGAATACTTCAAGTATCTGTAAATTGAAGAAGGTGGAAAACTGATGTTCCCTTCATACAATGTCTCTTTTTCTTCATTGAGTGCAGAAGCAGCCCATAAATACTGACTTCCTCTAGTCTGCCCCATGGTCTTTTTAGATTAACCCTGATTTTTCCCAAACTGCCAGTAAAATGATGTGTTGGAGTTTGTGTACTACATGCATCTTCAGTACTTCAGTCGCCATACAGTGTTCACCTAACTAAAGCCTTGCAGAGAGGAAGGTTAAAAACTTGGTATATTGTATTAGCTTTATGGAAAGACTTTTTGTCCTCCATTCCAAATGGCATGTTACATCACATAATTGACAGTTTTATTAATTTTTAATTTAAAGGGAGTCTCTCCTTAGATGTTCATTTTCAGGCTGGTAAGAATAAAGTAGCCATGACTGTAGGTACTGCGGCACGAGGACAGAACTGGGAGAAAAAACCATTTCCTCTGGTGCCTCTCTGGCTGCCACTTAAAATAGGTCTGCATTTTAGAAAATGACAATATAGATTTATTTATGTGTTTTTAAATAAAATTTAAAAGATTATTTTATACATTCTTTGAAGCAAGTACAGTGAGATTTTTTGCCTAAAGTTTTTGTTTTGCTCTGTTGCATGGAGGCCAGCTGGTTTGCTAGCTTGAGTGACCTCACATTCCTTAAATGTACTCATAAATCAAGCCAAGGCCATGCATTAAAAGCTCAGCTCTGACATTAATTCAAGGAGGGAGAGTTGGATACATTGTGGGAGAAGTACATAGCTGGACACCTACGGCCAGATTTTTCAATTCTTACTCGCATTTAGCAAACCAGTATTGTGCTGAGAGTTTCACAGAAGACATGGAAGTCAGCTGGACCCTGTATTACTTAAGGTAAATATAGGTTGAAAAACCATGCCCTATGGATTCTATTGGAATAGAACCAATAACTATTTTAAGTAGTGCAAACAAGCTGATTAAAAAAAAAAAAAAGATAGTGAGATGATTATTTAATACTTAATTACTTGAAAGTGTCATTCTTGTGAATGTCTCTAATAAAAGAAGTTTGGCGACATGTTCAATGAGGTTGCCACAACGGAACATTTTGGTGTGATTTAGTGAAAAGGATGTAAAGCATCAGGATTGCATTAATAGGTTAGTATGTCATTATATTTTTGGAAAGTAGTTATGTTTCTGGGTCACACAAGGATTTTGGTCTCTGCAAATATTTCGTTCTGAGAACCCAAGAAATGATGAGCAAAACTGGTTTGATTTTAGAAGCAGAAAGACAATAATGATTAGAAACATGAAAGTAAAAGACAAGACTTTTTAAAATTCCTCTGCTTGTTAAGACTTGTTGGGTCCCGAGGAGTGGTTAATTTAATATCCACTTTAAATATGACAATTCATTCTTATTTACAAAAAGAACTTGAAACAAAACCTGAAACAAACTAAAAAATAGTATTTCCAAGACTTAAAGGCATTGTATTGCTGTCTACTTACCACTGCGTTTGCCGAGTGATCCCTATTAGCACAGAGCCACTCATCTTGACTTGGTATGAATGAAGGCAGACTCAGGCTTAGCACCACCATGGCTGCAAAGACTCTGCAGTGGGTTGTGTGTGACTTGTGTTAGGGAGCACAAAATAAGAACATGCAGAGACAGCTCTGGACCAGAGGTATCTCTTCATCAATTAGGGTGGTGTAGATAGATTTGGTCTAACTTGGGAGAGAGGGAAGGACTGCATGAATTCTTGATGTTCCTACTGGCCACAGTAGCTAAGATTTGGTGATAGGTGATTGTGTATTGGTACATGGCCTCATCAGCTTGTACACAACGCCATACAGTCATGCCTGAATGCTCCCTGTGATGCTCTCGATCCCATTTGCACTGTGCGGTATCCAGCTATATCTTGAATTTTTGCAGTGCTCACGCCATGAGTATCTCTAAGATTTTACTGTTGTTTATGTCTACTTTTAAGGTATAAGGTATTAGAACAGTATTTGTCTAGGGCATTAGAACATTTTTAAGGTATTAGATCATTACTTAACCATAAACTTTTTGTGTGGATGCCTATCCACAGGGACTAACTGTATGATAATAACAGCAAAGTAGCACTGAAATCTGGTTGTAGTAACTTCAGGTCAATTCTGATTTACCTTAAGTTGAAAGGGTATATATGGGGACCTTAAATGAATATCAGTAGCAGGAGTCCACAAGAATATCGATAAAATAAATCATATTATTCTGCAAGTGGATCCAAATTAATACCTCTCAAAGCTCAAATACTGCTTTAAAGAGTTACTGAAGCATTTTTAATGGCAAGTCCAAAGGAAATCTTAAAATTTGGGAATATTTCAGTGGGGTTTGGCTGGCAAAACTGAAGCACTTGCAGTTCAAAATAAGGTATTTTAAACCCTCTGATTAAAGAGATAAAGTATATGGGAATGCTGTTCACAAACAGGGGTTATTCAGAAAGGCTAACTTAAGGTTAGCTTTCATCTCTTCCTCTCTCAGTGGGTATGTGGGTAGAAGGTGGTTCAGAGACAAAGTGTTTAGCTTAGGTGCTCTGAATTATTCCTTGAATAAGCTTTTATCTCTTTACTAGTTATGAGTAACCAAAGAAGATTAGCTTCCTGGTGCTTGAAATAACCTTTTTGAATATATTCCTCATTATTATGGATTCCTGACTGATTTCTCCACAAGAATAGAAGTCTCCACCTCTTGCAGTTAAAAATGCAGTAACGACAAAATGGAAGTCTTCCAACTTAAAATATTGTTTGGCCTGTATCAAGATGTTATCCTTTTTCTGTACTTACTAAACACTCTCAACACTGGCCTTATCAAATGTCTTATATACAGTCACTCTCCAAGTAATTGTTTCATATACAAAATAGAACATAGCTAAGTGTACTCTAAACAGTGATGCATGTTACATGTTCCTTCAACAGGTAGGATAAACCCTGCAACAGGGTTTGTATCGGTAGGTAAAATGTCCTTTCAGATGGATAATAAATCATAGAATCACAGAATGGTTTGGGTTGGAAGGGACCTTAAAGATCATGTAGTTCCAACTCCCCCTGCCGTGATCCACTAGATCAGGTTGCTCAAAGCTCCATCCAGCCTGGCCTTGAACACTTCCAGCGAGGGGGCATCCACAACTTCTCCAGGCAACCTGTTCCAGTACCTCACCACCCATATAGTGAAGAGTTTCTTCCTTATATCTAATCTAAATCTACCCTCTTCTAGTTTAAAGCCATTACTCATTGTCCTATCACTACATGTGCTTGTAAAAAGTCCCTCTCTGCCTTTCTTGTAGGCCCCCTTTAGGTACTGGAAGGTACCAGCAAAAAAAATAAGACAAATTATTAACACTAATATTTAAATAGATTATTGTTGAGAAAATTAATTTGATAGTACAGATGCAGAGACCAATAATTCTTCAACATGGTGTCACTGTCTAAATAAAGATACTGTGATAGAAACCATATCCCAAAAGTTTACTGTCTTAGACCACTCCACACTACAGTGGGGAAACTGGTTTAAAATATATAGCACCAGGTGTTTATTTCTGTCTTTGCACCTCAATTATTTGCACTTTAACTTGTGCCATTGCAGCTGCTTGTGAGTCCGTGGAAACTGCAGCCAGGAACAGTCTTCATAGAGTGGCTTCACCATCAAAACCTTACATGGTGTAAAACCTTAACATAGCTGGAAAATGTAAAAAAAACCCCCAGGATATGGATAAGGAGATAGAGGGAATGCATAAAGAAAAATTTACTGTAAAGTAGTCAGCATTGGTTACACCTGTCTTAGCATTTTGGTTTGGAGACTAGTGTGGTTTTGAAGAAAATCTCCCTGGTCTTTTTTACTTAGTATATGTCAGCTTGGCTTGAAGAATAGTTTTGGTTTATGTTGAACTAGATTCCTCTGGAGGAAAATAAAGCAGAAGCTCCTTTCCAGAAACACACCACAGGCGCTCTAAGCACTGATGGAAATACAAGGATTTAAACCAATGGTTGGTCCCTTGAAACAAATGTGAACTACATGCAAAATTCAGTACAGAGGATGAGGCTGAATCTAGCTGATAGTAAACCTGAGCCCCGGATAATATAGCTGTAGGTGCCCCAGTATCAACTGCTATGATCTAGAGCTGTGCCTCTGTTGCACCAAATTGCTTGCTAATGTAGACATACTTATGATAGGCAGATATCTTAATACACCAGCTGCCCAGCAGTCAAGATAGCCTTTGTAGACATCAAGGCAACGAAGGAGCCTTGACAGAAGATTTGCAGGAGGACAGTGAGGTAGCCTTAGTTAATATAATTTAGTTAATTCATCTTGATAGCACGGTCAAGAGGAAAATGCTATCACCCCGTCAGTCATGAAGGGAACTGGTCTAAGAGAAGGTACGGCTTAGCCGTATTGACACCCCTTTGACACAGGGAGACTGGAATTAGAGCTAGGAGTTCTGGGTACCCAGCTCTCTATTTATTTTTCATTTTCTTACTACCTTTCCTAAATGCTGGGCATAGGCCTTCTCTATTTATTTGCAACTGAGTTCTTAAATGGATTTTAAAGTAACTGTAAATAGATTAGCCATGTCCATGTAAGACATCACTTCTCTCACTTCATTTAGCCGCTTTCTTCAGAGTTATTGTTTCTTCCTATGCCCCAATTTTTCACACCTTGTTTAGACTCGTGTTTACTGTAACTACTGTTTCAGGTTTCCTACCTCCTTAAGACCACAAAGCACTTCAAGAAAGGATTTCCATGTATTATATTTTGTTCTGAAAGCTTATCTCATACAGACATATTTGCCATTTTCTTTTTTTTCTATATATATGTAAAAAAAATATGTTTCAAAACCATTATATATGCAGCATTCTGCTTCCATAGCCTAGGTTAAGATCCCTTTCTGAAACTGCAGACAATAAAGCATTTTACCTAAGAAAAGTTAACAACGTGATAAATACTGATGCAGTGTTTCAGCACACTTAATTATTTCTTTTTTCATTGTTTATCATCATTTTGTCAACTTTCCATATCATTCCCCACAATGCTTTGTGCTAGATTTTCTTTGAAAATTCCTTTCCTCTGAACTTACCATGAACTTCTCTGTAAAATACGGCCATAAAATGCCACCAACAAAACAAAACAAAATCCTCTATTCACTAATAAAAGAACACCCCGTCTCCCTCTCATCCCTCACTAAAAAAAAAAAAAAAAAAAAAAGAAAAAGACAGAGACAGAATTTGTATAGAAAAATAATTTTCAGTTGCAAGTATGAAGCAGAATGTGAAAGAGCTGAGTAGAAAACCGAAATAGTAAGTCGTGAGGATGTGGTTTAAGCCATGTGCAGAGTTTGTGCTTCATTCCATTTGTTCTCACTGTACTGATGGCTATTTAGCGGGTAATGTCAGAAGTGTTGGGATTAGACTTGGTGTGATTGAGGGGGAGGAGGAGGATTGTGTTTCTTGAGATGCTCTGTGGGAGGAGAAGGATTATGCATGTGCCTTATGTAATGAGGAATAGGCTGGAGAACTTGCGTGCCTACGAGGAGGAGGTGGGAGGATTATCTTTTGATGTAAAGGCGAGGGAACGGCCCTGGTCCTGATCCCTGGAGAAGGAAATCAGAAATACATTACCTTCCTGTACGTCCCGTTTTGTGTATTGGGAGGGGGGGTTGTTTGGATTCTTTTCCAAGGTGGGAAACAGCTGGATTATGGGAGAGGCAGGAAGGCAGGGGTGGTGTGGGGAGGCTGGATTATGCCAGTGCATTAGGTGAAGGTTTACAACAGAGACCTGGGAGGGGGCTGGAGCTGCGACTTGAGCTACCTGGAATACTGATCTCTGAGGATGGGATGTCCTCATGGTCCTCCAGCAGACCAGGGAGGGGGCAGGGAAGTCCCAAAGTCTCGGTTTAGGTGAGGTTTGGCTCCTGTAGCGCTGCCCTCTGATGAGGGGTGGCCAGCCGGCGGTGCAGGGAGAGGAGGTTTCTCCAGGAGCCTCTGCGCGCCCTGCCCCTGCCCAGGCCCTGCACGTAAAGCTGCAGGGCCCTCTGCAGGGCTCAGCAAATGCAATTCGCTGCCCTCTGAGGGGAAGGTGGAGGGGGGGACTGAGGCACCGACAGATTGAGCGATGGGAATTCAGGAGGGAAGGGTCGTAGGGGTGACCCCCCCTCTGATCTGAGACGAGATCCTGGGCCCCTGTACGCTGTTGTCCGTGCTTTCACCTTGTTGGAACAAGGCACGGTGGCATGGTTTTGGCCTAGGCCAAACAGCCTTTACGCCAACAGGACTCGGAGACAGTTCGGGAGTTACCACAGGCCAGGCACGATTCCTGGTCGGCAGTTTGTGCGTTCAGTATGGGCACGAGCAGCATCCTGCCATTTGGTTTTAAGGCCTGTTTTGTTAAACAATGCTGATGTAGCCCCAGTGGCTGGACCTGTACTAACAAAAGTGGGTAGGACAAGGGCAGGGAGTCGGCACTAAGCCCATGGTTTGTGGTGGTTGCTGGTGTGCACTCGGGCGTGGCTGTGGCCCATGGCAGTGGCCACCATCCCAGCCAACATCTGGGCCTCATTTGGGGGACAGCAGCAAGCAAAGGCATCCCGTGAGGCATCATGGGTGTCCTGTGTAGGGGGAGGAAGGAGCGTCGAGCCATCGGGCTGCAAGCCACTTTGTGCCGAAGAACAGGCCCTGGCCCACCTTTGCCAGTCAAGGTGTAGCCAGTGATGCTGGTACTCAGGCTGCAAATGTCTTACGCAGCTTCCCTCAGAGAGCCTGTCCCTGTGGCCTTTTGTCGTTTCCCCCTGGGGCTCCTGCTGTTTGGAAGAGCTGTTTGGGGGAGCACCGGGGGTCCCTTGTACCGCTCTGCAGCCTTTGAGCAGGCCTTAAGTTTGCTATGCACTGGCACTGAATGTCCTTCACCTTGCTGATGGCTGCTTGCTTTTCTGACCCCAGGAAATCCAGTCTCAAGCAAACGTGAGAAGAGTCATGGGAAGCAGCATGGGGAAACTGGGTAGGATTTTTGTTTTTAACTCTGCCTCTGCTTCATCAACCAACAAAAATCTGTCGTTCTGACGTACAAGTAAGGGCTGAAGCACATCCATCCCAGCAGACGAGTTATGAATTAAGACTCCACAGTCAATGAGGATTCTGGCTTTGAAAACTCAGGCAGGAGCTACTTTTTCAAAGTGATTGAGTTATCACAGCTTAAAAGATTTTCAGAGGCATTTGCAGCAGCCTAAGAGCATCCACACAGAAAGTTATGGCTCAGCTGACACGTGGTAGCCCATTACACTGTGGTAAGTGTGTCTCACTGTCATGTCTGCAAATGCTTCATAGATGCATTTATCCTGAACATATTAACATTCAGTCTCTGTAATGTTGAGTTTATGCTTTGTACAGCTGAGTGAAGAAGGCAAAGATAGTCTGAAAGAATACCCTCAGGAACTAAGTAACAATAAATCAGAGCCTGGATGCTTTTATATTCTCTTTATTTTTGCCAAATGCTACTTAGACTATAATAACACCTAATTATGAAATTCAACTGTTTCATAGTGCTTTTTACTCACAGATTTCAAAATACTTTATCAAAGAGGTAAGTTACTGCTATTCCTATTTTATGGGTGGGGAAATGACAACAGAAGTACTTAAGATCACCCACCCAAACAAAGATCAAGCTGGAATAATATATGTGTATGTTTTTACTCCGGGTCCAGTATGTTACCCATTGAATCCTGATATTGTTTTCATAAACATGAAATGTTGAAGAGTTCTGAGGAAAAGACTAGGTTGAGGATTTGCCGATTGTTTGGGGGATCAGAGCTGAACCTAAAGATCTCCAAGAGTCAGTGTTGGCTTGCAGATTCACAAGGGAGGAGATGATTAATAGGCCTGTCACCTTGTCAGGTCCACCCTGTCCTCTCCCTTGCATCAGTAAGCATGTCTGCAGGAGCATATGCCATGTGTGGTTGAACAGTTTCTCCCTTTCTCTTGTACTTGGCCCTGCTTTCAGTGTGAGAAAAGGAGAAAAGGGATCTCAGGTTAGGCTCACCTCCACTTCCTGACTTGGTCTAGATTATTTACAAAATCTCCACAAGACTCTCTATTGGTGTTTGTGGAAGCCAAACAAAGCCCTAAGAGACATGTACGTTATAAAAGGAAGTGTTTTCAGTGCTTTCAAGTGTCTGAGTTTTGTGCTTGGACCCAGGTTTGGAATTACTTTTATTTTCTGCATAAACCCAGCAATACTTACAGTTGAGAAGTTGTGGAAGATACCTATTTAGAGACTGAAGAGTTTACCACATCAACTTTGTGAAGCAGCAATGATATTTTCTTTAAAGAAGTGGAAACATTTCTGGGGAGCTATCAAAAATAAATCAGACTTTACTGCATCATTTATGTAGCTCAGAAAAGGTGTCATAAGTAGTCGCGTCCAAGGTGAGGTCAGTGATGGAACAAAGAGATGACAAAGCCCATGACACACCTTTTAATGCCTGCGGAATTACAGTAGCTTTTGTTTCCCTGTGCCATTGTTTTTTTCCAGCGCGATCATTTCTCTTTCTTCACCCACTATTGGAAAAAAAAAAAATACAAAAGGTTTCAATATACAGTAGTTAATTACTATATTACAGCTCTAATTAAATTCTTGGAGACTCTGCACAGTATGATGTCCATGCCAAGAGGGACATATCCCGATCTTAAGTGAATACATGTTCCTGTCAAGTTAACTTATCTGCATTTTACTCACATGAAATATTCCTCATCTCTTGCTTCTTGACACACGTGACTGATAAATGTTTTAAAGGCACATTTAACATTGATATTTTTGTCATATGAAATGACAATGGCTTCAATAATTCCCAGATTTTATTTTATAGAAAGTGACACATTATGTGATGGCAGACTCCCCAGACCATAATGCAAGCCACACACTGGTAGGAATACATACTACATCAAAACTTGGTCTTTGTGTGATTCAAACCTAGACTTCTAATGTTTCAGCCACATGTGAGTAGTTAAACCTAATGAGTGTTAATATTACAACACATCTTACAAATACCATGGACATTTAGAATAGTCAGAGTGCAGGTTCCTCTATCAGCTATTCAGTTTTCTTTGAGACATTTAATGAAGATGGATTTTTCCTTAC
Source organism: Harpia harpyja (assembly GCF_026419915.1). Taxonomy (NCBI): domain Eukaryota; kingdom Metazoa; phylum Chordata; class Aves; order Accipitriformes; family Accipitridae; genus Harpia; species Harpia harpyja. The sequence goes on along the minus strand of NC_068945.1, from coordinate 11,807,472 downwards.
TTCTTTGTAATCAAGTAATCTGAGAAGGGAGATACAGTAGAAAGATAGCTAGATTTTTATCAAGTCATTTGCAGATTTAAATGAAGTGTTATGTAGGATTTTATTAATTCTTCTACACTCTTTATCACACATCTGTCAGGGTCATAGGTAAATTTTTTGTTCAGATTTTTAGACAAACATTCAAGTCCTTGTTGTATGTGTGGACGAGTCTGTCTCAAACAGCTTTACTCTTGAGAGAACTTTTGTATTCACAAACCAATAATTTTGTTTTCACATTGAAATAGATGGGAACGATCATTCTGCTTGACCGTAGAGTTCCATTAGATCAGATGTCTCCAGGAATTGTGTGTGTGTGTGTAGCTTAATGACAGTGAAATTCAGCTGAATGAGCTTTGTGTTGGCCTCATTATTCATTCGATATTAAGCCTTTATATTACACCACGTCAACAGTTACTCTGACTTTGGCCCTGATTCAGATTAGTACTTAAACACCTGGCTAACTTTAAGGACTTTAGTAAGCACTTATTCAAAAGTTTAAAGCTAGGCATTTGCTGAATATGGGCCTGTTTATGTCACAACTAAATGCTAATGCAATATTTAACAAGTATGTTATGTTGGCAGCAAGCAGATGGACTCACATGTATGGTAGCTACATCTATATCATAATATGCATCTTCATTTGGAAACACTACAAAGTACTGCAGAGCAGCCAAATATCGAGTCTTGATGATGGCCATGATAAGCGGGAAGAAATAGTTCATGCAGTTAGAATAGTTTATCCCAGGCTTGGTTAAAAGTGTAGTCATGTGCTTCGATGCTTCAATTTGACTTTTTACATGAATTGTAAGTAAGCTTTGGACTTAAATTGCTGTTCAAAGCTGCCAGAAATTGCTTTGTTCAGTTTATGATGGTGCATAGTGCTGACCAAAGCATCAGCGAGAACTGTGTACAACGGTTTGAGGGTTTATTTATTTTCCTAAGTCTGTCTGTCTTTTCTTGTACTGTTAGATGTGATTTTTTTTAGTTTATTTTATATTTCCTATGTGGGTCAGTTTGAAAGAGACAAGTTCTACCTCTGATGTTAATATTGATGAGAACGTCAATGTATAAAATACATTGACTTCCAAGCTGATGACATGAGGCCAAATAGGCTTACCATACTACTGTGAGTAAACAAGTGGCAATTCTGTCATGAGCAAGTGAAGCAGAGTTTGTCCTTTTATTATGTATGCAGTATTTATGCAGTGAAATGTCCTTGTAGGTGAGGAAAAGCTATCACAGACATCTCTCAGGAGCCAGTGAGAATTTAGTTAAGGACATGGGACTTGAGTCTATAGCTTTGCATGGACAATTTTTTTAAAGAATTGGATGTGGGGTTTGGGGGGGGGGGTGTTGCCGCCTTCTTACCTTAGGCAAGAATTTTGGAGAAATTAATTGCTCTCTTTTGCTGGTCAGCTTCACTATTTGGTTTTCATTGAACATAAAAAGCCTACATTATTTCTGTTTCTGTTGGGTCAAGCTGAAAGCTAGTCAAGTCAAGAGGGTTACACTGATTTAAATGCAGCTGTGTTGATTTTTGAAAGTTGAAGTGCTGGCCCATTGTCCTTTTCAATAACCTTTTGAAAAACCCTCTGTTCTTGTCGTTTTCTGAATCAGAATGAAAAAGGAAGCTTTCAGGAATTTTCACTTAAAAAAAAAAAGCCCACCCTCCCAGAAAGACACCACTTTGGAGTAGTTCATAGCCCAGAGGTTAACGTACTCCCGCAAGACATGTGGAATCGTGGTTCAGGGCTCTCATATGAAGCAGGGGTTTGAACTCACAGCTTGGGTGAGCGTCTGTCCTGCTGGCCTGTAGGGTATTTTTGGGGTGGGGTTTTTCTTCTGCTTTCTTCAACTTAGTTATTCTGGGCTTGAGAATTTTGCTGATGAAACTAGCCAGTTTCCATTAAAAAACATTTTCAATTAAAATGCATTTAATTGAAAAAGTCAGAGTAAGTAGTATTGCTAGGTAAATTCTGGTTAGTGTACCTGATACAGCGCTGAGATGGGAGATATAGAAAAGTTGCAGCAACTGAACAAGTAAATCGTTTTAGCCTGTGGGGAATGGACTTTTACCCCCACTGGGAATCCCTTGAACTCCAGTAGAAGGGGAAGAGATCTGCACTAGCAAACCGCCTTGCAGGGCTGTCATCTGCAAATTGAAATTTTGCTGTAGGGAAGAATCAGCACTAGAAACATACGTAACTGGCGACCTTTGATTTTATTATTTCTTGTTACACTTCCATAGATCTTTTTGTTACTGATTTTGTTTGGAAGAAAGTACTTCCCCTGGTTTTCCACTTCAAATGATATGTAACTTCACTGCAAATGTAAGATTCTTTCCTAGTGGTGTAATTAATAGTTTTTTCCTTCCTTAAAATGGAAGTTATTTGCCCTGGTAGAATGAAATGCCACTTGGAGAACTGGAGATCCACAGTCTGCATTTTGTTGTTCCAAAGCATAAGAGATCAATTCTCTTTGCTCAGTCGTCTGTGTTGAAGAAATGTCCCACAGAGCAAGGTGAGATGGCTCAGAGGTTTCAGTATAAGAGAACTGCTTATTTTTTCAGGAGCAATCTGCAGCTTTGCTTATGCCGTGAGTCAAAGCACAGTGAAAGAGGGGAAGGACTGTACTGACTTCTGTACTCCTTGTATCAAATGCTCCATCCTGTGCTGCTCAAATGCTCCGTCCTGTGCTGCTGTCCTTTACAGGTGATGATAATCGTGACTTACAGCTCTACGTTGTGAATTGTCTGGGGGTGGTAAAGGTGTTTCTTTACTGTCTGTGCAGAGTCTCACATGGTGAGGCCCTGGTTCTGGTTGAGGACTCTTAAGAAGTAATGAAATACAAATGATGTCCAGGGGTAGTGATTTACCCTTCTGTTATAATACCTGTGAAATTGCTGGACCAAACTGGGAGCTTTGGCATAGCTGCCTTAAGTTACAGCAGACTAAATCAGAAGCTTTTCCTTTCCTTTTTCATTTATCCCTTCCTTCTTCCTTTCCCCCTTCACTTTCAATATTTCTTTGTTGAAATAAATTATTGCCACACTCAACCTTTTTTAGTGTTGGTTTTCAAACCCGTTGTTCCTTGTTTCAAGAGGAGCATTTCACATGAGGTCCCTATTCAAAGTGAATATATATGATTAGACAAATTGTTTCAGCACTTGCTTGCAAGGCCAATAAAAAGAGATGCTGTAGTGCAAATTACCCTTGCAAATGCTCTCTAAAAAGCTAATAACATTTTTCCCCCCCAAAGGATAGTTCCCAGCCATAAGGAGAGTTTCTCTTTCATGTTCATTTGCCACACAGATTTATAAAATGATCCAAATCCTTGCATAGGCTGTGAGGGATTGCAGCTTTGAACTGCTGAATTGGAAATGCTATTAATGGAAAAGTTTTCAATTTCAGTCAGATTGGGTCAGGATGGTATAAACTCAGCCCTCCAAGTTTTGGTGTAAGATGGAAGGCTGTTTCTTCTTTGTTGATAATTTTCATAGTAAGATTCACAAGGTTTTCTGTTTAAAGGCATGAAATGAGATGATAAGAATGTAAGGAAAAATCATTAGCATATTCACTGCTTTATTTTTTTTTTTCCAAGTAAAAACAGTCATTTTAATTTGCTTTCTGTGGAACATGGTATAATTGGAAACTTTTCAAAACCAGAACTATTAGGCAAGTGGTCAAAATCTTCAGAGAAAAGGCCCAACCATTCTGCACTGGAGCTTGTCCTCCATGCAGGCCTGCGGGCAGCGCCAGGGATGGTTGTTTCCCTGTCAGCTTTGTGCACTGGCACATGATATTTTTCCCCTTCTGTAAAATCCAGGGCAGTGTAAAGACACAGCCCTGCAGTTCTCACTCGTGTTTAGCCCTGTAGTGATTGGGGGTGGGAGGTGGGCTGCCTAGCCCCCAAGATCAGCAAGCTGTGTTCCCAACCCTGCAAAAACCCTGGAATTCTTCCACCCAGGGACAGTTTCCAGCTACACACGCTTTCCCTTTTTAATCGGACCTGTGGTGGCTCTGTGATTGTAAAGGACTCCGAAAATCGGAACTTGGCCAAATTACTTCTCCTTCATGCCATTTTGACAGAAGGCTTTCACAAAAATTAAACAGTAAATAACTCCTGTGAAATTGCATCTTGTATTTACTGTTTTCAGTGATGATGGGATATGTGATCAATTCAAAGCCAAGCAAGCTGAATTTGTGTGTTTATGCGAAGAATGGCTTCCACCAACTTTTCCCACAGAGCTGCTCTATACACCCCAGGTATTTTGGGAGGGGGACTCTGTCTGTAAATAGAGTGGCTGTTTGCAGTCCTTTTTTTCCCCAGCCTCTGTAAGTGACTGTGAAACGCACTGGCCGCTAAGCACTGGGCTTGTAGCACTGACTGATTTTGTATGGGCTCCCACCACATACCCGGTGGAACCAACTCTCAGTTGTTTCCAGCCTCTCTTGGATTTGAAGGAGTGGTACAGAAGATTTGCCTGTTAAAGGTTCCCTAGCCTACCTTGCATACACTGAGATAAATGGGACTGGTGAAATAGTAGCTGCTGTTTCTACTCTTAAAACTGTTCATGACATCCTTTTGAAGCGGAACATGTGTGGCTGTGTTCTTCTGATGGAGCCAGCCCTATCTCCTTCCCCCGTTTCCTTTCTGCTGTTAATCTGGTAACTGACCACTTATCGCATTTATTATCTTTGTAATTGAAACTGAGAAAGCCTCTGGCAGGTAAGTCCTATGCCTCTGTGCGCTCGCCCTGATTTCTCCTCCCGCAGCCCTAAAACCGTAACCCTTCCCCCTCTCTCTGTAACAGCAAGCCCTAAACACAAATAACTCTCAGAAGCCTGATGCTACTCTATATTTGATTTTGTTTGCAAGCTTGTCTTATGACCAGCTCTCAGCGTGGGAAGAAGCAGGGAGTGGGGAGATGGAGAGAGAGAGTTGTTGCAACATATTTTAACATATGTGCTTTAGGCCCCTTGGTGGACTCCCTCTTGGGAAGAGGGGAGGGAGCGTGCCCCTAAGCAGTTGGTTGGCTTTGCTTGTTTCTATAGCAGCCTGAATGAGGAAAATCATGTTTTAACACTAATATATTCAACCAAAACCCCCTAACAATTACAGGAAGAGTCTTTTTTATTGTTATTAAAGAAATTGCATTAAAGATGAATGAGCATATATTGGAATAATTATGTTTTAAGGTGTGTAACATTAAAAGGTACTGAATGGAATATCGACTATTTTGTAGGAACAGTAATAATGAGATTTCTGTCACCTAATCTTACAATAATTGGGTTATTACTATGCAAATTAAGGTATTACTTAAAAAAAGAGGAGGTAAGACAGATCCTTGAGGCAGCCATTTATCCATCCTTAAAGCTATGCTGTCGATTCTCTTTAGGCTGAAGATCCATTTTTAAACAATTTGGAGATGCTAATTTCATTATTTTTTCACCTATGTTTCCTACTATAATGTTTTTTATTCTCCCCAGGTAGCAGATCAGGAGTGGTGGTTTTTATATGTTTTGTGGTCTCTTATGGATTCCTTTAGGAATAATTAGATCAAATAACTATGATTATTACCTTTTTGTCCCCTCTTGCTTTTAAATAAAATAATGATTTGTGTATTTTGCCTGAGATTTTTACAGCAGGATCACAGAGAATATACATAAGTTATTTTTATCCTTCTTTCCCTTTAGCAAAGAATTATTGAGAAGCTTGTTACAGTTTTCTTGATTTCCATTAGTTATTAAAGTTTACTTACTGGCCAGTTATTGGCCTTGAAGAGGAATTGAGGAGTGCTCAGCATGTGCATTTTTTAGTTTGAGACTTTGATAACTTTTACTGGATCCGCCAGAGGCCTGATGGCATTTGCTCTGTCCCTGATTGTTAGGGGTAATATTTAAGATTGGGCTGCTGATGGGAGTTTCCTTGTTTCAGTGCGAGTCTTAGTTCCTTTGTAATGCATAACATTTGTAGAAATTTTGTTTGTGGGAGAAAAGGTGCTCATAAAGGCTTTCTGAAGCCTCGATCTCTGCACTGTGAACACCGTTGTTATCTGAGGTAGTTCAATGCAAACTTGCGTGGTTATGCCCAGGCATGCTGCACTCATGCTTCTGATTGCAGAATACATATCCCCCAGGAGGTGCTGAGCACTTGTAACTCCCACAGACTTCAGTGTTCCCAGTTTTATGTTTGTATCAAGCATATAGATGTGCCACTGCACTAATTTAGAATTTGACTTCCTCTGTCAGCAATTTACTCTGGAAAGCAAAGCAAGATTTAGCGGCTGGATTTCAAGTAATTATAGTGTGTTACTCCATCTCAAACCCTCTTGTAGTGCCTCCCTTGGACTTCTTTCTAGGGAGTTCGTGGTGACTCTTGCTTTCTCCCTTTTTGGTTCACTGCTCTCCCACTCTGTATTGAAGCCTGGTTTTGATTACACTTAGTTTTAACACTTTCAGATCTTTCTGTTTTTTTTAATGTGTGACTCCCAAGAGAAGTGGAGGACTATAGTTGGCCAGAATGGGCACAGTATTACGACTCGAGTTCTTATCCTATCACAGGCAGCAGCTTCCTCTGTGGCTTTCTGCAAGCAGCTCAATCTCTCCTCATTTTCTGTCTTTACTACTAGTGGGATGTAAGTATATCTAAAATTCACCTATCCTATGGGTAGTTAAAGGAAGTGATACTACCTCGCTATTTACCTACTTATATTATGGGGTGAATAACAGCATACTGAGAACACATTTATTGATTAAAAACCATAAATGAATTGGGGCTTTTAAGGTGATTTATTTCATGAATTAATAACAAGTTTATTAATGATGGTGAGTAATTTTACAAAAATGTGCTTTGATAACATTCTAGATTTTGCAACACTGTGAAGTATTTTGTATTACTTGTAGCAGCAGTTGTGAGGTGCTGCCTGTGAAAGAGGGGGGTGTTTATGCGGTACGAGTTACTGCCAGTCCATACCTTATGCCGCCATAACTCCCCTGAAGCATATGCTGTCGGTATCATTTGTAAAGGAGAAAGCTTGGTGAAAGCTGTGAACTTCCACAATGTCCTTGAACATAAAAACAACTAACCACACATTAACAGTGATGTGGGGTCACACTTACGTGTTTCATGGTACCTGCCATCCATCCAAGAGAAAGCTGTTAAGCTATTAGGGATTCACAAAGAGATGAAGTCCTTTTATTGACTCTTAACTGACAATTTCTCCTATGTTCAGTGTATTAATTCTTGCTTGATTAACAGCTCTGGAACAAACTGAGCCATTGACCTCATGGACCCCAGGTTGTTTGACTTAATAATCAGGAAGAGTCTGTCTGTTTAGCTGGGTGTGCCTGAAAAAATGGGTTGTGATCTTGGTTTAGATCTGAATCACAGCAGCATACAGTGAAAGAAAATTCACCATAATAGAAATAACAAGATGTCCATTAAAAAAACCCCTATGCAATTTCTTCCTTGAAGGGCCATGTAAAACACCCACTTGGTAACCCCTAAGCCTTTGCTGCACCATTGTTCCTAAGGTGTGGCATGGTTGAACTAGTGGCAGTGAAATAAAATAACACTAAACCATTTTCCAGAATTCACAGTAAAAAAAAAAAAGATGTTTGAAGCTCAAAAAGATGATTTTGTTTAAGATTTCAGTTTAACACATATGCATCCTGCCCTGGTGATTGCTGGTGTTTGCCAGGAAGTTCTCCAAGAAATCTGCAAAATGTCTAGTCTGTGTAACAGACGGGAGAGCTGGAAAAATTGTGTGAAAGTCCAGAGAGTTTTAGATTTCTTTCTCCCTTTTCTCCAGAAGGAGTTTTGGACCATTTAGATAAGATGTGTGAAGCTTAAATTCTCTCTTTACACCCATTTTAACAAAACCTCTGAGCCTTTATTGAGTCTGTTCTTCCCTCGCATTTACAGGTTGAGAACAGGGTGAACTCCGAAGCAAGCTGTGCATGGCAGAACTGATGAGTGAACAAAATAAGCATTCCTCAGGCAGGAACTGAAATTTGAGCAGCTACTTAGCATGTTTTGGTTAGTACTGCTGCTATATACCCCAGTATGGAAGACCTATGGGATAACTAGCTAGGCAGGAACATCTCCTGAATCTGCCATGGTGTGTGTGACACATACTTGGAGCACTGGCACACTTAATGGAGTGATGGGGAGCACACACTAGCACCAATTAATTGAAATAAAAACTACTACACCAAGGTTGCATTTCCTCTTTACTGAGTGACCATTACTCCTCTGACTGGGGCCATTTCCCGTGCTAGCAACAGATCAGAGCAATAGAGAAAAGGCAACCCAGTTTGATTTTATATCTGCTCCAGCTTCACGTACCTCAACAGCTGGCTGTACCTTCACCACTTTTAACTTCACGTCTTCCAAGGGTCCTTTGACAAAACACCACCCTCCTCTGCGTGGCCCCAGGCTACCTCCGCAAGTCTGGGGAAAATCAGAGTAGCAATGACTGCAGTTACAAATTACTGATTTAGCTAAATGCCAACACCTGAGCTGGGGGTCAATAAAAGCTGGCTTTGCAGCAGGTGAACTCTTTCAGTGGGTGTGTACACTGGGAGTATGGAGGGGAATGTGGATGGCAGCAGAGAAGGGGGCTGCAGGACCTATGTAGGTATTTAAGTTTATTGCTATTTTTCTTGGTTTAATTTACTGTTGGTCTCTTAAAGCTGTTATATACCATTTGATAACCATTACTAGGTGGAAGGTGTAAATTTGGTGTTGGTCTGTAATGAACTGAACTTGTTGGTAGGTAGTTTTTCCAGCCAGATGGAAGGAGTGGTGTTTCATTGGTTTTTTTCTGTTAAAACCCATAATGATTTTTCTAAATCACTTGTTGAGGTTATATACTGAGCCTAGAAGCACTCTATGATCTTTTTGAATGCCTTTAACTGTAGATATCCAGCAATTCCATTAGATATTTTATAGTCTGTCTCTTTTTAAAGGCAAGTGAGAAAAAAAAAAAGTGCTGTCCCATCAGTGTGTCTGAAGTCACTGCTGTTGAGTCTTCAGTAACAGACGGAAAAAGGTTTTAACAGTTGTAAGATGAAGTAAAACTGGCTGAAATGTGTGTTTAGATAGAACAAGATTGGTTGGGAGTGAGATGTGGGAGTCATCAGCACAGAGGTGGTGAATTGAAGCCATCATTCCTCAATGATGTGGAAGTACAGAACTATAATGCATATAATTGCTCATATACTACAGGGACATTAAAAATACACAGTGTTTTATGTAACATAGCAATTTATAAGAATGCAGTAGCAGGTAGTGGGGAAACACTATAATTATTTGGGATATGATGTTAATAGATCCAATGGTAAGCTGAGATGCAGCTCTAAATAATTCATTTTTGTTTTACTTTTTGCAGATTTTGCTGGCTTTCCTCTTTTCTCTCCTTTTATATTTCTCATTTTAAACTCTCTTATCTCTTTCCTTTCTCACTTACTGGTAGGTGATTTCACCCTCCTATGTGATGGCAGGCAGATGGCTCTCTCTACAAATAATATTTAATGCTGTTCTGTTACTTGGCCACTGAGCAGTGTTGTAGCAGTAGGGCAGTTGAACTCGCTGTGTGAAAAGTATTAATGCACTTAGCCTCTTCTGGTGTAAGGTTTGTGATTCCAGGCTTGCTCATAAATGTGCTTTTTCCCAGGAGACTGTGCAAAACACTTGCTGAGGCACCAGGTCAGCTGTTAAAAGCTAATTCTCAAATGGGTTCAGCTCTCGGTCCATATGTGGATAACCTATAAGTGGGAGTAATTTAGACATTTAACCAGACAAAAATCCAGGCTGCAAACCAAATGGAGATGTTATGGATTCACGATGCATTGTTTTTTTGTGTAGTTAAGGATGATGATACTGCGTGCATCTAAAAAGAAAGATATATGTGAAGGTGTTAGTGTTTATAGGTTTAAACCCGAATAAATGAAATGCTGTTATTTTAATCTTAGCACCTGACTGAAAATATTAATGAATGATACAGGGCAATGTCCTTCCAACTAAACATCTGGAAGGCTTCATGAATAAAAAGTAATTTCTCTTGACCTCAGATTTCTGAGTTGAGTGAAGTGTGAAGAATGACTCCTCAGAGAGAGCAATAGTGAAGATTAGAATTAGCATTATATGTATGGTGAATTTTAAGTTCCAGGTCTGTTCGTTGGTCGGGGCTTTTGCCCTTCTCCCCACTTCATGAAACCAACTCCTTCTTTTCAGTGTTCATGCAAAACTTATTTCCGTTTCATGTTGCATGGTTTCATGTCCCTTTAGTTTCCCTTAGAGTTCAGGCTTTGAATAAAACCCAAACCCCAGAACGAAACTCAGCTGAAACCACCACATTTTGCATAGTTTCCACCAAAAACCATAAATTGACCCAGGTTCACTCTATATTTGGCCTGGATACACCAAAAAGTTACTGAAGCCTTACTGAAATGTTCTGTAAAACTGGATTCCTCAGATTTCCTTATATTCTGATACACTGCCTTCAGGCTTGGGTGTAGTCACAAAATTTTGGTACTGCTCCTTAGGATCTCTGATGACTTTTGGGAACATAGGGTTCGTTTTGACCTGTAAAATTGCTAAAGCTGGCCTGAAACGTCTGAAGTGCTGCTGCCTTGCATGTTTTGCTAGAAATACAATCGGCAGAAAAGCACACCTTGCCGTGTTCCTGTGACAGGAAGGGTGTTAAGTGCAGGCTCTTCTCAAATGTCCCTCTGAATCACCTCAGATTTGGGCATAGGTATGCTAGTATTTCGTGTTTTTTTTCTCTTTTTAACATGGGGGGAACCTATTGAAGGGATTAATAGCATTAACAGTAGTATAACCTCCTGGGAGTTCATTTTTACATCAACAGTACTATAATCTTCTGGGAATTAATTTTTATAATTTGAAGAGTGAGGATCACTGTTGTGGTATTTGATTTTTTGATACCTCCTTCCTTACCCCATCTCCCCCCAAAAAGTCAGTTGTAACCCGACTGCTGGTATTTTTGGATAACCGTTCCATGAGAGGTGTTGAGCAAAGATGCACTCTCTGTGTGTATAACCAGTTACTGCTTTATTTCTCACAAGCTATGTGAAATGCTTTGAATCTGTAGAGCCAGACCTTTACCTTTAAACAGCTTCCAGAGTTTTCCCCTGTTGACCCTGCTTCTGGGCCCAGGAGTCACACTTCTGTTTGTGAGCCCAGCTTCTCCGATTTCATTTTGGTTAGGCTTGTGACCCCAATTGTCAAGGCCTCCACCTCTGAATTGGGAGCCACTGGCTCAGGCAGTTTGTGTGTTCTGGCAAATTGCCATTTGGGTAATTACATACTGTTTACTTTTGATATCTTCTTTGACGTCAAATCTGGGAGCAATTCTACTTCATTTCTTGTTGTGAAGTGGTGCTGTTGCTTGGTGGTTATGGTCTATTTTGAAAGAGGGCTGCCTCTTGAGTAGCTGCAGGGTGGGGGGGAGCAATGCCTGTTCATAATCTGTAAATGATTGCTGGGTGCTTTGAATTGCAGGGAAGTTGCTGTCTGTGGATGTGTGTGTTCATGTATGTATATTTATACATAGTTGTTGGACTTGGCCAAGCAACTGTTGTAATGAAGCTAGTAACATCAGGGTGTAACAGCTATGATCTTTGTTTAACATCAGTGAATTCGATGGTGAGCTTGTCCTTCTGCACCTGCATGTATGACAGTGGGATGCTCTGTAGGGACACAAGATCTCTATTTGGATTGTAATGGGAAACTTCATTCATGATGCATGTTTCAGGTTGCTTTTATCCATTTGTTTTCTTTCAGAAAATGTTAGTTTAATTTTTATCTTTACAGCATCTTCCTGAGCAGTGGGGATACCATGCATTCCCAGGTGCGTTTTTCTTGTTGCTTTGGGAAAACTGGCTTTACAAATGTTGCTGGGGGATTTCTTTGGCAGTAATTCAGTAGATGACAATAATAGAGCCCAAACTCAAATCTTTAATCCCAGACTGTACCTAATATAAGGAATTAGTACCATTTTGATTGGAACTTTCTTAGAGTTTATTCCAAGATTTTCTTAAACCAGAGAAACAATTTATAATTCCAATTGCATTTGCAGTTTTAAAAAGGTGAATATCATGCTTATTCTTGCAAAACATCAGTATCCAAACCTTGACCAATATTTGACATTGGATAGAAACAACAGCCTAAATCAGTACTGAAATCTTCCTTCTGACCCATTTGCCACTATTATATTAATAACTGTCATTTATGTAACATCTTTCATCACGCTGAATATCCAAGCAATTTACAAACACGTGCCTTGATTCCTCAGAGAAATCTGCAGTTAGTCAGGTTTAAATTTGTCTGGGGTCATGGAGGTTAATAACTCGATTCCTTCAAAAGGTGCCACAGTTTTAATGACCACAGCCCTTAGGACCTCTGAGACTCTCATGCCAAACCCAACACCTCTGTCTGCAGGGTGCCTGCAACACCATGCTGGCACACTGACTGACTGGTGCAGACTGGTGGGGAGAGCCCTACCTCTTGAATTAGCCTTGCTTTCTGTAGGATATTTGGGGGTTTGGGTTTGTTTTATTTCCTCCCCTCTTTAGAGGCCATCCATCTCCATACTTGCCCATCCTGAGATATGGGTTTTCTGGAGATGCAGGTGGGTCAGATATCGGGGTAATAGGATATGTTTGTGTGTGACTTTTTTTTTTTTTTAATTAAAAAAAGTGGGGGAAGACAGGAAAACATGGAACCATAATACTTCCAAAGCTGAGTTTTGGGGGGTAACTTAGCTGTTGGGCTTTATCCTAATAGTTCAAAGGAGTGATGATTTTAAATTAGCAGAAAGCTGGAGGTGTTTGAGCCCTGGTGTTTCTGAAAATAGATATTTATGCAGATGAGCATGATGTGTGTGTGCTACAATTCACCACTGTCTAACTCCAGATGTCAAGCACTTTACTGTTCCCAGTGCATAGGTTTAAAATATGTTTGTGCATAACATAAACTTGGTTTTACAGCCACTCACATTTAGACTGATTATAAGAGCTGAGCTATGTCTGTGTACTTCTTGCATGACTTCTTGTTCAGGAAAGTATCAAAAAAGATTACTAAAAGGAGTATTTAATTCATTGCTTCTGAGGTTTAACAGGTTAGTATTTAAAGAAATAGGTCTTATTAGGACATATAGGACAACTTTGTTTCATTATGACAGATGTATATTCTATATGGAGTTAAGACCCTCATATATTTAAACAGCATTCAAGGATCTTCTTGAATTGGGCCTTAAATTTTAAGCAGATACAGAGAGTATTGGAGTCAGGTAAGTATACTCTCCAAGATACCAAAGGGGGGGGGGGGGGGGAAGTGCTAGTAATTAATCTTGTGTAAAATAATTACATCCAAGGTATCATGTTTAATGTTTACATTCTCCTGATAACTCACTATTATCTGCATTCATGGGCCATTCATAGATAGCTGTATATTTATCCAGATAACTAGTAAAGCAGACATGCAATTGATGATATTTTGATTCTGTCGAAATCATTACAATGAAGCTGGAATTTTGTACCTACTGTGCAAGTAGAGAGAATTACAGAATAATCTATGCTGTAAAATGTCACAGTAAAATGTAGCTGCAAGGCTATTTGAAATTACTCATTTAGGTAATATAAATATTATTTTACAAGGTTTATCCATTTATCAGTATTTCCCAATTCTGTTGTATCCTAGAGAAATGCCTTAGCAGTAGATAGAGACAAATATGTATGTACAATTCAGTCTCTTGGCAGGGGGGAAAGTTATGAATTCAACTGCTTCAGAGCAGAGTTACTCTGGTGGTTGCCTTCCGTCAGTATCACTGTAGTTTGTATAACCACCGATATTTTTAATAGATGTACTTTTTCTTTTGGCAACTTAGTGCAAAATACAGATCAAAGGGAGAAATTGGTACAGTACTTGTCACTCTGATTATAAGAAAACTTGGCACCTGTGCTTGAGCTGTTGTCTAAAAATACCAAAGAATCTCTCATTAAAAATAAAATGCTATTACCCTTAATATTGCAGTTTATAATAGTATTACTTTACAGCGTTTGGGACTGTTACTAACGCTTTTGCCAAGGATATTCTGTGTCTTGTTTCTAGTTCCATTTTGGGCTAAAAAACGCAAGCCCTGTGATGGGAGCTGGTACTGCTGAGCTCTCTGAAGCATCAGGCCCTTCAGTGTAAGGCAGTAAGTGGCACAGTGCTTGATGCTGGCACAAGTGGAGCTTGACTTGAAAGTGCGTGTCATGAAACAGTGTTAGGCCTTTCTATAAATAGAAGCTTTGCAATAAGTCAAGGCAAAGGAAGACCAGTTAGTAAAATACCCTTCTCTGGTTTTGGGACCTTGGGCATTGCATGCTTGAGCATTCACTATTTTTCCTGTAACAATCGTTCATCTTGGAAAACTGGTTGAGATTGTTCCCTGAGAGGAAAGACTGCATTTGGTCCAGTGCTGTGGCCAAGGCATTTACAAAGTAGGTTTTGGGATAGCTGTAGGAGAGCAGCCCTGTGGTGGCAGTGTTTGAAGCCTTGGGCTGCAGTGCTCGAAACAGCCATAGTCTGTCTGCATGCATCAGCAACAGCTGAACACTTACAGCAGTGCTAAGCCATTGCTTTCTGTTACCTAGACTGTATTTTTATTTTGAAATATTTACTATCAAGAGTTTCTGCAAAAAAAAAGTATGTAATTCTCCATGAGTGGGAGTTCATAAAATGCTTGGGGTTAACTCAAGGTTAGCAGGACTTTCACAGGTGTGAGGAATTAGGTGCCAAATTGGTTAATGGGAGCTGTGTTCTTGCCTGCATTAAGCATGGAGAATATCTTTGACCCTTGCTAAGTATTGTTTTGTTTCTCTTCTCTACAAAGTGGTGGGAGCCTGAAGGGTTAATTTTTGTTTTCCTTAAAGTTCACTAATTGGGGGGAAAAAACCCAGCAAATATCATCTTGCTGACCTTTGAAATCTGTCTGACTGTTCGGGGCCTGGGTTTTGTGCAGGAGCGGAGGGACAGAGTGTGAGCAGTTGTTGTGGTGGCACCAGCAAGGGTTAATCAGCCTTGCCAGCCGGAACAATGGAGACGGGGGCAGCTTTAAACGAAATGAGCTGAATATTTCATTCGGCCACTCAGCTGCCTGCTCCAATTGCCTCCTTTGCTAAAATGAGAGCTTAATCTAAAGTGACAACAACATCAGTTTCTGTGTGCTCCAGTCACACAGAACATGACTTCCTTAACATAAACACTATTTACATGGACCGTCTGGATATAGCAGGGAATCGGGAGCGTGCCCAGCTAAGACAGAGGCTACAATGAAGGACGAATAACAGGCAGCTGAGAATTAACATCGACAAATGAAAGCCTGACCCTCAGAGGGCATGTCCCTGTTACATTTTAAAGCTAGAAAGCCTTGCACCACTAACCTTACTTCCAGTAAAGACTATATAATTTAAAAGAAAATAGTACCTTTTCAGCTTAGATACTTAACCAAATGCATTATGTCTGACCCATTTTCCTACTCTGTATGACATGAGATGAAGGACCCCCAGCTGCAATTACCAGTCGTTCAAACAGCTGTAACTGATAAGCCTCCCCCTTCCTTGTGCTCTCATCTCAAAGCAGCTCCTGCTTTTTGGCATGAAATGGGGGATGCTGCTGGGCAGTGGCAGGGGTGCCAGCCCAGTGCCCACCCTATGGCCCTGGCCCCTGTGCCACCAGGGTGAGACCTCTGTGCCGCATGCTGCTGTCTGCAGAAGCTGTCACTGAACCTCAGAGTCGCTGTGCCGCTTCTGGAAGAGGATTCTGCGCTCTGCCTTGCCTTGACAAGACACAAACAAGGAGTGTCCGCAGCCTGGCTTCTTCCCCCAGGCTCTGTGGGGACTGGCGCTCTGCAGGAGTAAATGCTTGTGGCCCCCTGCTCGACTAGGGAGCTCTGCCCAGAGGAGGGGTCTATGGAGGACAGGGTTGGCCTCTTCTTCCTCTCACCCTGCTGTAACTATAAGGCTACTTTGTTTATTCCAGCAGTATCCCAGACTTGCAATCTCTTGGTTTTTGGGGGGGTTGGGTTTTTTTTGGGGGGGGGGGTGGGGGTTGTTTTTTTGGTTGTTTTTTTTTGTTTTTTTTTTGCTAGGCCATTGAGGTTTAGGCCACTGGAAGACTTAGGTATTTGTACTCCTCTGTGTGTTGTCAAATGTTTAAAAGGGGAAGGCTGCCTCATTAGGTAAACTCCAGATAATTCACTGTGGGGGAAGGCAGAGCAGGAGGGAGTTTGGAGTAGTGTGGTATTTACCACAAGTAAGCCCAGGAGAGGTTAATGCAACTTCTTTCTGCCCTGGTGTGGGTGCTGTGAGGGCCTGACCTTGCTCTAAGAGGTAACTGTGCTTTTCCCATCTCCCTTGTGATGGATGCTGGGGCTGCCCAGGCAGCAGCATGGGTACAGCCATGAGCAGCTTCTCCCCCAGCCACTCTAGCAGCCCTGTTATTCCCTCCTTTCCTCATTCCTTCCCTCCTTCCCCTAGGCCTGCTGTTCGTGCAGAGTCACTTGTTCAGCTGAGCAGGCAGGGCACTGTGCAACAGCAGGTCTAGGTATCAATTCCCCTTTGGGTAGTATTAGAAAATTCACTTTTCTTGACAGCTGTGTTAAGCTGACAGTTGCTCAAGCAGACATTACTCA
The DNA here is from genome assembly GCF_026419915.1 of Harpia harpyja. Classification (NCBI taxonomy): domain Eukaryota; kingdom Metazoa; phylum Chordata; class Aves; order Accipitriformes; family Accipitridae; genus Harpia; species Harpia harpyja. The sequence goes on along the minus strand of NC_068945.1, from coordinate 11,790,728 downwards.
CTAGTTATTTTATAGGATTTTTTTTTTTTGCTGGTTTTGCCATCCTCAGATTAGAAGTTTATCTTAAAAAAAAAAAAAATTAAAAAAAATAAAAAAGGAAGCATGGGTTATATCGGTGGTGTGTTTAGCTGAGCAGCATGACAGTAGGGTACCTAGATCTTAATTGGACCTGCAGCTAGCCCTGAGAAACAGGGCAGGATTGTGTGTTTCTATGCAATTTTGTTCTCCATGTAGACATATACATGCCCTCTCATATAAAGGAAGGGCAATAGTTCTGTCCTACTGAAGAAGAAACAGTTTCTTTCCCATCATTGGGCTAACAGTAGAATTTATGAAAAATTACTGATCCTGAAAGAATTTTTTTGAATCTTGTTGGAACATTTGCTATTCTGAAAATTCAGAACATGCTGGTACTTATAACGTCATTTAATATTTACTTTATTACTGAATGCTAAACTATTAAAATTTAAGAGGTTTGTGGAGAAAATGAGTATTTGTATCAAAATGAGATGTCCAGTGGCTACAATCCTGTAGCTGAAATCCTGAGCAGGTCTTTTTTCATATTAAAGAGTAATTACTGTTGCCAAGTTAAGTGGACTTTTGTGACACTTTTTTAAAACATACTGTAGTTAACTTTGAGCTGCTGTAGCTTCACTTTAAAGAAGGAACACAGATCACTTATGGTGTCAATACAAGACTTAAAATAGTAGCCAAAATCTGTGCTTTTTGATTCTGTCTGACTACCATCTTTCCTTTTTCCTCACTTTCAGTTCCAGAAGGGAGTGTAAGCAGTCACAGGTTTACAGAATTACAGATGTATTCCTTACGCCATCAGAAAACAAGGTCTACTATTCTTGAGATGCAATGCACTGGCATTGGTTCAAGAACTAACACCTCTTCAAAGAGAGCAGTCACTAAAATCAGCTCATCATTGAAGTGCAAGGGAAAAGACAAGACAGAAATTGGACTACAGGGATTTTTAAGGGTCATCTGAAACACCATCTCACAAGTCACCTTTGTTAAGTAATGATGCTGACCATCAGCTGGGAGTGACAGATTACCAGAGGTGCTATTCTTCCTGTTTCATGAGCTAGCCCTTACAGCTTCAACTGAGGGGTTGGTGATCATTTTATTAAGCTTATTTCCTAAAAAAGCCACTCAGTGCTATTTATGCTATAAACAGCTCCCAGAGTTCCAGTTCTAGTAACAGGCATCATGCCTATCTGCCTTTGGCTGGTGCCTAACTTGAGTTAGGTACCAGATGAGTAACAGGATATGCCTGACCCCTCACAGCCTTTTTTTGAAGAAGGTGCCAAAAAAAAGTATGAGAAATAAAATAGCAAGAAATGCATCTCTGTACAGCTGGATATGCATTTAGCCTTATTTCAAGTAACTGGAGCCCCAGTGAGTTCTTAGTTTAGTGAGATTTGTCTTGTTGGATCCACTTACCCCTTCCAGACCAAGTCCTCTGTCTTGAAAACAAGACTGTGATTTGGCCATGTCACACAGTTGATGTTAGGAAAGGTTGGCCTCCTTTCTGGAGAGGTGTGATCTCAGATGCTTCATGGGAATATAAGAGTTGTGGGCAGGTGAGCTTCTTCAGGCTCCCTGTCCTCATCCTGGGGCCCAAAGAGTGTGGATCAGGGAGCGTTAACCCCTTCTTGGCCTGCATTTTTGTAGGCAGGGAAGATGTAACATACTGGCCTTCCTGTTGGAGAGTAGCTTTTGGATGCTAATACAAGTGATTATTAAAAAAATCTCCTTTTCTGAGGATTACTAATCTGTCTATTAGATGTATGCTTATTACATAGTTATTAAACCTGATGAATGTATTTTTTAACATGCAATAATTATCTAATTAAATACAAAGCATTAGATTAAGCAGGCTAGCTCTCATACTAAAATGCTGTCTATTACAAGTAGATTTATTGAGGATTAACAACTACATAATAGAACTGTATCTATTTCATGATTGTTAATCCTCAATGAATGTTTTTAATAATTAATTGGCACTTAACTAAAGGATTATGTTCATTGTGATGGAGTTTATGAAGCAATAGAATGTTTTTTGTGGATGATTAAGTGCCAAAGGGAATATTCCTATGATATAGCTAAATAACTGGGGAGGGATGGGACACCAAAAAACCACAAAACCCAAGAAACTGAGGGGAATGAGCAAATCACATGTAGTAGCAGATTTTTTATTTCTGTTGTTACCTGATAAGAGTTTGAAAGTTTTGTTTGTTTTCTTGCGTAGTATGTCGGAGAAGTAACCAGCTACTTAGGCAGCAAGATATTAAATGCTGGAAAATAGTTAAATGGGAGCATTGTGGTTAAAGATGGTGAAATATTTCAGTGTGGCTGATGAAGATCCTTCAATATTTAATTTTCATTCTTGAAATCTTTATTACGCATGTGAATTAGTGAACTAGAACATAAATGCAATATACATTTTGATTAAATGAATTCCAGGAACATCTCCCTGTGCCAGCCGTTAGAGGATACAGAAGAAAGCTGCATGTTTTACTTGAGCACAAAGAAGTGCTGTGAATTTTTCATAGTCAATTATGGAAGCAAACAGGAGAAAACACGTATTCTGTTGGTTTAGCTGACCCCAAGAGAAGATACTGGTCCTGACATCCAGTTAAAGTTTCAGCTGTTAAGAACTAGAAAGGCTGAGTCAGTGGGATTAATCATCAGCTGTTACTCTAAACACCTTAAGATTTTTTTGTGGATGGAAAAATTCTAATGCAACCATGAAGCTTTGTAGTGAATATTTAGTGAATTCCTGTAATTAAGGTATGTACACAGATCCATACACAGATATATGCAGCGTGTTGCTTCAGAAAGAAGTTGTTCCACATATTGCATATTTTCAAGTGGAAACTGATAGATAAAATATTTACCATTTATTTCAATTCAATAATGAAGGATATTGATAAGTAAATATTCTGTTGACATTAACAAACTTAACAAGCTTTACTGTTTGAAGACTTTTAAGAGAAATTGTTAGACTTCATGAAAAAATGCAACACCTTTTCAGGTGAATTGAATGGGGGAAAAGGGAGAGCAAGTTTATGTCTGTTCATGTGAACGTATATGCATATATATTTTTCTATTTGCACAGCATAAATTAAATTTTCCTTCTTAAGTGAAGTCATACTGACTAAAATTTTCTGTAGTTATTTGGGGGGGGTTGCTGGGATGCTTTGTAATTCAGACTTCTTACAACAAATGACTTGCTGTGATTTGTGTTGAGTGCTGTTGAAATCGGATCTTTCTGGATTGGAATGTGTTTGAATCAGGTCATTTTTCTGATGGGTTTTGGAAGTGAAGGTAATGATGCTGTCTCTTTTTGGCAGTGTTGGAAGTGCCAGTACTATATGGAACTCAGAACAGTTTGGGGGTGGGGAGGAAGGAAGGTGTGTTAGATATCCAAAAATCACTCTTTATTTTAGAAAATTATGATTTGTAGTCACTTTGAGAGAAACTTTAGGAGTAATGAGGAAAGTGGAGTGTAGAGCCAGATCTCAGTCTGAGGAGAAGTCGTGGTATCCTCTGAAAGCTTAAGATCTCTGAACTCAGACTTTAATTGGAGAGACCCTGACAGCTCAGAAGGCCCTGGAGGTGCAAGTTCTGCAGATTCCTAGGACTTCAGAGTGTGCCATGCAGGTGACCATTGCCTTCATACACAGCTCTGCAGGCTTTTTAAAAAATAAAAATTAATAACAAACAAAAAATCTTATCAGATTAACTGCTTTTTCCAAAGGGTGGCAACCCTGACTGTCCACAGGATTTGGCAGACTATGAGACAAAGCCAGGCTTTCCCCCTAAAGCTTAACAGCAGTTGTGTTGCAGCAGCAGCTGCTGCAGAAGGTGAATGTAGTGACGATATTGATGAGATTACTAATTTGTTTAGTAGACAGGGAATGAGGATTTGTCTGTTGGCTGTCATCATCCATCAGCCGTATGTTGCCCCAGGCTGTGGGTATATGCTGTTAGCCTGTTACTAATTTTACTTTGTTTTTTCTCAGCTTAGTTCTTTTCTTTGGTTCATTTCATTCATTTGTTGTGACTGAAAACTAAACAAGAAGGAGGAAAAAAAAAAAAAAACCTCTACCTCTCTTTGTTTGTCAGAGCAGGTACCCTACAGCTCCTGCCTGCAGCATCTTCTGTTTGATTCTGAAAGCTGTTGGTGAGAGATGCGGTGGCCTATAAGGGAAATGCCTGTCAGGGCATAAGAAGTTTTCTCTAGAAACTGGGGTCTTAGCCATATTTACCCTTCAAAATCAGTAGGTGAGAGTTACTTCATCATTACATAGTATTGCATCAGCCTGCAAATGACTTGGTGATGCCTTGATGTTGGCTGTACCTGTGTTGACACACTGCATTGTTGCATGTGCCATGACTTTTTTAAATTTCTGAGATGGTTTAGATTGTGCTAATCAAACTTTCAGTTCTGCAAGGGGCAGGAAGTTTGTGTGAAGGAATTTTGGGGTCAGCAATATTAATTAGAAGCTCATAGAGGGTTTTATCTCATACTGATTATAATTTCCCATTAGGTCAGTTCTAAAAGGGGGGGGGGGTGTCAAATTTGTAGCTGCAGATTATTTGACTTGGATTAAACTTTCCAAATTGAGCATCCCCGTCAGAAATGATGTTTAATATTGTACCGAAGGGGTCAGTTCCCACTGTTGTCATTAAATCTGTACCGTAATGTTGTCACGCTCTTATTCAAAATGTGCTTAGTGTTGTGTTTATGAGTATCTTCAGAATCTTTTCCAGGTGGAGATGAGAGAGGTGTAACAGGCTGTAAGGCAGTCTGAATTTCCAGGCTTCATTGTAATGCCTCATTTTTTTTATCCTAATACTCCTAGTACTGATATTCAGTGGCACTGACTACAGCTTTAGGTATTTAGTGAGCTTTGTAGCACTGTAGCACTCTGTAGCTTTGAAAAGTACTAAGGAGCCATCCACAGGGAAGTGAATTTGGTGGTACTATTGTTATGGAAGACATCATGTGTGAATTTGAAAAAACGTCGTTAAAAACTTAACAGAAGGTAGATGTTGGTAGGTAGTGGGGAAAATGTAATGTTTTGTGGCTATATTATTTTCTCTCTTTATCTTTACTCTTGTCTATTTCCTCTCCCAGTGAAAAGTAATTTATAGCCCTCCTCCTTCACTCTTCATTCAGAGTGAGCATGTTTTGATGATGACTATCCTGTTAAATAGGATTGGTCTTGCGGTCAGCACGGAGTACACAATTGCTTCCTACCTAAGTGGATGGCAGTGGCGGGAAGCCTGTAGAAACCTACTGTTGGTGGCTTTGCTGGGCCCTGTTGAGCTTCTGGGTCTGAGGTCGGTCTCTGCTGCTCCCTTCCCAGCCTCTCTTCCTCTAGTCCACAGCAGGGTCTCGAGTGACAGCTTCCCAGACTCCCCTCTTGGCTTCCCACCTGTTGCTGTGCCCCAGGAGAGGCGAGGTGTCCCTCAGACCAGGTCTTGGAAGAGTTTGAAGGTGAGATGTTGGGTGTGGGTGGCTTTCAGTAGTGCCTCCTGGGTACAGTGACTCTGGCTGACAAGGAGTCTCTTAAGTATTAGTGCAGACATGTCTCTTCCTTACAACCCCTGCCCTCCTCCAAAAATGTCTGAGTTATTTACAGTACAGACATCACACAGAGCAAGTGCTCAGTATGATCTTGTGGTAGCAACTTCTTTATGAAGTTATAGGTTATATAGGCAGAGTAGTATTGGACACACTCAAGGGGATTTCAGGGAATAGACAAGTGAATCTTGATAATGCTTTTTTTTTTTTTTTAAAAGATGTGATAGTCTGGCTGCAAAACAAAGGAATTCTACTAATCTCACAAAAGTGCAGTTTTCTAACCAGATCTTTCTATCAGGCTGGTGGCTTGGTAAGCCTTGAGTTGAGTAGAGGGATGACTTTGGGCAGACTTGAGAATCCTGAGGTCCTAACTTTGAAAGCTTGTTAGTTTAATCAACTCCCCATGTGTAAACAATTTCAGCATGCTTTCTGGGTGGCTTCTAAAATTTACTTTTAATTTTTAGATACAGTTGTTGATGTATATCTAGCATAGTTTTATTTTGCTATTTTTAACCACTTTCTTTTGCTTGCATGAGCTTTGCTTGATGCTTTATTCCAGGTTATATTGAATCCCAGACAGGGGAAAAATAGCTGCAGAAAATGTTTCAGGTAGCAATGAAGTAGCAAATCCTCTCAAGGATCAGTGGGGCAGAGGAGCATAGAAGGAGAGCAGAGGATGGCGGAAAGAACTATGTTACAGCTTGTAGGTTAGCATTAGTGGTCACAGAAACTTCCCTCTCCATTGAAGCAGTTAGTAACAAGTTAGTGGGATGAGACATGCAATGTGGTCCTCCTTGGGCAACAAACTTCCCTGTATGTCTCTTGGCCTTATATTTGGGAAAGTTGGATGCAGTTTTCAAGCTCAGTGTAACCATTGCAATGCCTTGATATATTTTTTTTTTTAATGGATAACAGAAGGAAGTCTTACACATTGCATGTTAGATGTGCCTATGTTTATAACATTCAAATTAGAGGTGGAGAAGCACAATAATAGAATCATTTAGGTTGGAAAAGACCTGTAAGATTGAGTCCAACCATAAAACTTTTCAACACGTCACAAGGATAAACAGCATTTTTGGACTCTATGGGGGAAATTGCTGGCTTTTGGGTTTGCCCTTATCTCTTTATAGTTGTGAAAGTGTCCAGGTACATTGTGATTTTCTTGTCTAAAGCTTCAAATGGGAGCTTTTTCAGCTGAATGTGTGGTGATGATTATGATGAGATCCTTTGTGGTATCTCATAAATTCCTGAGGTGAAAAGAGGTTTTGCTGACTAGGAACTCATCATGATAGTTTGTTTTTCAATAGGCAGGAGTAAAGTTGGTGTGTTCTCCTTCTTTCTTTTTGACTGACTTCTGGGGCGGGGTAGGGGGGGAACTATCAAGATGTGATGAGAAATGTGAGAGCCCTTTCTGTAAAATACCACTGTTAAAACATGGGAATATTTTGAGTACTTCCAGCTAGTTACAAGTCTTTTATCAAAGTGTTGTTTTTACAAATTTTTTCTGTGCTCTGCGTGTGTGTCTGTGTACTTAAACAGAGCAAATTATAACAGTGAGGGAAGAAAGGCATCCTTCAGTAGGTAGCAGCACAGTGCTGGGTGCGTGTACATGCTGGGGACTGTGGGGTCACATCCTGGGCCACTCAGGGAGGTGAGGGGAAAGGAAGGCAAGGGGGCAAATCAGTAGAAGGAGGAAAAAGTAAAAACAAAGGAAGGGAAGTGGTGGGGGGTGGGTGGGTTTGCTTCTGTTAGCAATGCCTCGGAACAGCAGTGCTTGTACCCAGAAGATCCTGGGTAGGAGCAGTGTCTCTTTAAAAGCAGTAGGGGGCTGGAGCTGGGGGAGTGCTCACAGCAGTAAGTATAACACAGCTGTGCTCTGTTTATGCTTAGGCTACAATAAAAAAGCTATAAAATGTGAGATGTCATAGCTCCACTTTGCTTTATTTATACTATTTCCTCTGAGCTCTGTCACACTGCACATTCATCTGCTAAGTTGCAGCAAGAATGGAGATTAAAATATCACAGCTCAAAATAGGAGTCAAGCGGAAGGAGATTCATCATAGCCCTATTAAAAAATATGTAAATATGGGAATGAAGTCATTTTAAAGCTGTATGGCTCTCCTCCTCAGTGGGCTGGGGAAAGCTGTGAGTGATGCGCTATGCGAGTGACAGATTTATGGGACTTGTTCTTTCTATTTTTCACTCCATTCCACCAAAATACTTTTAAGATTAAAAATATCATTTGAATTGCAAATTTTTTCTATGCTATATATATATATAAAAAAGGTTTTCTTCTTAACCATTGCCTAAACTACTAATGGAAAGAAATATTATTCCTGATTAAAAAGGGTCGGAAGCATGGTCTGATGTTGAATGTGCAATAGATGAGATTTGCCCTTCTAAAGTGCTTTTCATCCAGGGTCCTTGGAGCACTCTGCAGGCATTATGTCAAGCCTCTCATGCCCTTGGAGATGGAGGCCTGCCTTACCCTCTGTACACAAAAGTACACTGAATACTTGCAGCTGCAGTTCTCAGAAATGCCCTGTGGTACCCAAACCACGGTATTTTTAATGGAGGTTTGTTCCTTTTCTCCCGTGCAGCTATTTTGAACATGGAGCTGGAGTAAGAACTCTGAAGTCCGAATTTCTGATTGCTTTCCATAAGCACTGTGCAAAGAGAGCTGCTTCTGCTAGCAGGAGCAATGCTCTTTTGAACTTAGCAGCAAGTCTGTGGTCTTTGATGTGGTCAAATTTGGGTACAAGTTTTCCCCTGGAAGAACAAAGCACAGATGTTACAAGATATTTGAGAAATGAGGGATTTTATTAATACCCTGAAGATACAAGAAAGCCACCAAGGTATTTCACACATGTTCAGTTCTGAAGCCTCGTTTTGAATAAAGGAGGTGAAATGTGCTGCCACTAAATGGAGCTGTGTTTTGTAGGTCAGTGTGGGTAGAGTGCAAGGAGAGGAAAGCCAAAGGGGAGCCAAGGGAGAGGGCTGCTGTGCTTTCCTGTGATTGCAGTGTGAGCTGAGGGGCTGTAAGAAAAACTGGAAACTTCTTGATGCAAAATGACCAAGGCAAAGCGGTGATTGTGTCTGCATGATCTTTGTAGCCATTCAGTTGGCCTGCCTTTGAAGAATTTTATATGTCTGTCCGTCCAGGTAGGATCACTGTTCAGCTTTTGATCAGCAACTAAACAGTATGGAGAAATCTCATCCAAAGAAGGGATTAAAATTTATCATTAAAGGTGGTTGAGAAATACTAGCTTTCCTCTTTCTTTTTTCTTAAATGATGGTATAAAAATACCAGAAGTTAACCAAAACTTAATTGACTGACATCCTTAGAAGTTGGTGCTTTGTGGATAAAAAAAGATTCAGCTGGGCAAGACCAGGTGACCTGTCTGTCCTGTAACCCTGTCAAGTGCAACACTGAGAACTGAAGGAGTCAGACTGCAGCTTAATCTCCAATTATCTTATTCCTGGGACTGCCAGCATGCCTCACAGCTTGTGCAAACTGAAGTGCTAGTGCGAGTGGAACATTGCCCACGGAGAATGGGGCTAAACCAACCTACTTCTCATGGCACTTGGTTTATTTCCTGGAGTGGTGCCTTTCCTGATCATGACTTTTGCCCTATCTTCTACTTCAGTGTGTTGGCAGGAGTAAGGAGGAGTGCCCTTTGGTTTGAGTGTCTGGTTTTTGGTTTTGTTGTTCCTTTTTTCCTTTGATGCTGTGAAATTCAGGAAAAGTCAGTGATTTTTACTACTCCAATATGTGATTCTGGAGTACTCCTGGGATATATTGATTTATTCATTAAACTCTTATTGCGAGCAGAAAAGACAGATTTCCTTGATAAGCTACTTTTGTGCCATGCATGTTTGAGCATTGCTGCTTCTGGCTGAGGGCAAGGCTTTTGGTAATTTCGAGTTGTTTAACCTGAGAAGAGCTGTGGATATGGGATGCTAATGCTCTTAAAGCAGAAGAATAATTGCTTGTCTCTTTAAGAAGGTGCTGTAGTCAATCACAGCTTATGGTATGAGTATCCAGGAAATGCTTTAGATTTACAAACATGCAGCCTTCTCCATACTGGACGCGTTGGTACCCTTCTGTGTTCATCAATGTGGTGTTTACCCCAGAGCACCTTCCGTAGTGTGGGATGAGAGTAACATGGACTTGTGCGGGGTGTTTGGTTTTGTTTGTGTGCTGTTTTGGCATGACAGTATAAGCCTCTTGACCTGATAACATTAATGTGTATACCTGTATTTTCTTAATGCAGCTATAATCCTGTAAGCTAAAGAAAGCTATAAAAATGTAATTGAGCTTGACATATTCACAACTCCTTGAAGCACCTGGAGGTTGTAGTGTACTCCCAAATAGTGATCCTCCTTCTCCCAGGTCACTTTTCCTTTTTTCTTCTGTTTGGTTTTGCTTCAATCAAATGATGAATTATTTGGCAGAGGAACCAAGAGTGACATTTTTCAAGACGTAATGTGATTTATAAGCCCAAATCCCATTTCAAAAATGACTTGGGAATAATTTAGGAACCTAAGGCTTGTTGGAAAACAATGGTTTTGGACAAAAAAGTGCTTTGTAATATCTTTTTTGTAAAATTTATTGCCTAAGGTACAAATGTTCAGGATGTATGTGTTATTTCATTTAGCTAATGTTTCACTTGATCTATGTTTCTTGAAAGAAAGGTGTTATATCATGAGAAAAGGTAGTAATTTCAATACTGCATTATCTATTCAGCAGTGGGTCTTCTGGTGGGGACCTAGTAAGTCCTGTTGTATTTCAAGGTCCAAACAGGTTTGGAAAAACATGTGTCCTTTCATTAAGATGGTGGTAGGGAGAAAACTCATGAGCTGAAATTGCATTTCAGAGGTATTCTCAGCACTCCGAAAACCAAACTCAACTCATGCTTTCTCAAGTTAATCAAATTCTTAGTTCCTTCCAAAATCTGATCCCTTGCATTTCTGAAGTACATGTCTATGTACGTAACCCGCAGTAGTTTATTTGCTTGGTATGCAGTGCTGTGAAGTTTAAGAACTGTAACTTTTTTCTTGTAATCAATTTCTCTTACATATGTGACTAATTTTTAAGAATAAAATACTGGTGTTACATTAACATAGCTAATAAATTTTATTGCAAAATTCTAAGAATAAAAGTCTTAATCTTAACAGGTTGAGATTATAAATATACATTATAAATATCAGTGAGTTCTGACTTTTAGATTTGTCATATACTTTTATATACATAAATGCTTCATAGGGGTGTCTTATTGATTGATTGGATTTACATATGAAATCATCAAAGTATTATGCAAAGTTTAAGAAGTGCAGCTATAATACGTTTGGTTAAAATTGGAAATTAACTTTGGAATTAGTTCCTAAATTTGAACATCTTAGCCCAGGCAAGAATGTGATTTAATTATTTGGGAGTCTTTTAAGAAAGTCTTAGAACTGTGAATTCAGTTGATTGAGAACCAATTTGAGATGAAGCTATATTGACATTTTTTATGATATAATAGAGCTCTTGGTTGCCCACAGTAATCTGTCCAGTTGATATGACCCACAGCTGTTTTCTTCTTTGTTTGAACTTAAGGAAGTATTAGGTAAGAAGTCAGCATTGCTACATGTCTCTTTCTTGCTAGCAATGTCAATTTTCAGCCAAATACAGTAGAGCTGGGCTATGCTGAATAATAAAATACAGGTAATCCGGTGAATCCACTAAAGGATTAATATTTACAAAACATAAGGCTCTCCCAGGCATGCTATATCAGTTTGGCTAAATATGGAATACTATTAAAGCTTGACAATACAACAGGGTAAGTCATTTGCTATCAGTTACATTTTAACAAGAGTGTTTCCTAATGCCAATTGGTTGACACTCATGCTTCGCAGCCTTTATAACATTTATTCAGTATATTTAGTAACAGTCTTAAAACTTGCTAGACTGAATATCAAAATTGCTACTAATGCTGCCCTAATTAATATTTTAAAAAAGCAAACAAGAATACTTTTTTAGATATTTTTACAGTAAATTTTAAAGTTTTTTCCAAAGCAGCGTATTCATACAGCACTGTTGATCCAGTGGGTGTTTTTAAATGGACGAATTACAATGTCTTCATCCACATCAGTGGTTTCTCTCTCTAAAGGAATAAGCCTTTAAAACCATCTAAACTATCATTAGGTTAATGATTTTCAAAAAGGTTGCACTGTTAAAATGTGTATACAAGTTAAAACCACAAAAATAAAATTATAAAACTTTCACTCTTTACAGACTTTTTTGAGACAATTGCTAAATCTGATTTTTTCCCCCTATAAATACAGTTGTATCAAAAGATGTAGAATAAATTAATGAAAGGGGTTTTACAATCATTTTGATATAGGTACATTAGCAATAAAAAGGTAAAAATTTGTTTTTGACTTTCCCAAAATAAGCACCAGTCAATTATGCCTGTAATGCTGCCGTGTTTTGACAGCACCAGAAAATCTGATTCCCTCCTCTGTTCTGTTTTGAAGGCTGTGAGATTTCTTATTACTGTCCTGTTACCATGTGTGACTTTTTTTCCTTTGAACCAGTTGTATAAAGCATAAGACTGTTCTGACTGTGGACATACATCTTGCTCGTAAGAACCAGAATACCTGTGTTTACTGGTTAGTGTTTTATTCTTGTTGCTGAATTAAGTGTAAAGTTGAAACCTTCTGTTTTCCTTTGATTCACAAGCACTTGTGACTCCTCGGAGGGGAGGAAAGAGGGTTGTCTTTTGTCATCTCATTCTCTGCCTCTAGGAATACAGGTACTTTTGGTTTAGTAGATTGTATATTTGGCTGGTCATGGGGTGGAGACCATGCTCTGTCTTCAGTTAATCTGCATCTCTTGCATGGCAGGTTGCAGGTCAGCATGTCTTTGTTCCTTCCTGAAGTCTTCTGTGGTATCAAAGGTGATGGCCTCCTGTGCTTAAAGTCATTAGCTCAGTCTTTCACAGAATGACAGTTGCTTGCAACCTCTTCTCTTTGATTCACCTTTGGTTGTATTAATTAGTAGCTTACATCTGTCTTCATGTTTGCTTAGTTGCACTGGGATCTCTTCTCTCTTCTATTCTGTCAACCTGTGTAGAAATGAGCAGCACTTAATGTGCAACTTCTGTTTCCTCCCAGCCCTTTTTTGTGCAGCTTAGATGTGGATGGGTCAGATGAGGGACTCTAAGTCCTTCCCAAGCCACTGGACGTGATCCAGCCCTGTATATTTCTCTGTCATGTGTTGTAATGCCATAATTACTTCCATATTATATATTTAACATGGGTCTCTGCTGGCTACCCACAAAAATTAATTGAAGAATAAGAGCAAGCAAAGAAGCTGAACTGGAAGCTTCAGGCTTAATGTGGAGTTGGCATCTGAGTCAATAAAAGGGTCAGTTTTCTTTTTTGACGTATTTGCAGCTCCTATAAGCAGGAAGGAACATGCCTCCCTCATTAGCTTTTGAGGTAGGCTTGCTAGCCATAATTGAGGAACTGCAGGCAGTGGTGGAGCAACTGGTAATAAAAGTGGATGGAATAAATTCTCCTGGTGCCTGAAGCTGCCTGGCTGCTGTCCCACCACTGCCCAGGAGCACCCTTGTTTAAGTTATGAGATCCTGTAGTGGCCACACATCATTTTGGGGACCACACAGATGTGGGTTCCTTGAATGCAGCAAGTGATCTTTCTGGCCAAACCAGAGGGGTTACAGAGCAGATCCAAACACTTAGCAGTTAGTGAGGATGAATTGGGGAGAGGAGAATCTTTTTAAAATACAGTTCTACAAAATTCAGTAGAGAAAATGGAGTAAATGACGTTACATGCTACTCACCTGCAACCCCTGCAGAGACAATGAGTTTACACTTGAATTTACAGCTTCCAAGGATAACGAGGAGCAGTAACTACATGACTGTGCCCTGGAGAAAGAAAGAAAACCAAAGATAATGTACTACTTACTAGCTAGCCTAATGATGGCTATGAGACAGTACACTATTAGTCCAACCATGTGCAACAGTTTATTGAGAGAGAGAGAGGCTCTCTGCCTCTCTCCCTTTTGCTCTCAGTGGAGTTGCAGTTACATTTTCTCATTAACTAAACAGGATAGATAAGAAGATAGATCCTTCCTTTGGATATGGTGGGGGTTTTTTTCATCATCCAGCAAACATCACAGTTATGTTTCAGAATAGACTGAGAATAAATTTCAACTGAATTTATTTAGCTGGAGAAGTTTTCACTAGCAATGTGGGAACACAATGTCAGACTGCAAAAATGAGAAAATAAATAAAATAAAGCTGCTATTCTAGTTCAGCAATCATTAAAAAAAAAAAAAGGTGACTGTTTAAATTTTAAATATTTTATTGACTTTTCCTACTGCAATTTTTCTGGTATAAAAAGATGAATAGGAAAATATTATGTAAATAACTGGGACAACTTTCTAGTGTTGTGAAAGATTATTGACAGAATATCATGATGTCAGACTACCATGTTACTGTATTTCTTAGATTACACTTGTTACTTGGTTTTAATACCTTTATTCAAAGAATCGCTAATGCACTTAATTGTATTATTATTAGGAGTAGTAACAATGATAAAATACTTATTTGAATTACAGTAATTACTTTAAGTCATTGTCTCTTATTAATTAAAGTCCAAAGACTTTTAACATCAATGGGAATCTTTTCACTGACTTCAAAGATTTGGACCCTGCCCTATGAGAATATTCAGATATATTCTTAATGCTATTGGTTATGCTACTGTTCACTCTGATAATCATCATAATTTATAGATTCATCACACTTGCCGATAATTAAACTTTATTTTGAGAAGTATGATGATGATTGGATTTCTCAGTCAAGACAACTGCTGACATCAGTGCAAGAGTAACAGCACAGAGTGAGGATCCTTGAAGTCAGATAACACATAAGTATAAGTTAGGAGCTAAATTTCAAACAGGTCTGAAATGTGGCAAGTGCAGTGGTACCCAGAACCCTGTGGAAAGCATGGACAGAGTGGTTTGCCTTAAAAAGGAGCTGTGAGAGAGACCTGGTGGGCAGGGAGCAGTCTGCAGCAAATTAATGCTGAGGGTGTGGGGTGTTACTGCCCCTCAGCTGGGTGCTGTTCCCTTTTATGGGGGCAAAAGCCATGATTCACTGTAACAGAAAAAAAAAAAAAATAGCAGCAGCACTAGGGTTTAATGGTAATAGTGATATTTCAAGGATGTTATACTACATAGTGTTTTTTCTTCCCCAAATTACAGGTTAAGTACCCAAAGGACAACCACCAAGCATATTGTGAAAGCACATGGGTGCTGGGGTCACTGCCTCTTGCAGAAGCCAGATGCAATCCATCAGCTGCTTAGTGGTGCTTTGCTTTTTGTGTGATAGTGGCTCACATGGAGTTGCAGCTCTGTCCATCCCAGTGGGAGGGAGCCCTGTGTCCCTTCTCAGGGGCCCTGTCTCCCTGCTCTGGACTGGGCCTCTGGACAACTGTTCGAAGGGGTTCAAATAGATTTGCTAAAGAATGCTGATACTTTGCCTGGAGTGAGCATTTTGTAAATATTTTTCAGTCACTTGAGAAAGTAGCTCAGGATTTGGATGTTGTATTGTGTTTGTTCTGGTCCTGTTTCTTCTTTGTGAACCATCCAGATTGCTTGCATGAGTGGACTGTGGGCAGAAGTGTGGCCTTGATAGTGATCACTGCTGCTTTTGTGAGGAATCAGGTAGCACCAAATCTTCCTTTTCCTGCAACCATCAGCTTTAGGGGACAGTAAATTGCATTTGCTCAGAACTGCAGTAAACATCATCTTTGGCAGGGAGTGACAAGCAGGGAAGAACTCAAAATATGTGAGTTAGGATTCCTCCTTGGGTTTGCTGGGGTGAGGCAGCTTTGTGCCACCCATAAAGACTAAAAATTCAGTGTAAAGGCATTGCTAAATTGGGAGGTACTCTCTGCATATCAGTCCACTGGAAAAAGAGTGGAATGACTGAATGAAGTTATTTTATATTGGTTAAGGGAAATATATTTAAACTAATGCTGTAATAACTGCTTAACAAATATTATTTTAAATAGAGATTTCATTACTAAGGGGTAAAATACAGTTGTCACCTTTTCTGTACTATATATATGAAGAAATCAGTGTGTTCTGTACTGCTTTTACCATTGGTACAATAAGCACCTCAGGCTGTATTATATTTATGATGTTGCCACATCATCCAAAGTATACTTGAACATTTGGCACATTTCTTACTTTATACTAATAAGCAAGACTCTTTTCCCTGCCCTTTGATATATGTATAGATATAAAACACTCTAATAAAATTATGTTCTTGTAGGCGAATACTGTATTTTTAGGGGTAGACCAGATTAAGAAAGGATTAAATATTCACATATATCATGTTGGATATAGATTTATAAGGTGTGTGTTTCATGGTGTATGCCAGCCACTGATTGCCTACAGTCAGGAAGAAGTTTCCTGTGTGATAGGCTGTGACATGACTGCAGTATACCTGATACCTTACACTTCTGAGCCGTTGGGTTCTGGCTGCTGTTAGGATACTGGACTGGGAGCTACTTGGTCTAGTGAGCATAACACATCTTTACTTTTAATTTCCTCAATAACAATATTGTTTCATGAGTTCACATAGAAATCTTTATTAGCATTAGTTACCAAAGATATAACAGTATTACTATTACTATCAGATTTTTTTATCCTGGTTTTGTTTTTTGTTTGTCTCCACATCTGTTTGTGATCACACTCTCATACTAAAATACAAACAATGATAGTGTCAAGTCTGTTTGCACTTGTCTGTATGGATATACCAAATACACACTGAGGAACCGTGCTTGCGCATGTGCTTTTCTTGTATTGTCTCATTAGATAGCATCTGGGATGACATGAACTTTTCTTGTCTCCTGCTAATCACTTGCTTTTTAAAAGTAGTATGAATATTACAGACTGAGAAAGTAAAAGGTGTCCTATGAGAGACAGTGGCATCTACGCATGTTAAGTCTGACTGCAAGCATCTAATCTGAGCTCCTAATTCTCTCTGGCTCTTTTTGAAAATCCTACCACTAACTCTTTATAAAATACAAAGCCTACAAATGGTAGGTGTGTAATAGCAGTGGTTATTCAGCTTCCAGACAGTATGCTACAGTTTGCAGGCAGTCCTCAGGATGTCCTTGCCTTCTGATTATGTCCACTGCTAAGTGTGAAGAGGTACCAGCTAGGCTGCATTTTTGGCTATTCCCTGGGCAAGCTAAGTCAGCAGTGTGCATTAATGACAAATTATGGGATAGGGCAGGGAAGTGATATAGAAATATCTTCACAAAGAATGCTGAGGGGCCAGTTCTGCATATTGGGGTGCAGTCACCAGAGAAGTGGTAGCCTGACCCCAGCTTGTATGTCCCAGCTCCTGGTCCTTACCACTTGAGATGCTTCTCAAAACTGGACTCTTGTACATTGCTATCCGCCCCATTCCTGAACAGGAACACAAGCATTATCTGACATGTTTGGTCTTAGAAGATGCACATACTATCATTGCAACACTGCCTTCACTGATACCGAACATATTTCTCTGCTACAGAGAAGTACACTGTAAAACCAGAAGTAGGTAAACTTGTTTGGTTAAACCAGCATCGTGAATCTTTATGATGTGGTTAAAATGTAGATGAGGTTAAGAACAAAACTCAGAACCTTTCACTTAAACATATACTGCTCCATTTGGAGCTATTCAGGAACAGAAGAAAAAGTGTCAGTGTTAAAATTGCTGATTAATACATTAACTAATACAACCCAGGGGCAAGTGTATGTTTGTTAAGTCCCACAGTCTGTGCTGATCAGGAAGATATGAGTTGTTACAGCCTCCAAGCAAGGGAGTCTCTGCTCTTTGCTCTAAGCTGTAGCTGCTCATGCTTTCAGTTTGAGATCCCTGGTCCAGTCCCCAGTGTGTTGGCCAAGAGAACAGCTGTCATACTAACATGAGGCAAGAACAGCATCTCTCACAGTGTTTCTGGCCTGGAAACGGAGAGGGAATATTTAAAATCTCATGAGAGAGCACTTGTCCTGATAAGCACTCCTCTGTTAAGAAGATGTGATGGTCGAGCAAGCCGTGGGAATGGGTGGGCAGCTTTCTGCAGGAAGTCTTGGAACAGAAAATGTCCATGTCCAGCAGTGAATTTGAGTTTCTAAGCCAAGGGGTGCTCACGTAAGACCTGAATTGCTCAGAAGAGCAGAACCAGGCCCTTAAAAAAACATACTAAGATTGTGTAATGAGAAAATATGAGGAAATGGCCATAGCAGAGACAAATATCTTTCTGACTGCAGTCACTAGTAATCACAGTGTGCTGCCATTAAGTGCAAAAAGTGTTTCATCCTGGCCAGTGTTGTTGCCAGACCATTGCTTCTCATGGCCTGGATAAGTGCACTATTCACTGGGTGAAAAACTGGCTGGATGGCCGAGCCCAGAGGGTAGTGGTGAATGGGGTGAAATCCAGTTGGCGGTGGGTCACAAGTGGTGTTCCCCAGGGCTCGGTGTTGGGCCCTGTTCTGTTTAATATCTTTATTGATGATTTGGATGAGGGGATTGAGTGCACCCTCAGCAAGTTTGCAGATGACACCAAGTTGGGAGGCAGGGTCGATCTGCTTGAGGGTAGGGAGGCTCTACAAAGAGATCTGGACAGGCTGGATCGATGGGCTGAGGCCAATTGTATGAAGTTCAAAAAGGCCAAGTGCCGGGTCCTGCACTTCGGTCACGGCAACCCCATGCAGCGCTACAGGCTTGGGGAAGAGTGGCTGGAAAGCTGCCCAGCAGAGAAAGACCTGGGGGTGCTGGTTGACAGCCGGCTGAACATGAGCCAGCAGTGTGCCCAGGTGGCCAAGAAGGCCAATCGCATCCCAGCCTGTATCAGGAACAGTGTGGCCAGCAGGAGCAGGGAGGTGGTTGTTCCCCTGTACTGGGCACTGGTGAGGCTGCACCTCGAGTCCTGTGTTCAGTTTTGGGCCCCTCACTACGGGAAAGACATTGAGCTGCTTGAGTGTGTCCAGAGAAGGGCAACCAAGTTGGTGAGGGGCCTTGAGCACAAGTCTTATGAGGAGCGGCTGAGGGAGCTGGGGCTGTTCAGTCTAGAAAAGAGGAGGCTGAGGGGAGACCTTATTGCTCTCTACAACTACCTGAAAGGGGGTTGTAGTGAGGTGGGTGCTGGTCTCTTCTGTCAGGTGTCTGGAGATAGGACAAGAGGAAACGGCCTCAAGTTGAGGCAAGGGAGATTTAGGTTAGATATTAGGAAAAATTTTTTTACTGAGAGGGTTGTCAGACATTGGAATGGGCTGCCCAGGGAAGTGGTTGAGTCACCATCCCTGGAGGTATTCAAAAAGCGAGTGGACAGGGTACTCCAGGGCATGGTTTAGGGGGCATGGTTAATGGTTGGACTCGATGATCTTGAAGGTCTTTTCCAACTGAAATGATTCTATGATTCTATTCTATGATTCTCTGGAACAGTCCCCCAGGAGGACCAGCTTTCCCAAGTGGTGACCTGATCCTGACAATTAGATCAGTGCCATTGTGGGCTGAGTTCCAATAACTTTTATTTGGACCAAATGCTGTGATTTTTTTTTTTTAAATTTTTTTTTAAACATGCTTCACACTATGGCTGTGTATTTGCTAAAGCTGGGATGAGTTGGTGACTTCTGGATGCCTTGCTGGGGAACAGAAGTGGAGGCAGCTAATCTGTATGAATTTGGTGAAAGCAGAAGCTGGTTGTGCATAACAGCATCCAGGTACTTCAGGCAGCGTGGAGACAAATCTGTGTGTTTGGGTATGCAGTCATCTGGCTGTACTCGTTTCAGAGATTTTCTTCCTCAAAGTTGTTAATCCAGGGTGACAGATAAGGACAAGTACATATTCTTTACCACTGACCTACCTTTTCTGTCAGTAGACCAAAAGACAGGCAAGAAGTTGTATGCAATGTGATTCTCCCTAGCCTGGGATATTTCCCCTGCTGTTAGTTCTTCTGTAATTAATAAAGTGTACTGTTAAAAATGGTAACATTTCTGGATAGGTGACGTGCTTTCAGGTTAATTTAAGAATGTCTTTTCATTATGAGGAAAAATTAAATTTCTTAGAGATTTGCTGCTGTCACCAGTACCCAATATCAGTAAATAACTGAATTCAGAGGAGCCTTCTCTTGCGACTGCCTTTTCTTTAAAAGTATGTGAAGATCAGCATGCAAAATATTGTGGGAAAGTTGGCTTTCATCCATCGACACTGTTTAATGTTCAGGATTTATGATAGTTTCTTGTGTGTAAACACAATAGGCATTTTATAAATTGGATTGTTCATACAGTAGTATAAGATGTGAATGATATTGTTCATACTGGTTACATCATATAAAATATATAACCAGCTGTTGAATTTGTAGCACAGAGGTCTGTCATACTATCTTTGTGCTATGGGCTAGGTGCATCGCTTATGTAACTTCATTTACTCCAACAGCTTACTTCTAGAAATACTATTGCATATAGTGGCTATGAAAAGGAGTACTTATGTTTCACAGTACCAAAGGCTGTAATAGCAATTTGCAAGAAGCCTTGAGATCTGCATGTGATTTGCATAAAATATAGCATGTTTGCATGTTTTTCATCTCAGATAAATATATGCTAATAAGGTATGTATTAACTAGATGGATGTATACCAATATTATTTGTTTCATCAATAATCATTCTGTGACTTGTGCTTTCTATCCAGTGTGCCAGCGTTTGTAATCATCATGTAATGTTTAATTCAGAATTATTTGGGGGGGGAGGAGGGGGTAGTGATGTTGTGTTTTTTCTCTGGTATTTTAAAAAATAAGTAGCAAATACATATTTGACTGACCAAGAAAAACCTGATCTGCAGCATTCCACTGTGCACGAGGAGCACATTAGTAAAAAGATGATGAGGATGTAGCTGACACCAGTACCTGTGAAAGAATCTCTTTCCTGTGGTACAAACCAGAAATGGCATTACTGGCCTTTCTAAAGGGCATTTTAGCACTATCCCTGTTTCAAATCCTGGCTGAAGAGTGGATCAGCAAACAGTAATCAGCAGACATGGATTCCAGAGAATGGGCAAAGTGTCTAATGACTAAATGCAATGATTAGTGAAGGTAGGATCAAGACAGGACTGTAATCCCCAGAACAACCAATATAACTTTTTTCTTTCCGAAGCTAGTTAATACCTTGCCCTTTTAATTATCCTAGCATCAGAGGGAAGTGCCGTCATCTATCTGGTTCTCATTATTCCATCAGATGCATTAATTTAAATACTTGTGAACATATAAAACAGGCTTCTGAGCAAGAAGCTTCTTTATTTCTTTTATACACATTTTTATGACTCTGGGGCTTTATCCATCTTAGAACCAGTTCTAAAGTGTGTAGCTCTCGGGTCATTTCAGGATGTCCAGGGTGGATTTGGCAGCTCCTGCGACAGTAGGGATGACAGCACTGCCCTGGGTAGCAGATCCCTACAGGCATCAACCTGCAAGCAGATCCCCATCGCTGGCTGCTGTGATCTCCAAGGTCTGGTAGAGAGCTAGTGGCTTCACCTGGGAGAAGGTTTGCTTCTTCTCTCCATCCAAAATTTTCAAGAACTAACTGGTCCTACCTTTCTTTTTCCAATCCTGGCCAGCAATTTGAACAACCTTGGGATAAAAAGTGGATGGAAAAGAGGAGTAGAGAAGCAGCAGGGGTAAGCTGTGGAAAGAGGGAGATAAAGCAGTTGAGAGAAGTCCTTGGGAATAAGTGAAAGAAATATATATATATGCTTGTTAAGCTCCTACAGTTTCAGAGACTTTGTTGTCTAAGACTCATCTTAACTTTGAGCACTGATTTTATTTTATTTTATTCTACCCCCCACCCTCCTCCAATTGTATGGGTTTTGTCCCCCAGGTCTTTTGGGGATGATGGTAATTGTGCTTAATACTGTGAATTGTTGGTGTTTGCTGTGAGAAGTAATGTTGATTTCAACAGGGATTGTAAAGCCCTGTTTCATTTCACTTACCATTTTGACTTTGAAAATTCATTTGGCATTGATAATGCAAGCAGAGCATTTTTGCAGGAATGAGAATACTCACCTTCTTTGCGTTACTGGCTGTGAGGAATAGTTCTTTCTGAATTTAATATTTGATTTGTCAAAAAGACTTGTCACTGAAAAGTTTACTCATAGCTCTTCCTAAACAAATCTTAAATGGATAATTATAATGGGTTTAGTTGTTTTTGATGACCTGGCTTTTGTTCTTATTGATGTAAAGGTAAAACTAGAAAAGAAAATGAAATGGAGCTCTTCTGAAAACTGTGAACAATACAAACATAACAGTTTGTCGAGGCTCAAGATTTTGATGCATCATGGAAGGTGTGGTCTATCTAGGGATCCCAGCCCTTAAAGGAAATGAAAGGCTTGAGGTACACAAGCGACAGTTTTGCTGAAACGCTACGGAAGTCTATTCAAGTTTAATTTTGTTTGGCTTTCTGCCATTTGGTGGATGGGAAGGGCAATAATTTGTGTTTCTGAGGCTTCTTCTTTGTAAAGATCCCCTTATTTCTAGCATGCAGGGAAATACCTGACTAGTTTTTCTCAAACATCCTTCCATAAATAGTAGTTTTAAGTAGGAACTTCCTTTGCAGGTGATGGGGGCTGGTACGCTCGGGGAGGAGAACCACTACTTCATGCTTATTTTTGACTGTGGGAAGATAGTTGTTACCTTCCTTTTAACCTGAAACATGATGGTATTGGTATAAAACTGACCTTTGTACAGAATAAAAAACTGTTGCTCTTTAATAAATGCCGTTTTTGATAAGGTTTCCTTTTTTCAGACAGTGGTTATATTTTAAATAGTTACTTCACTTATGGAGGTGTTGAAATAAGTGAAGACAGCTAGTAAAAGGTCTTACCAATTCTACATGTGCCTGTTTGTGATCCTCTGCGTACTGATAGAGATGTAGTCTGAAAGAATTTCCTTGACCACAAGATCAAATGGGGAGAAGTCAATTTTAGGCAATTTTTTCCTAAGTGTGTGCTGTAAATGTATTGTGCTTAAGGGGACAACTGCACAATGGCTTTTGATGTGCAGTGCCTGTCTGGTGGCACTGAATCATGGTGATAGGTGACCTTGTGGAATATCACTTACTATGGTCAGCTGTAATGCTTCTCCCACCCAGGACACTGCCCTGAGCCATAGTCTACCCTCCTGATGGGAAAGAGCTCCCTGTTACCTTCCACCTTCTTGCACTCACCTTTTTTACATTTCTGCATTGCCTTTGAAACACAAGGATAGCAATTGTTCATCCTTGAGCTCAGGTTCATTAATTTACAGGTGACTGAAGAGTTGCTGTATCTGATTTGTTTGCCTCTGAAGATACTTTCCTAAAATAGGAATGTGAAAAGCATGTATCTTTTCCTTTGTGGCTTAGCTGATGTCTGGTATTTTTCTCCAGTCTCATATTTTTCTCTATTTACTGCTCAATATTTCCTTGCATTTCCACTTAAGGTAATCATATATTGATATCCAGTATCTAAATTGAATTTGAACAATGGAGGACTTGGTATCATTTCTAGAAGCCATGTGTGTACCTCACACTGACTTTTGAAGCTTTCATACCAGTGGGTATGACACTTGAGAAACCTTGGGCAAAAATAAACGTCAAGTTAAAATCTAAGGTCATCAATTATTATGGTGTCCTGCAGAAGCATGTAAGAATTTAAGGTTTTGTTTTGTTTTGTTTTTAAATACTTCTTGCTACAAGGAGGTGGAAGAACCCTGGTAACCCTAATCAGATGCAGTACCTACTACAAATATAACAACTTGCAATTTCTTTAACATGCTGACAGCCAACTATATTTCTAGGAAAGCAACATGCTTGCATGTGCTAACACACACAGGCATACATATACACACAGAGGAGTTGTCACACAAACTTTGGAGAGGAAATTCTGCCCTACTAAGAAGAATGCTTTAATATCTGTAGAGAGCAAGAAAGTTGTGCAGAAATCCTGCAAGAGACCCTCCTTGCAGAATAATGTACAGGCCTTGCTTTGTATATGGTAAAGGGTGTGCCCTCCTGGAAGTCTGGATAGTGGAGTTTGAAGGTGGCAGCAAGGCATGTAACTGTTTGCAGAAGAGTTACTGCTAGCTTAAGGCTCAACCTGCATCCCTAGTAGATCTGCTGTCACTATTGCTTCACACACCAAAACTTATCAATGGTTGCCATTTATTTTTGGATGGGTCTTCAGCTTTACAGCATGGTTTCCAAACCTGCCTGATGGACCTCTCTTGGTAACAGAAAAGTCATATTTGTTACAAGGAAAGGAGCGTGAGGTATGTGCAGAGGAATGGCAGAGCTGCAGGACACCCCTGTGAGTGCTGCCTCACCCATGATGTGAATGCACTGCTTGTATAAGGTAGATAATAGTTCCTGAAGAGTTCAGACTTTTCTGTTCTGGATGCTAGTTCAGATGACTGTGATAACCACACATTTGCAGTTTCCAACTTAGGCAAGAGTCCACTGTTTCAAACCAATACTGTCCTATGGTATACAGGTTTTAAACCAGAAGTATTTCCAGGTTCAGTGATAATAGCAGGCTTGCTTTCTGTAAGTAGGGTGCAAAGAGGAAACCTTGCAGGGGCAGACACGTTAATTCAGGAAAATAAAATAGTAATACTCTACTATTCCACAATAAGAAAGAAAAAAAAAAATGCTGAGGAAAATTAACAATGGTAGTTGTTCCTACAAAAACTATGGAAGGAAATCAAACTCTTTTACTGACATTTCAATGTTGGGTTTTTTTCCATTTCCTATGTATTTTTTTGGTTAATTAGATTTTTAGTATAGATTTCTTCTCATTTGTGGGTTATCTTCATGTTTTCATTTTTATTTTTTTCTTTACTGGGAAAGAGTAAGAAGAGACCTCTTAATAAATAAAGGAAGAGTTAAATGGCTATTCAGAAAAATAAAAGTTGAGTACTATGTGAAAAATTGAAATACTTAACCAAATGTAGAAATCTTTCATACAATCTGAAAAGCTACACTTGCAAAAGCAACCTTGTTTTACTCTTCTTCCACCCCTTACTCTTCTTTTTTTTTTTTTAACCTAGCAGTAAACAGAAATGCAAGACTTTTGATAGAATAAGTGAGTCTGTGCTAAGAACTGTGGGATGGCAATGTATATTTCTGTGAAAAGTCATAGAAAATTTCGGGGAGTAGTAGGTAGCTGAAAAAATTCACCAATATGCAATAATTGGTAGCTGATACTCTTGAAAAATATCATGGGATTTGCACTGATACCAAGTGGGTGGGATCTCTTTTCTCCAGCGGTATGAAATAATGATAGAGGAAAATGATTGGTGCCCTCTGACAGTGTGCTGGGAGCTCTTTATGATTTCCAATGATAAAAAAAAGTTAATCTTAGATATTCTGAGGAAGTTCTGTGTGTATTGTCAGTAAAGAGTTAACAGTAGTTTTTGGTTGACTGCCTGTTTTATAAGCTTGTGTGGAGGAAGTAGTAAGGAACTTGTGTTTCCTCTTGCTTTATTGATGTTTTCTTTCATTTTTCATTCATGAAATTCAAAACCTCTCAGTTAAATAACAGCACATAACAGGCTGCTGCTTTTATTAATATGTCTTTGGAGGATAATGAAAGGAATGGGTGTAACCAGTTGAAATACTGCTCTTGGACAGTCAATATTGGAAGGCAGTACCATCTCTAGATGAGCAAATGGATTACTTTCCACTCAGGCTGTGCTAGCTCTTTAGGGGGATTGAATTTGCATCTTTTCTGCTGTTTAATAGTAACTCTTACAAACAGAAAAAAATGTTTTGAGAGAGAATGAAATCTCAACAGCATCACTTATATGGTCTTTTCCTTGTGGACACTTTTGTTGTTGGGTTTTTTTTTTATCCTACCTCCAATTAAATCTATGTGGAATTACACAGTTACTTCAAAGACTCTTTCGGTCATGATTAGAGATACCTGAAATAATGACAAAGTAGGAGGCAAGGAAGAGAGTAAAGTTGTGCAAGGATTTGTAACAGTGGAGCATAAAGGGGCTCTTTGTTCATTTATTTCAAAGGTCCAAAATGTGTCTGGGATTTCAGTACCCTGTTCGTCACAATTCCTCAGCCATTTGGGGATGGTGAAGATGTAAGGTCAGTCTGTTCTGCGATGGGTATTGGCTGTCAGGCATCCCTGAGAGACTATGGCCACAGCACTGTGCTACTTTACATAGACCTTGGGAGTTACTGAAATTACGAAAAGAAGACTTGGCTCCATTGCAGCCTTACACCAGCACAGCAGATAAAGTATGAAACACTTGTGTTTATTTGGTGTGGAAGATGGTTGTAAATGGCAAAGAAATACCATTATTTTAGTTTCTTACCAAGCTTTCCTTTCTTTCTGGTTGTGTGGATCAGGCAAACTTTCTGGACATAGACATGTTTATGAGCTTCTGTAATTTTTTTTTTTCCTTTTCCCTGCATTTTTCCCATAGGCTTGTTCACAGCAACACCCACTGGAGGTAATGAGCAGTGACAGTATCACTGCAACTTTCCCCTGGGGAGCTGAACATCATGGGCTCCTGTAAGCCAACGCTGCAAGCAGTGGGGTTTTTTTATATAAAGGGTGGGATGCCTCTAGTCTCCAGCAGCATGTTTTCTGTCAACCAAGAGAAAATGCTTAAATAAAGTCTAATAAACCTGGTCAAAGCAAAGCTGGGTTTTGGTTTACTCAGCTGCTATAATGGGTTATGAGAATGACACAACATTTAATGCAGTATAGTTTATTTTATTCCTGAAGTGGTCTCATTGTAATCCAAGCAAGAAGTGGAGCTGTCATGATAATGTGAGCATGTTCAGTAGAAGAAGCATGAGATTCTGTTTTTAAAAGAAATTCAACCCTAGGCATATGAAAATGTGGTATTAAGAGTATAAATATAAGAAGCTCCTGCTAAAGACATGGAAATGGCCCTTGCATGGCCTTCTAATAGGAAGACAGATCAAGTGAACATACAAGACCTGAGAGTTGTGTTGCTGTGAGAGCTGGGCTATAATTTAGTGAGCTGACAGGAGGAGTGAAGTATCTCCTCAATATCTGTGTTTGGCAGAGGAGATGAATGCATACATCAGGAAACAATGTTTAAGTGTTTTATTTCCTTATTTCAACCTGTCAAACTGTCAGTGTAGTTAATGGCCACCAAGAGAGAGTGAGGAGAAGGGAGGGAGGGGAGTAGGATGGTAAATGGAAGGAAACAAAGGTGCTGTGGGGTCTGGAAGAAAGGAAAACTGGGAAAGATTAGCAGGGTGCTGAAGCATAATGATCCCCTGGGCACAAATGTCCAAACTCCCTCCATCGGGCTTGAACCTCCTCTCCCCTCCAGCCCTCCATGGAAATATGTAGAGATAATGAACGTCCTGGTATGCTGCACAAAGTAACTTTATTTTACTGTATTAATTTTGGTGCAGTAGTACCTATGTCACAAGGCACTTCAGCAGGACTTCATATCATATTTAATTTGGGTGTTTTGTTGAAGTGAGATCCAAACTGAACAAGATTGAATTGGCTTGTCTGGACTTGGAGATCTTGGGATTAAGGCAATTTCTTTGCGTTGTTTTACAAACTGTCTGTAGCTGGACTATTAAACAAACAAGGTTTGAATTTTTACTTTAAGTGTACAGGGAGATGTAAGTGTCTTGGGACTTAATTCTTTTGACACACCCATGTACCTTCCACTAAAGTCAGTACAAATGGAATCCTTTTCATAAAAGAAGTATTTTTAAAGCAAAGCCAATATTATGTATTTTCACTGCATGGAAACAAAACAAGAGTAAAAAAAAATTCTTTAATACATAAAGACGGGTTCAGTAACTGCAGAGAGGAGGATAATGCAAACTATTCCTGTAATTTAGTCAAAGATGACACTTTGTTTTCAATGTCTTGTTAATCATGGGGGTTGGCAGCAAAAGGACTTACTCTGCCATGGGAGGTGGATTTGGCTTACACGCACCTGGATGAAGCAGTTTCTGAACTGCATTTCAGAGGTGCGAAGCCCAGATAGCACATGTCCTGAACAGGATAAATGACAAAACTGAAGCTTTCTGGGCTCTGTGGGGAACATGCAGCTCAGACTGGAGCAACAAAAAGCCCTCCCCTTGTGCATCAAGGCAGAGAGCAGAGCCCCCATGGAGACGGGGAGTAGCTGTTGGGATTAAACCTTAGGATATGTAGTTTTGATTCAGAGGAAAGCTTTGGGCATTGCCTGTTCATGTCAGAGTTATGGGGCCACAACCTTTCATGTGAAGCCACTATGATATCATGCAGCAGCATAAGGTATAAAATTGAACTGGGCATGGTAAAAATGGGTTTTCCTTTGGTATAGCATTGTTATAATAGAGTTGTATGTGTTCTATCCAAATATGCAGTTCTTATTAATTATTCCAGTGAAAGCCACTTGAATCCTGTAGTTCTTGGTTTTGCCTATCTATTGTTTCTTGTCAAACAAACAAATGGGTAAAATAAGGAAAGAGTGATACAATGGTATTCAGCATAGTTTTTATTATATTATATTAATGGTCGAAGTTGTCAATTTTTTTGTAGTCATTTCAATGGAGAAGGGTATAAGAGGAGTTTTGAAAGAGAATAAAGTAGTAGCTTTTGTCTTACAGGGTGTTTTTGTTTTGAGGGGAGCTATGGGGAATACTTGGTGTACACTTTTGAAAATATGGTTAATAGGTGTTGCAGGGTGGTACTGCCAGCTGCCTTAAGTGATGATTCAGCCTGGCTGTGCAGAATTGAAGAGAATTAGGCTGGGAGGAGCCTTGGAGGTCAGGACAGCAACAGATGCCTGCTGTGACACAGAAGGGAAGCCAAAGGAAAATTGTAAAGGCAGGTATGTAATGAGGAAAGCAAGGGATGAGAAGGATGATTTTTGCTGTGGCAAGTGGTAAGAGGGGAACAAGACTGCTTTTGTGGACACTGAAGCTGCCATGTCCTTAGAGCGAGTTTTTAATGGCTTTATAGTGGGACTCAGGTTGAACTCTTAATGGTATTAGAAGTGTTCTGGTTTAGCACCCTTAGAAAGAAGTGTTACTTATTTCTCTCTGTCATTGCATGGGCAAGTGAAAGCATAAAGCCTGAACCCAATCCACAAACTTCAGAAACATTATGTCAGTAGAATACAGTAATGCTTTTTTAATGCAAATTTAATCAAACCCATGGGCCCTACTTGGCATATGTACAATTGTGTCCCCAGGCTCTGTGGTCTCAAGAGATGCAGCAGGTTAAGAGAACCGTATCTGCTCAAAACCTTATTTAGGGATTTCCGGTGACTCAGGGCAGGTGGAGCTAGTGATTGAGTGATATGTGAACTGAATGGGTCAGCCATTGCTGTGCTGGGGAGAACTGAGCTGCCAGTGAGCCTTTCTTTCCAGTAAGATGTGAAATCCATGGTCCAGTGAAAAAGCACATGCTTCATTTCAGACCTGTAGTAGCATTACTAATGTCTGTCTGAATATGGAGACAAGTAACTGTATCTGCATATTTAAATTTTACATATGATCATGATGCAGATTTTAAGTTACCTTGCTATACTAAGCTATGATAGGAGTGAGCTCAATATTAAATAACAACTGTTTCACCCCTGAATTGAGGTTCTTTGCTAGAGTGGACAAATGAGCCCAATGTGCAGGCTTGCATGGCTGGAATGACTGAAGAGCTGAAGCAGAACTTGAAAAGGAAGTGACTTTGTTAGCCAGTTTTTCAAAAGGAAAAAGTTTATGTGAATCACTGGAAACTACTTCACATTGTTCTCATTCAGGAATATACATATGAGACACTTTTTGCCAATAAAAGCATTAATTCATGGGTAATGAGGAGTCCTTGCCATTCCCATGTGAAAGCTCTGCCAGATTGGCTCAGATGACTCCACCTACTAAAACTATGTATGCTTATGACATGCACAGCCATAAATAAATCTGTGGCATTGCGCCTGTAATAATCTTTCTGCAGAGCTGTACAGCCTACTACCCATTAGCTGATGTATTTATCATGCTTAGTGTTCTTTTCCATTATTTCTGTAGTATAAGTATGATGGTATCTGGTAAAGTAATTTTAAAAGTATTGTTAAAAGTACAGAAATACAGATCACATGAAGTACCTGTGAAGGTAATGGAGCTATGCGTGGGCACAGAAGTGATTCTTGTGGATCAGCTTGTCGCTCATATAACTGAAGTTCTTCATACATATACACACAGTGTGTGTGTGTGTATATATATATGCACAAATACATTTATCTGTGATATATTCAAACTCTCATACTTATGCATACTTGACTATTACAAAAGCAAAGTGAATATAAATACATAAGATTAAGATGCTACATGTGGAGACATTCATAGGGAGATGCTATTTTAGTATGTAGAAGGAGGTTATTGTGTAATTAAAGACTGTTACAGATTACATCTGCCCCTTTCTGAGAACTATATACCTACATAATGTTAGGCATTCAGAAGTAAGGAAATGCCAACTATGCAAGACTGTTCCGTTGTTCTTAATCTGCTTTTTATAGAAGTAAAAAAAGAATTCTGCAATAAAAACATTTTGTAATTATGTTTTAATATTAAAGTCCTATTGTTTACCAGTTACTTAAAAAAAGGGGGGGGGGGTCATTAAACACAAGTGACTGCCATCAGTGCAAGACTGACATCACAAACCCCAACTTTCTTTAACTGTGGCTGTTTACAGGTTTTCTTCCGGCATTTCTGCTGGTTCCTGGGAATAAAAAAAAAAAGGCCATAACTAACTTTCCCTTGAAATTCAAAACTATCTTGAAGCCTTACAATTTTAGAAAACCTATTATTTCTGATTTTAATTGGGAGTCAATCTTGTGTGTCACTTCCATGGTGTTATATACTTCTAAGGCAGAATTTGGTTTTTTTCAGTTTTAAATCGGAGATTTTTATGATGACATCACTCACTCCAAAAGCAAATATTCTATGAATTGTGTTTAAAATTTCAGTTTTCTCAAAAGACATTGTGAATACATTTCACCATGATTGTGCTGGGAAACGCAGGTTGAATACTTTGTTTCTCATTCAACTAAGTTAACTGGGCAGTTGTTTGTATGGGTGTAGACATATTTGGAAAAAAGACAACTTTAAGAGTGCTCATGAAATGGCAGTAAATAAAGAGCTGTGAGCTGAGGATGTGTGTTAACTTGCACTGGATGTATGTAACTGCCGAGACATTATGAACAATTGCTGTTTCTGAAAGGCTTCGCAGTCTTCCTAGAAGTAAGTGTTGGCCTGTGTAGTAGTACTCAATTATGTGGTTTCAAAACAGAAGAAATGAGAGCATTTCTGTATCTAAGTATTGTAGAGTGTCCACGTACAGTATGGCACTTGGGCGTCTCCCTTCTGTCAGCAGCTGAATGCCATTAATTCCAAAGTAAAGAAAGGTTTCAGAGCTTGTATGGGACTTCCCTGGAGGAGGAACAGTTCACCAGTGTGGTAAGGAAACTCTGGAGGGCTTTGCTGGAGAAGTCTGCTGTCACCTGTCTGATACTGCACTCCACACTGGCAGTTCTTGATAAATATTGTGATGCTGTGCCCAAAGTTGCTAATGTAGAAGATTTACAAGTTTGCCAAAAAAATAACTTTTGTTGTTTGGAGACATTCTTTTGTGGATTTCAGGAAAGGCACAGTTGATGGAAACCTTTTAGAGTTTCTGATACAGATACATCTGGGGATAACTTTGTGCAATAGGAAAATACTAAGGTATCAGTCTTCTGGGAAACATTGATATCTTTACATTAAGACTAAATCCTAGATATTTTGTTAAGTACTTTGCAGTTATAAAAACATCCTACATTAGCATAGTAGTAAGTCAGTAGTCCTTTCAAAGTACTCCCTTTCTCCTGAAATGCTGAACAAAAGAACAACATACAGATTAGAGCAGGTTTTCTGTAGTGAGTTTCCATCCTGGAATTTATTTTTTCATGCCCCATCCAGAAAGCCAGTCTTCATCTTCCCAGTTCATTTTATCAGCTGTTGCAGTTGCTGTGGTATAAACCATCTCCTGGCCCTGCCACTGCCAAATATTTTGCTACTTGGCCTAAAAATACATGTGTTGGGTTGTCCAGAAATCTATAGTGCAAGAAGTGGGAGCTGACAGGAGCTGGGACTTTCTGGGGATGTCTCCAGAAACCCAGGGATGCCATCGGTGACAAGTTTTCACATACGCACCAAAGCTCCTCAGTGTCATCCACGCTGGACCCCAAGACCAGAGTTGAACAAAAATTTTTAAAAGTGTGTGTGAGATAGATAGATAGATATATAGTGAGATATATATAGTGAGATATAAAATGTGACATTTGCACATGTGTGTATATATAAGTTAGTAATTACAAGTATGTTTTGGTCAGATCTTTACTGTAACTTACTTGACTTAGTGATTGGCTTAGTGTTTTTAGTGTTGAAAGGTGCAGAACAGAAGTGTCAGAATATATAATGAAATTCATCATGGGATGATGGTAACATTTTCAGGGTAATTTGGGAATGAAAATTATTCTTTTGTGTGTTTTTTCTGTAAGAGATTGATCTTATCAGGTGATAAATTAAGTAGAGGTGACACTTTCTGTGTGATCCCAAGAATGGAAAATAATATTCAAATTAAAGGCTAATTTTTCTTCCACCAAAAGTGATGAAAATATTCCACTGAACTTAAAGGAGGACTATATGCTTTACATTATAGTGGCTATCCTGCAGATGTTTTAGAATCATAGTCATTTAGGCTGGAAAAGGCCCTTAAGATCAAGTCCAACCATAAACCTAACACTGCCAAGTCCACCACTAAACCATGTCCCTAAGTGCCATGTCAGGGTAAGAAATGGCTATCTGTAAGATTTGTTAGAGGCAAAGGGGATACCAATGCAAGAGTTTTTAAAAGACTTTCAAACAAACTTAACCCTTATTTCTTTTTATCTGGATTTTCAGTTTTTGTTTGTTGCCTTAGGAATTAAGTTTGCTAGTTGTGCTTCGAACAGTGTATCCAAATATCCAAAAAGGGAAGTATATCACGTACAGGAAAATGAACACCACCTTTTATTGTTGTACTCACTAAAACATGTCTTATTTCTTGGGAACTTTTGTATTCATTGTCTATCATTCTGAGACCTTAAGACCATTTTACTTTTGTAGTTCACCACATTATTTACTGGTCAAAATTTGGGGGGGGGGGGAGTATCAGAGTATATTCAGAGAACAGTAATTCTTACAGTTACCATCCTGTCTGGAAAGACTGTGATGCTAGGTTTCAACTGTCCCTACTGTTTTTAAGCCTGTTCTGCACTTTCCATCTTACCTCACGTGTATTGCTGAACAAGTAAGTTAAGCAGCAGCTGTAAGAGCCCTTTTAGTCAAGCAGAAGTCTAGGAGTCCAGATTTCTGGTTTCTAGTGCTGCTTCTGCTGTAATATCACCATGTTATTTATTTGTCCTTTGATTTACCTATCTGTAAAAATGGTAATGGTGATACTTGTCTTGAAATTTGCTGGAGGCTTACAGCCTGATCCAAACTCTACTCAAGTCAATGGGAACTTGCCATCTCCAGGTCCATTCCTGAACCAGACCTTTACTTCACTGGTGTTTTCTGAGTCCTATGCGATCCTTAGATGAAACTAGCTATGAAATATGAAAAATTACTGCTATTGGTAGTGTTAGGGTGAGAAGATAAATGCAAATGAGTGTCCTTGACCCTGGCTGTGAACAGTCTAAATTAAGATATAACACAGTAAGAATATGGGGGGCGGGGGGCAGTTAAGTGTGGATGAGGAATCATAAAATATATGCATTGTTTCTTCAATCTTCTGAAAGTGCAGCAATAGGGTGCTTCTCAGTCTCTACCTTGTTCATAATTTTACAGCATTCTGTTCATTTCTGAGACTGAAAAAAACCCCAAAGATCAAAAGCTCTCTTAATAGCTGTGTCTGGTGCTTTGGTTTGTTGGAATGACTGTGTGAGCATTGATTGGATTTCTGTACCAGAGGCTGTGCATTGTGACCCCACTGCTGGTATTTGTCCAGTAAAAATCTATCAGTAGCACAGGGGTTCCCACTCACTAGTTTTGGATTTGGCCTCAAATACAGCATTTAAAAAAAGAGAGGGGAAAAGCAAGGGCAAAACAGAAAAGAAAAAAGAACTGCCAGGAGGACCTTCCTTTTTGATCATTGAGACAACAACAAATTATCCCTGTTTAGTATACATTTTGAGATTGCTTTGGTGCCAGGAGTTCTGCCACCTGTTCCCAGCAGGACAGTGTGGGGATAAGAAGAGAACTGGTAATCTTTGAGAAATAAAATATACATGTACACTTAGAAAGTGAACTTTGATAATCTTTTTAGTGAAGGAGATAAACCTTTTCAGTGTTACAAATCAGTTGGAGGATGAGCTGCTTCAGTGCAGCCCAGACAGCTGGGGACTATTTGTTTAATTTATTTAAAGGAACCTGAGCAGGCAGTTTCAAACAGCAAGTCTTGAGTTTTTTGGTTTTTTTAAAGACAAACAACCAAAAAACCCCACCTATCATGGTAAAAGTTCTGTATAATATTCTTTTCATCTGTATTTTCTTGTATCCTGCTCTTCCTAATGCTTGCAAATGAGATAGTAAAATCAATTCTAAACTAGAAATGATGCTGCTTGGTGTAAACCAAGAAGTTAAGAGTAGAAGTCATACAGGTTGTATGTTTGTGCTAATCAGTGTAACTCCATGCACCTCAGTGGCCTGGAGGATCTGACCTGTTAGGTGGTGTGGGGGCAGAACCAAATATTTATAACCACTAATAAATTAGAAGGTGCCCTAAGCAAAACTGAGTGCGAGAGAGAATACCTTTCCAGGCTGGGGTTGGGCTGCATCCTCAGCAGGAAGGCCTACTTTCTCAAAGGCATTTTCCCATTCTTGCTTCCCGCAGCAGCTGTTCAGACAGACCCTCTCTCCAGCAGGAGAAGGGACAAGAGGAAGCAGGGAATTAACCCTTTGCTTACAAGAAACTAGGCTCCTTATATTTGGCAAATAATCAGCAGATACTACCTCAAAAAAAAAAAAAAATCTGCATTTGCTGTAATTAGAGGGGTCAGAGGTAGCAGATAAGAACATCCTGCTGTTGAAAATAGGTATTTTAAAATATCTCCCACTAGATGGCCACTGTTAAAATGGTGACAGTGGGGTCTTGGATTCTGGTAGCAATGAAGGGGTTAAATCACTTTTGGCAGCCTATTGATCATGTAAAACCATAAAGCAGTTCCAGTAGAAAGAGATATGTAGAGGTAGAAAATATCAGACCAAGTGCATGCTCTCTGTGGATAATAAAAATTACCCACTTTCTCACAGATGTCAAATCTGGCAGTTTTCCACTAAAAATTTGGATTGCATATCAACTATCCAAATTATTTTAGTGTCTGTTGAAGAGTGTGTTTGGCAGGGTTTCCAGTAGGAAAATAGGAAGTTGATTTGAAAACATTAATACTATTTGAATACAACTGCTTAAGCTGATTGTTCCTTAGATGAACTCCAGTGGAAACACATTCTGCCCTGCAAGTCCCCAGCAAGTCTCCAGGTGGAGAAATTGGAGATGTGAAATTGGTGCTTGAGAGGGCAGGGAGATGTCTACCCCCAGGGGTTTTACCTTCACCACCCACCACCCCCTGTTTTTCTCAATTACATATAGCTTGGTTAAATAAGAGAAGGGGATATAATAGTTGGACAAGCATTTGAGAGGAACAAGAACCAAAAAGGAGGGGTATGGCTGTTGAAGAGAGCAGATATGCAAAGTATCTGTATAGCTTTTAGGGTTCTGAATGAACTTCACTGATTTGGGAAAGGGAGGTGAAATCATTGAGGCCCCAGCTAAGATGTATGTGCAATGGGTGGATGCCATTAAAGAAGTAACTGAGGGACTAGATACACCAAAACTGGGAAAAGAGGAAAGCACAGAAAGCAGTCAGAGGTACGTACTTATTTAAAATAGTGCATATGGCACTAATCTGCTCCTCCCAGAATAACACAGGATTTCTGGGTTACAACTGGACCTTGTAAGAGGATGGACAAACACTCAGGTGTTCAGCAAAGGGCTTCTTGCATCTTTCTCTGAAACAGAGACAGGATAATAAAGCAGAGGAGTGGCAATACTGCTATTGTTAGACTATAACTGAGACACAGTAGGATGAAGTCAAGAGAGGAAAGTATCAGAAGAAGAAACTGAAAATTTCCTGATGCTGAGTTTGGCTAGGAATGAACTTTGAACTAACTATAGGTCATAGATATCATAAAACACTTGAAAACTAAATAACAGGGCACTGATGCACTTATGAAAGGAAGTGATGTTCTGGCAGGCACTTCCACTGGCTTTGACAGCCTATTTTAATGCCAACAGAAGTTAGTATTTCTAACTGGGGATATAATCAGAGTAATGTTTTACTGAGCTTTTCACAGAACAAAAATCAATAGGAAAAAAATGCACTCTGATTGTCCTGGTATTCTAGACACCTTGTGTCAGATCTTGAAAATGTCTCATTCCACTGAGCATCATGAAGGATATAAGTCTGATGGCTTGGGCCAGGAGAAGTGCTAGAATAGAGCCCTTGCATTAATGTGACTTTTCTTTATTAAAGTTGCATCCATTTAAAGCCAGGGCAGTGTTAATAGGGCTGCAGACAGGGTAGCAGAGTATTTATCTTAAATCCTGTGGCTCTTCTGTTTTCCTCTCCTATCTTTGTCCCCTTACTAGACTCAAATATACTTCGGCAGAAGTGCTCAGTCCTGACTCCCTATTTATTGTTGTTACTACACTGCCAGGAAGATTGGCGTATTGCTGTAGTATGAAGTGTCCATGTGAGAGAGGGAATTTCTGCTCCAGAGAGCTCATGCTCTGTGGAGGTCAGAGTCGAGTTCTCCTGTCTCTGATCTGTCAGTATGCTGATACACTTTGAAAAACACTCCTCATAAAAATTCTCAGGCTTTACCACATTTAATCTTTTGTTCTGGTGCTTTGAGAATTATTGTCAAGCCCTACTGCGTCTCTGAAGGATAACAATGGAAATCGGATGTGTTTTTGGTCTGGTGAAATTCTTGACGTAGTGAAATTGTTAGAAATTTATTACTTGGATTTTGAAGAGGAAATCAGGATTTCATCTTTCAGAGGACTTCCAGGACTTTTCCAATAGATGGTCCAGTCTGGTGTTCCCATTTGCCTTAGTTCAAATCAGATTCCTAGAGGTTGTGCCC
The DNA here is from genome assembly GCF_026419915.1 of Harpia harpyja. Taxonomy (NCBI): domain Eukaryota; kingdom Metazoa; phylum Chordata; class Aves; order Accipitriformes; family Accipitridae; genus Harpia; species Harpia harpyja. The sequence continues at coordinate 11,753,813 of NC_068945.1, read as the reverse complement.
AACTGATGTGTTGTCTCCTGGGCGGTGTTAAGCGCTGCGGGAGAATAGGTCTGCTGGCACTTACTTTGGGGGCGGAGAACACAGCAGGGTCTTTCCACTGGAGTGGAGCATAAAGTAAGTCATAGAGGATAGTAAATACACTTGAACTATTAGCCTGGAGCAGTTAGGAGGAGGGGGGGGGGGGGAGAAAGAGGTGTTTGAAAAAGTTATTTGGTTTTGTTTGTTTGAAGGGAAAAGTGTACCTATCAGGTCATGATTAGATTTATTTTTTTAGCATCTTTTGTTCATACTTAATCTTTTGAGTTAGGAAATGTGTTCCCAGATACTTAAACGGCCTACTAGAAGTGCAGAATTGATCTGTGGTGTACTTGAACAATTTTTGACACATCTTGTAAAATGATGACCGCTGTACCTTTGTGAATAGGTACAGTTTCTTGTATATATGTGTTAGAGCATTGTCCGTCTTCAGCTATTGTAGTGGCACATGAGATCCTGATTGTAGGATCCCTACATGCACAACTGGCAAGAAGTATTCAGTTTTTACTGCACTGTCCCTAGTAGGGAATGCCACCAGCTGAAACGTTAGATTCTAGTTGAGGAGTATTTCTTTTTTTTTGCCAGGGAGAGAATAGGTGAGAGAATTCAGTGTGTGTATGTGAGACTTGTCAACTTGCTGAAACGCTGTCTTATCAGTTTTGATATTTTAATAAGATTAAGAGAAATTTAGGTCAAACCCAAGCAAAGCTATACTTGATCATCCAACCATCAAACAGGAAAAGATTTATTTTTATCATCAAGGAGGACATCTGACAAAATAGCTTTTGGGTCTCCTAATCTGTGTCCATAGTATCAAAACCTCAACAAATCTCAGTTCTGCCTTATGTAATAAAGCTTGTTTGTGGATAAATTCAGACTGTTTGGTATGTATCCTATGTTATTTGTCTATCATGAAAGGATGGGTGACTCAGTTTGAATAAAAAAAAGTCTCTTCTTCCTAATCTTCAGTGTCAAAATAGGATGCTAACTCTGTAATAGGCCTTTTTGTCTAGATGGTTTGCTTGGATCTGCGTGTGTTGTTGGATTTATCTATTAAAGGCCTGTATTACATATTTATTTATCTTTTTTGGTTTTAGGTTTGAGAGAAGGCTTTCAATACTTCCACTGCTTTCTAAGTTTTCTACAACCGGGAATTGAAAAAGTAAGAAAGTGAGTCAAATCCTGATGCTGTGGTGGAGTCCAGGTCCAAATCTAATCTTTGTGGCTTCAGCACAGGCCTCCTCTAAAGACTATACAGGAAGCTGCTTTTGTCATTCCCGTCACATGAAAACAGGAAGGTCTAGGAGTTTCATGAGAGAGTCAGTTTTTGTAATATTTCAACCCCAGTTACAGGAATTGTTTTTGATAATTTACTTAAGATTATAATAAGACTTTGATTCCCCCCTCCCCCCCCCTGTAATTCAACAGAACCAAGTTTAGTGTTTTGGTCACACAGCCAGCTCTTCAGTGCTCAAACATACACAGTCCTTTAACTTTTGGGCATACTTTTATATGTAAAATAGGATGATTTGATTACAGAGGCTGCCCCAAAGCCAGAGGCAATTTTTCTTCCGGTTCTTTGGACACATATATTTCTTCTGGTATGATAGGTATAAATGTCCTTGATCTTCACAAATGTATAGCTGGTGGGCGTTATAACAAGTCTCAGCTTACTGGGAGAAGTCTGTAAAACTAAGAATGTTTTCCGATGTGGATATAAAATACTTTCCTGCTCCTTTATATAGTTTTAACAGACGCTCAGGGTTCCAGTTCCTCTTAACCTGCTTTCCAGATTTCTTTGGAAATCAGACTTAAAGTTGTGAGGACACAACTGACTTAGGTCCAGATTCTGCAGGTTGTAAGCCATCAAAGCTGGTCTGGACTTGCAGTTCTTTGTAGAGTTAAACTATATGGAAGCCTATTATTTGAGATACTTCTACCATCAAAGCTTGGCTTCATCTGTCTAGGACTAATAGAAATATCATGAAATCTTCCCTTTTGATCTAGCTCTGTGAGATCTGTGGCTCAGTCAGAGATCCAGTTGTCAAGATTTTCAGTTTATTTCATTCTTCATTTTAAAATGGGTTGGTGTATCTTGGTTTTTTTCTGTTAACCCCCAGTTGAAAACCTTACCGTGTACTGGTGGATAAAATTAACACTGGTGAATCCTAACATAAGAAAATAACATGACCTTAAGTGAATCATTGACACGTATATAACGACAATATGTAATTTTCTGATTCTCTTCTCACTCCCCATCCTTCATCCAGCTTTACGTGAAGGAGATAAGACACGGACTCATCTGAAACTAAGGCTTTCTGTCTTGTTAGGTCCTCCTGTCGTTATTGAATTTAATTTTTCTGTATTTGGGTAGACTAGTCTCAGCTAGAGTGTTTGTCTTGGTGGCTATCTGATATTTTAGCAGGAATTTCTTATTGCTGCTGTCACTTAAGCATTATTCAGAATACTTTTGTGGGTCAGTGTTTTCAGGCTTTTCCTAGTTTTTGTAGCTTGGAGGATTTTAAACATTTCTTCCACACAGTTCTACCTTGAATGGTGACTTGTAGGACCACAAGGTATCAGTTTTACATGTATTCTTAGTGACTGAGGTGAAGCTTGCCCTGTTACTCATTAGGAGTGGCTTTTGCCACCTCTTCATTTGCAACTTAAAATTTGAAAAGCTCACTTCTCCAACCATTCTGCATTTGAAAATTAATTAATAATTATGGTGTTCATGAACCAATCAATTTGATGTCCTTAATGCAGGAAAGGGGCTTTGCAGGAGAATAAAAAGAATAAAATGCAGGAGAAGATTTGTGGTTGCCGAGTCTGAAAACTGGCACTCACAGGATTGCGCTGAACCCCAGAGTGCTAGTGTGGAGTGATGGGTGCAGGAGCGAGCATCGTCCAGATATGGGTAGGCTTGTAGCCTGGGCTTAGGCAATAATCTGATGGAGATGTATGGGTGGATGGTTGCTTCTGTATGCAGTAATAGCAAAGGGAATACAAAGCTGTTTCAACTCTCAGACCTGTTTATGCAGTTAAATGGTGAAACCAGGTCTGTATCAGTCCAGTAAGCAGCCAGCTGGGTCTGCGGAGCTTTCTAGAGCCTGTTGGTTGACTTACCATGTGTCATTTTTATATATGTACTTTTGAAAACCATACCCATTTCTAAAAAATGGTATCCCGCTTAAGTGAAGTCAACATAAGGATGATGTCTACAACTATCCAGCTACCTTTGAAAGGAGACGTTCGCCAGCTCCTTTGTTGGTTGTTGCTTGGAACTGGAAAGTAGATAACTAGGTTTTAATTTACAACTTTTCCTTTTTTTGCAGTTAATCTTTAGAAGTTTATTTAAATGCCTATCAGAAAAGGAGCTTTATCCTTTTAGCCCTTTGTCAGGCAGGGAGGTCCCTACTAGCTTTTGAACAAGATTTGTCCAAGAAAACTAAGCAACTTAGCAAAAGAAAATAAACCAGCACATTTTAAATGAAATGCATTCTAAAAGCAAATGTGGTTTTTTTTTTTTACCCGCACCACCCACATATATGTTAACATACAGAATTAGTCCTAACCTGCCAAGAGAAGAAAATACACAACACCTTTCAAAGATGCAAATTGACAATTAACAAAACAATAGAGTTCTAGCCTTCCTTTGCTGAGGTGCAAATTGATAATCAGATTGCAATGAAAAACTGGTGGCTTCTATTTAAGATTTAGTTTGAGACGAAGGCTCCCTACAGAAGAAAGGGAGGGAAAGGGACAAAGTAATGCAACCAGTTCTACACTGGGGAAAAGCTGCATAAGGAGCACTGGGATACCAGGCTGATGTCAACTGTGTAGTTTGCATGTTGTTAATTGTGACAACAGGAATGAGAAGGGAATGGTAAAATTTGGTTATGTTGTAGAATTGCAGAGGGCAGAATCTGAGGGGTAGCAACCTCTTTTTGTTCCTGTCCATATCCTATGCCCTACACTGATGTTGACGAGAGAAACTGTAAACCCTGTGTGATAATTTTTTTCACTTATCTTTGGCAGTCTTACCTTCCCTCTGCCCATTAAACTCCATCTCTTGTATTTATCCTAATGTTTCATGTATCCCTGAGCTGCTGCAGGTAACTACCAGTTTATTTTATCCTGACTTGCTTCAGATATCTTTTATCCTTTCCAAATATGAAGTTTTACATAATGATTTCTACTTGAGTTTAAGAGCAAATAAATAATGAGAACCACCATCGGCTTTTCTAATAGTAAATTTTAGTGCCCAGTGCTTGGAAGATGGCAAAACAGGCTTTTGTACTGCAGGAAGTTTCCATGTTATGAATTAGAGAGGATGTGAGGAATTGAAGATTTGTTTGGAAGCTGTAATTTGGATGCAAATTTTGAAGAAACGGTTGTAAACTTTTTTTGTATTTTCCTACCATCTGACTTGTGTTTGTTCCATGCTTTTGGCCAACTCCAATGAAATTGGTGCCTTAAATCATGTCCCTTTGTGGCCTGTAGTATTTCTGCTGCTACATACTTATGAATGTTGCTGGGTTTTAATGGGATTTTTGCTTATTTTTACTTTAGTTTACCAATGACTTGTTCCCAACACTATTTACTTTTTAACATCTAATCTCTCTTGAAAGATCTGTATTGTAGCATGTGTACACTCATTTGAATTTTGTTCTGATTTCTTTTTTCTTGAAGTTTTGTTACTATGGGAGCTGAATTTTAAAAGTAGAAGAGTAATTTAAGGACAAGACCTTTTTAATAATCTGAATAATTTATGACATTTGACAAATATATAGATGTATAGTCTGGGATTTTTAAGACTGGTTGGAGTATTTGAGACGTAGTTAATTTGAATCCAAGCTGTATGATTAAATGTGCTAGATATCTTGGAAAGTTTCAGCCATAATTATACAATTTTAATGAATTTGTTGCTCTTGAAAATGTTGAGTTGACAGCTGCTTAGGATGAAGTCCTGGATAGTTGCAGCACATGATAGGTAGGGGACTGCAGAGCTCTGAGCATGCTGTGCATTACTCGGTGCTTTCTCAAAATGAAGTTGAAGATCACTCAGTAAACAAGCAGCTGAGCCTTCCCTTCCTGTCAACAGAGCAACTAGATTTTTTGTGGACGGCTGGCTAGTAGCAAATACTTGACATCTTTCTCTCATTTGTGGTTGGCGTGTGTCAGTGCATGTCAGTCCACCCAGGATGGTTGTCACAGCCCTCGTCATGTGAGGAGGAATGGAGAAATTTTGGATATTGACACTGGCAATGACAGTACTCTTGAGCCTGTATTCAGGGAATGTATTAATCCCTCTTTCAGGTGTCAAGATTTACACTTATGTATTTTGATTAGCACTGAATAGGAGATTTTTATCCTTAGTGGTGTAGTGGCTTGTTGCATTTAGATACCATTTATTATGAATTAGATCCTGACATTGAATATTATCTGACTTGTCTGAAAGCCAACCCCTTTTGAGTGGATGTGGTGTTTGACAAGTAAATAATAGTGTATGGTGCCCTATGAACATGTTTTAGCCTGCTCCGCATAAGTTTTCTTAGGCTTGATGCATGTATTTAAAGAGTGTAGTATGCAAGATACGTAAGGATGAAAAAGTTTGTTTGTGTTCAAATTTCTTCTTGGGCAGGATTCATGTTGATATCACTCTATGCAGCATTTTATTATCCTGCCTCTGGTACAAAGGGGTATGTAATCTGAAGTATGGGGGGTAGACTTATTTTTCAAATAAAAGCCACTAAGGCCAGCACTTTTGTCCCTTTTCATGTCTTGTGAAGTCTGTGTGATTTCTAACCCTTTATTTCTTTTTTCCAGGCTATTCATGTTTGCTGTCGGGCAGCGCAAATCAATCTTTTCTAAGTACTCTTTAATCATAAATCTAGATGTATTAAGCTTGCTATTACCTAGCCAGTGGTAGTCAGAAACAGAAAAATGCAGGGGGGAATATCTAGTCAGTATGGCTGAACTGTGATTGGGATCACAGGGCTTCTTGCTCTATGCACCTTGACTCTTGACTGTAGCGATGCTTTTGGTTTTGTTACTGAGCTGTCTTTTTTTTGCCTTTTAATTTTTTTTAATAGAGGCTACTTTAGTATTCTAATTAATGTGCTTTGCAGTGTCTGTTTTGTGTGCTCTGAATGTTCATTTTCCTTAGCTTACATTTCCCCTCTGGTTTTCAATAAATCTTGGTGGACCTTTGTATCCTGCCGTCTTTTCTGCTCTTTTTCCCTAGAGTGTTAATTCCCACCCCCTGAATATCTGTAAAATCAGCATTTTATTTTTTCCCTCCCAAGCAGCTATTGCCATCAGCTGTTATAAAATAATGGCTTTAGATGTGTCCCTTACAGTACATTGACCCCTCTGTCTGATTTATCATTAATTTCTAGAGACTTGTTCCAGGCTTGAACTAATTCCTTCCCCCCAGGGTCTTGAGTTAAAAACCACACCGAAACCCACTTCCTTGTTCTTTTGTACCTGGGATATTAATCATATTGCCACCAGCATCCCTGGCACATGGAGGCATCCCACTACAGTTAACGATATTCTGAGTGTCTTCCATTGTCTTGTTACAACAACATTCAAGCTTCTTAAACTTATTTCTGAGCTTGTATCATATCTTGCTACTGGTTATATCTTGCATTTTACTCCCCAATGCCCACACTCTTAGTGGAAAAGTAGTATTTGTCTCCTCCAGGTTCTTGCCCGATTACTTCTTTCTACTGCTGCTTTGTGCAGTTAAAAGGGGGTGTGCTGGCAGTCTGAGCAGAAGATATGGCCGTTTGCAGTGGAACTTGGGCTCTACCTAACAGTGTAGGGATATTTGTAGGCTATGTTTTTATGAGGCTTGGAAGAGTTTCTATGCATAATGAAGAATATTGGAAGAGGATAATCTTATGAGTGCTGCGGCATAGTCAGTGGAAAGTATTGCATCTAGGGTTGTAAGTTTTCTTCATTTGAATGTATTGGTCTTAGAGTGGGATGTGTTTGGAACTAGCAGGAGGAAGACATGGTCACTGACAAGGCAGCGGACAGTATTTGCTTGGCTCTACTGACCGTAGGATGCATAAATATTGGTGTGTTCACCGCAGGATTGTTGAGAATGGAGGTAAAGGAATGTTAAGATTTGTGAGCCATCACGGTGATGACATCTCCTAAGTTACCTTTTCTAGGCACTGTGAAAGTTACGTTGCCTCTTGAAACTTAAAATCATAAATATCAACTAGTCTTTTGGAGATAATTTCCATCCCAGAGCACATTTACTAATGTCCTGTTTCTTCTTAAAATTGCAGTCAGCTCTTTCTAGGAAAAAGACTGAAAAGGTTGCTGTGCAGGAACCTATTCCTTCATAGCTAAGGCTCATCGATACCTGGCAAGCAGTTACAAACTGCTGCTTAGGATAAGATTGCAAACATGGTGTACCCATATATCTCCTTCAAGACAACAGGAGCTGTCAGTGCTTGCTACTTCTGAAAATTAATATCCCAGAAAACTAAATCCACCCTGACCCTTTTTGAATTTTATACCTCCTGCTATTAAAAAAGAAAAGTTATTTTGACAATGTGAAAATCTTGATACTGAATTGCTTGATTTGGAAGTGCTTTGTACAGCTACTGGAATGGTTTAGTAACCTTTGATCATATAAATAAAGTACGTGCACATCTATGTATATGAAGGAAAGAATAATGAAATGTATGCTCTGTGTTGCTTCTTGTTTGCAAACCTGGTGCAAACTAAATTCAGTTATAGTCTATGAGGACCCACAGGCGTGTTAGCCAGCAGAGCTAATATGTAACAACAATACAGACAAACATTTTGAAAGGAAAACATCAAGTCCTTACTCATCACAATGTTTATCGAATTAGAGACTTTGAACATGGGGGCTGTAGCATAGTGTACAGCTTGCTCCCTGCCTCTGCCTGCTGTCAGAAGGACATGCTGCTTCTGATGCCTGGAGTAAATTTGCCCAAGACCAAAGTATGTCTTGGAAGTTTTGTTTCTTGCAGGGATCTGTGTATAAAGACTCCATTTGTGAGGCAGAAGCAGCTACAAATAGTATGTTGTAGTATGGTTAACAAATGGTATCAAGAGCTGTGGAAAAGTCATACTGCCACATTTTCAGGTCTGCTTGCCAGATTGGGGGCATATGTGGGGGTAAGATATTGCTAGTCATCCCTTTGCATTCATGCCTGGTATCCTTGGTTGTTTATGCGTGAAGTCTCAAATACCTGGAGGCATTTTCTAGTAATACTAGGCCAGAATTTTTTTTAAAAAGTGCCTAGCCTAAAAAAATTCTAAGATTGATTTAGAAATGTTAAGACGGAAAAAAAAAAGCGCACATCCTGATGTTTTTGTTTTACTTCAGGCCTTAAGTCAGAAGTAGTGCTTATGCCAGCTTTCCCCAGAAACAGGAGGGATAGAGACCTAATAAAAATGTAATGCAAGCTGAATTCTCATGTATTCACAGATGTCTAGGAGGTGGAGCTGTAAGAGAAGTGCAGATGCAATGGCTTGTGTGCTAACATCATCAACAGTCTTGTGGTGTGTACAGCATTATCAGCCATTGGTGTGTGATGATAAAGCTGCTAAAGTAAAGGCAGCAACTTAGCCATATACTATCTGCCCTTAAGTATCACTAATAGCCTGGCTGTCCCTACTTGAGCTAATTTACCCTGTGTTGTTGAGCTCCATGTTGTGGGGCATCTTTTGGCTACAGGGCAGATGGACCTGTTTTGGTGTTTGTGTGGCTTTTGGGTTTTTTGTTGTTTTGTTTTGTTTCTTTTTTTTTTTTTTTTAAACATCTCTGGCAGGTTTTTGTGCCGCTTATCACCATGGACTCCTGCCTTTGCTGGCTCATACCTAACGATACGAAGCAAGTGGCATGCTGTGAGCAGCATCTTGCACTGTTGTCTCTGTGGACTAGAAGGTCCACTGCTGGCAGTGAAGCATGGTTGCTGTGGGTGATCTCAGGTTTCACCAATGACATCTGGCTTTCAGCTTCCTGGTTGGGGGTCACTGCCTTGAAGCCATGACAAGGTGTGTGATGTAGTATGGAAACCAGATGCTGTGGTGACAGTGTTTCAGACAAGAAACTAGTATTTCAGCTGTCCTTTATGGGTCAGCTTTCAATTTTTGCTAGCAGGAGGGGTGTGATGGGCAGCAGCCATATAGTGATGGAACAGCACAAACCGTATTTCTACTACAGGAAAATATCCCATGGTGCTCTATTACTACCAAATCTTTCAGACAAAAGGGTTATTTGAGGTTTTGGAGAGCTGGGTAGCTGTTTCCTCTCTTCCTCTTCTCTGTGTTAACTGCTTCCCATTTGATCTGAGCTTGTGGGAGCACCCATGGTCAGGCATTGGAACATCTGAGTTCTCTCCTTCCTCATCACGGTTGCCCGTTTTCTCTCCTGGAAACCCTACCCATCACATTTCTGCTTTGAAACAGTCATTTCCTGGGCAGAGGGAAGTGCTGCCGGCTGGCTTGTCCACAACAGCATGGATGGGCAGGAGGGGTGACACTGTGCAGAGCATGGGGAGAGGTGTGGGTGGTGTGATGCTGAGCTGAGCCAGCTCCAAGGCTGCATGCCTGAAGCAGGACTGGGCTGCATTGGCCAGAATGGCTCAGGGCAGGCTGCAGGGAACAGTTATTTTGGGCCTCACAGTGACACTGACACCTAATAATTTTGGCATTGTTTGGGACCACATACATTTATAATCAGAGTCTTACTGCAAGGTCTGTGCTGCGAAGAGAGATTTACAAATAACTTCAAGGGGGGGAAAGTCTACTGGAAAGCTGCAGTTTCTGCCTATTTTGGTTAACTGATACAGCCTTTTGAGGTCATTTAGGGTGGATTGATATGTTCTCATTCTCCGTATGTGTGGCAGTGCAAGGATCCTGCAGATTGCAATAAACAGGGAAAGGGAAGGAGCAGATTGTCCTACCGGAAAGTAAAAGACTCTTTCAGGATTGTGTAGGTTGTGTAATTTGAAGATCAACATTGCTTATGGTGAACAGATGGAGAGGATGATTAGAAGCTACAAGTGCCCTCCTGTGCTATAGGCCCAGTGTCAGATAAACTACCTCTACAGAAAATTATCACTTTCTGAAATTCTAGGACAACTGTAGGTTGTATTCTATGAAATTGAGAGAGAAAACTGGTGTGAGGAGGAGGAAAGGATCTAGACTGTTAACTGTGTGAGACTGCAAACTGCCTCTTTGGAAGCTCAGATTCAAGGTGGTTTTAGTGTCTGTGAGTGCTCAGCATTGTTTTATGAAACTGTGCAAGAAGAAATTCCCGTTATTTCAGTCCTGGAGTTCACTCTGACTATCATTAGTACAAACCAGGGTGATTTTTCTCACGGTGAGGGCATGCTCACCTGCCTCATGAGGTCTAAGAGTGCAGTATTTATTGTACACCAGAGCATGTATGCTAAAACCTGACCAAACGATGCATTTTATCACATATGGCTGTAGCAAAAGTGTCTGAACTTCTGGTTGAGAGCTGTAGACCAGTGCATGTATATTGCAACATAGTGTGTAGTTAGTATTTAAGGTTGGTTGTGTGAAGCTTTTTGTTTTGAAAGATGTATTTAAGGTATTGGTGAATGATAATGTTGTAAAGCAATAGACCGCGATTGGAGCATAAATAATGCGTATGCACTGAGTTGACACATCTTCTGGCTGGGCTTAGCTGGCAAAAATACCTGTGTCACAAGGATCCCAGTTAGAATTGATACTGTGAGAACTGGGAGGGTGTACAATGGCAGGCTGGAAAATCCAGTAACTGGGTAAGTAAGCACTAGTGTCTGACCAGAGCTTGGCGGACAAAACAGTCAGTGTTGGAGCAAGAAAGCAGAGCAAAGTGTCTTAATAGAGCTCTTTCTGCCGGTTCTTTAAGGGCTGGGATGAAAGTTCTACTCAGTAAGTAGAAAAAAATACTGAAATTAGAAGAGGGGGAGAAAAAAGTGTATTTTCCCAAGGATAAACCAAACTGAAGTACAACACATAAAAAGGGAGAATTTGGTCATACTCATGGTTAAATCAATGAGAGTTATGCCAGTGAGTTAGGAGGGAAGTTGGTCAAGCCGTTCGTCTACCTCTCTGGCACCAATGGAGAGCAGTCCTTTCTCCAGCCCTAGAAGCCAAAGTTGTCTTGGGCACCCACAGCAGGCTGAAGAGCTGTGTGTAGCACAGAGCCAAAAGCAACATCTGCTCTAATCCTACCTCCTTAAAATGCCAAGGAGTGGTCATCTCTTCAGGCTCTTCTTAACAGGGGAGCCTCTGTTCAGGACCCAGGGTGAGAGCTCCACATATTTGTGTATGTGTGCTCTGATCCACAAAAGGCTCATACACAGTAGATGCTATTTAAAATGTTTTTTAGCAGTGGGTAAGAAGCTGGAAGTGTTGACACATATTCCGTGTACTTAAAAGTAAAAGGTAAAAGAATATTTTAACTTCTGGCACCCATGAGAAGCTTATTCTTGATGGTGGTAAATATAATGGTGAGAATATGCTGCAGAAGGGGAAAAGGGCAATGGCCAGAATATGACTGTGTATTCTTCTGCTTTTGCAGTATGTGTATGTTCATATGTATGTAAACATACCTTACAGAATCAGAATATGCAGCAATATGGAAGATGTTACTGACGTGTATATAATGTATGGTATTACATACAGAAACTGTTTGTTAAATGAATGCTAAGATTGTGAAGTCAGGCACTCAAAGCATAGGAAATGCCAGAATTAGATTTGCCTGCACAACCTTAATTCAGCCCGTTTGTGCATATGCATTATGATACAGTCTTTAATTACATGATCACATATCAGACCACTGAAATGATGGTGCTGACAGAATGGAAGATATTCAATATTATTTTTTTAATCCTTATTGTTGGTGTGGCCCTGTGGCAGGCACATTCTGCATACATTCAAACCTCATCTTAAAAACAGCAATTCCATACTGTTATTGGTATAATAAATACATGAAAATTAGTAACTTCCTATAGACTTATCCGTGATGTTTATCACTGTTACCTGTATATTGTAAAGATGTTAATTGATTCTCACAACATACATCTTTTTGGTACTGTATCCATTTTACAGATGGGGGAAAAAGGTTTTGAAGGGGAAGAAAACAGCCCAATTCATTCAAATCCTACCTATGTAGCCAGTCGACCTAAATCCCGGCAGCAATCCAGTTCATTTAAGTCTGCCTAATTCTGTATATGTATTTGTCTGGGGGGTTTCTGCACCACCTGAAAGTGTTTGAACCCACATACCTCAAGAGAAGTGCCCTTGCCACCTGGCTTAGGGGGAACCCTGAGGAAAAGAGTTTTCTACCCTTCTTCCAAAGTGAAGCTACTGTGCATCCAGGAGGCGAGAGCCATATGGCAAGCCAGGCACCAAGCTGGCCTGGTGGTAGGCTAGTAGAGGCACTGGGCTTTCAGTGGAGTGGTTGATCCCAGGTAGATACAGGCACTTAGCCTTTTCTGTTGGCTTCCCATGATGATAACTGAAGGTATCTGGCTTAAGCAGAAACGATCCTCTTTGAAGGCTTCTGTTCAGTCAGTGGAGAGAGGGAAGTGCAGAGTTTTGTTGGACTAGACTTCTCCCTGCAAGTCTTCAGAGGTACCCCTCTGCCTCCATTCAATGTATAGGGAAGCTAACTGCTGTGATAGGCTTCTAAATACATCTGGGTCAGATCTGACTTTTCAAAGTGTTTTCACTTTATTATAACTGTTTGTATCTTTAAAATATAGCATCAGTTGACTGCAAAATATGGCATCCACAAGTGTATGTTCAGGTGTACCAGCTCAGAAAGTGGGGCATGTATGACTAAGGGCTTCCTGCAAAGATTTTGGATTCCTGCAAAACTGTCCTCCTTTTGGCTTGCAAATCTCTACCACCTTCAATTCTCATGTTCCAGTGCCTAAACTGAATGAGTTAGTGGTCCAGCTTTGTCTTTAAGTATGCAAGTCATGTTCATTCCCAGAGTTGGCTCTTCTTGGGTGATATCCTTCTAGAAAAAATTAGAATGTGATCATGTAATTAAAGAGTCTTGCAATGCGTATGCACAAAGACTGAATCTTAGCTCGTGATTTCAATGGCTAAATTGGGAATGGTTGTACAATCATAAGTATAGTATTTTGTAATTTAGTATTTTGTTGAATGCTCACTTTTATTCATCCTTTTTTAACCAGAGGATTTTTATAATGTAAATCTGAAAAATAAGAATATTATCCTGTAGAGCTCTACTGCCCTTTCCCTCTCACTTTGTAGTGCTTTCCAGCGTAACACCTGGGAGCTTTCTGATGACTTGGAAGAGCTGCTGGAGGGAGAGGCTTGTGAAGCCTTTGGGGTGAACAGGTTGGCATAAGAGGAGCTGTGTAGGATGGAGCATGCTTAGCGTACCATGCCATTCAGTCTGTTATACTGATTTTCAGCAGGTCTCTTCTGCATACATGCAAATTGAGAGCTCCGTCTTTCCCAGACTTGGACAGTGTTCAGGTGACTTGCCCTTTGCTACCAACCACAAGAGTCACGTTCTCTCAGACACATTTCAGGGTCATCCAAGAATGGTTTAAGCTATGTCACTTGACAGCCAGGGTGACCTCAGAAAAGACATGTGGCTCAAGTTGTGAATGGTAATGCATTTAGCCACAGCAGTTCAGTTTTTCAATTTTTATACTCACTGTTTTGGTGGTATTGGCTGCTGCATTTATTTTCTTATATATTATATTAGGCCAACCACAATTAAGAGTGTGGCATTTCTGGTGAAGTGGTGGTAAAGGTTCGACCGGTCATTGTGTGCTTACTGATGATACCTACAGAAGATATTTGGGGAGAAATGCAAACTGCGTAACAGAGGCTTTACAGTGTAGGTTGGTGAGAATTCTGTTCTCTGAACAGGACTAGTGCAGAGATTTAGAGAATTACTCAAAATTTAACTTTGCCTTTAACTGTGGGGTTGCTTGTGCTGACTGGTTGCATGTACTGCAGTTGCTAAAGTAAAAAATACACTGCTTTGCATTCAAGAAAGCAGACTTTCATGGTTGCATCTGGAAAAAATGTCATAGCTGAAATAAGCAACATTATCAGCAATATCAATTTACAAAAATAATCTATAGTAAACTGTTATAATTCAAGTTTGGGGTATGTAGGGTGCAGCTGTATTTGGAGGTTCTAGTCAGCCTGTTGTATTGGTGATTACATACTGCGAGGAGGGATGAGGATTTGCTGCTTTGCCAGTTTTAATAGAGGCGAGGTTAACTAATTCGATTCTGGATACTCTCATCATGAGTTGCTTCAAGGTGTTCAAATCTGCTTATGAAATAGTCCCTTCTGAGCTAAGGAGATGGAAATGAGACACTAAAAGGCTTTCTTGAAGTGCTTCCATGTTTCTCAGCTCAGAACATCACATTTGATATTAATATTAGGTACTGAGGCAAAGTCATCAGGTAGAAAAGGGAGGAAATGTAGAAATAGTCATTTTCTTGTGTGTTTCCTCAGGATGCTATTTTGAGGCTTTAAAAAAAAAAAAAAATCATGCTTTGCTGATGAGGCTGCTGTAAACCAGGGAAGTGGCAGATGTAATTTAAGTCCCAGGGCCCTGCCCTAGAAGAGGTCCAATACTGGCAGCATACATATTGCTTATATGAAAGCGAACAGATGGATACATTTGGTCAATTCTGCTGGGTTCATATGGAAACCTTCAGAATTTTTTCTTACTATTTTGAGTGGAATACTTAAATCTGTTATCTGCTGAGAGTCTGTAGTTGCCCGGGTGGGGTGCTTTTGTAGCTTTGAGCAGGGAGCATTGCTTACTGTGGATGTCTTCAGATCATATATATTTATCTGACTGATGGAAGTCTCCCCCTATTCCCCCCCCACCCCATACTCCAGGACCAATTCAGCTACTGGAGGAGGGAGCTGGATTTTTTTCAGCTTCTGTGGCATGAGAACTGTCAGCTGAGTCTTAATCATGGAGTTATTACTGGTAGTGAAAAGCAAGAAAGAGAAGAAATCCATCTTGCTTTTCAGATGCTAGATTGATTGCAGAGGCATGTTTTGGTTACTGTTGGGGTGGGGATGGGAGAGGAAGGAGGAGATGGGGAGAACAAAAACATTGTATTTTCTTTAATTAAGAAAAACACTATTTTTATGATACTAATTCATGCTGAATTCTTGCTGACAGTTTTTTATGTTTCCCAGTTCAAAACAACTGGAAGCAATCAAGTGAAGGGAGAAGAATGGAGAATCACAGAGGAGGCGGTGTGGCTGTATTAGAAGAACATAGCTTGAAGTGTTAATACTTAGTCAGGGAGTGGGAAGGTGGGATTAATCTGTAATGCCTGAAATTAGTCTGGTTTGAGTGTCCTCATAGGTTAGTGTGTGTGTGCACATGTGTAATCTCATAACAAGTTATCTATAGCATCAAGGAAACAATTGGCATATAACTAAATCATTCTAAAAGCCCATCATACAGATGTCCAGCATCTGTATTGTCATCTAGCTAGCTTTTTTCAAGTGTATAGCATATAAAAACATATTCATAAAGTATTTAGACACTATCAATGACAGATCTCTTCAGTATTAGAGATCTTAAACTTACTCTTTTATTTGGAATCATGTAAGAAATAAGATACTTTTATCAGGAAGTTTTAGCTTTAAAGCTTTCCAGGAAAGCTGTAAACAAAGCAGAAAGAAAAATGAAATCTCTGATATTAAAAGCATACGTCTATGAAGACTGCAGTTGTGTGAGTGCTCACTTCTCTTTTTTTTTTTTTTTTTAAAGAAAAAGATTTCTTTGAACTATTAGTGACAATAACTTTCATTGAAAATGGGGGTTAGAAGAGTAGAAGCCGAGCTCATTGGGAGAGAGAAAGAAGGCTTGAATTTGACAAAATAGTTTACTCTTTTCCTATCTCATCCTCTTGAGCTCCATACTTCTCACAAAAACAACTCTGCCCACTGTTGTAGAAAATGGTTATCTCTTGGTATCTTCTTTGGAGGTTTTGTTTTGATAGTGCTAGTGCTAGTTTAGGGGATTAACATGAATAACCCTATCAAATTTTGTTAAAAGACATGGTACCAATACAGAAAGATCCATGTATACTATTTAAAATACACTTGTTAACAGAGATTTAACAGTCATTTCATTCTCCGCTGTTCATCACATTCACACATGTGGGATGGGCAGTAACAGATTGAGCTACATCTTTTCATTTCAATTCTGCAGCAGTGTCTCTTTGCAGGAATATTTTATGTAGTAATAATTTTCTTCCTATTACAGACTTTCTAACTATGTTAATGGCAGTAGACTGGCCACAGAGACACGCGTGAGAACTACCTTTGCAGTGACATTTAAACAATTTATTTGATCTTGCTTTAGCATACCTGCTCATGCCTTTTTTTACTCTGTTGTCGACCTTAGGAGAACTTTGTGTATAATCATGGGTCTTTCAATCACACTTAACTTAACAAAATGGTATGCAAATTTCTGTGATATGTCATTTCTGAACTCTTTGGGATTTGCAGCGTGTATGCTATCAGGTGGATACCCCTTGACTGCATGGGCATGTTTGAGTAGCAGCTGCCCAGCAGCTCCAAGGCCGGTTGCAGAAGGCAGTGTGTCTTAGCTGAGGATGCTCTCTTACACATATGCAATTGTTGGATGTGCCTTGACTTATACAAAATGGGAGATGCTATCAATATCTATTTTTTTTTGTGTATGATGATGGAAAAAGCACAGCAGAGAAAGGTTGATGGCAAAGGGGGAGTTCTATATATCTCACATTTACCATGTTGTATTGATCATCTTATTGTCATTTAGGGAAATTGAAAGTTGTGGATTTGTGGCTGAAGTGTGTTACTGGTGTGGGAGTGCTCTTGGCTAAAAGCCTAAAATAAAGACTTTTGCTTTGTGAATGCATATCTTGTCCTGTGCTTGAGGTAGCTTCTCCCATACTGGACTGTGTGTAAGACTGCTCTTACGATGAGAATGGTTAAAACTAATTGCCACTGGCACTGTAGTTGTTAACATTTGTATTGGTTTCTATCAGAATCAAAAGTCCTAGTGTAAAGTGGTGTTATACAACCATCCAAAATCAGGGAAATGGAAAGGCAAGAAATTAACTGAATTAATTGGCAAAAAATATATTTATCAGCTTGTTGATTTTTAGTATAATTCATGGAAATAGATTCTGTGAAATTTTCATTCTGTGACAGCTGATTGGGTGGGAAAAACATAGGATCACTGCTGAATGTTTACATTGACAAGAACATTCCCATTTGTTAAAATCTTGGACACTAACATCATAGAAAAGTATGTATGTGGGTTACCTGCTGTATTATGTCCCCTATCCGGGAAACACTTGAAGCACATGATTAATCTGTTCAATTTCTGTTGAAATAATAATTTTTTTAAACAAAAGATAAGCCCACATGTTTTAAGTTTGGCTTTTTCATAAAGATTTGTAGAATGAGGTGCAACTTACTCTGCTGGCTATATTTCATGCCTTTCCATTTCCCAATCCTGGTCATGAAAACAGAGTTACTGCCTCAAAGTTATGTGAAAAGAAAGCTGGTTGCTTGAATGGGTCATACAGCTGGCCTTCGCATGTGTTTGCACAATGTGTTGTTACTGCATTACTGAACTGGATTCTTTGTCCACAAGTAATAGCCTGCCTACAAACGATAGTAATAATGGTACGTGTCACACTCGGTTCTCTACAGTACTGAAGCTCCTCTGTTGAAGGGGAAAATTCAAAGCAATCATCATTTCTCCTAAAATTGTCAGTTTTGGTTTCCATGTTCATACCAATTTAGTGTCTAGGTCTGATTTTTTCTATTATCCTGCATCTTATATACAACTATGGCTTGCTGTCGGAAATGAGTAGTCCAAGGATAAGACAAGGGAAAATCAAGCTTTCTATCCTTGGGGTAAAGGAAATTATATGTAGTTCAACTTTCTCAAGTGACAACATTCATTAGGCCGTTACTACAGACATCTGTACGTCGGCACAATAAGTTGGTATTTTCTGGGTACTTCCAGTAATAAAATCCTAAATCAATGTTTACAGAAGATGTTTAAGCTTTTTTCAGTGATTCCTTCACATATAGCTTTTCTTTAAAAATCTTTGACAGAAATGTGCAATTACAGAAAGCTAAACCAAGGGGCCGCTATGAATTTCCTCAGACATCCTTTTTTTTTGCCTCCTTCCTTTCTATGCAGGTGTGGGTCCCGGTTAATGTGTACTCAACCTGTGCGTACGTTCTGGGTGCTCCCGTCTGGGGTCCCTATTAGTACCAGTTCCACTGTTGCTGTGCAAAGAGTACCTTAGCCATCTCTCTACTGAAAAGAAATAAAACCAGAGTTGAAGATACAAGTGTGGGGAGGGAAGAGATAGTCCTTTCCATTTATTTATTTCCTTGCATGATTTTTGTTTTGCTTTTTTGGTTTGATTTTATTTGTTTGGGCAAGTTTCTTGCCATTTACCTTTGCATTTGCATTTTCTATTGATTGGCAATTTTCAAACTGTTTATTGTGCTCTTTTGTTTAGCTGTTCAAGAGCTAAAACAAAAGCCACCAGGCCCTGCGAGGGACACATTTGCATGCGGCGAGCATTGCCCGAGGAAAAAGTAATTGCTAATGCATATTTATGTGGCACAAATTTGCCATTTGTTTATGCATAAAATTATCAATAGTGCAGGGCGGCCCAGCCGTAGAAAATGGTGACCTTTTTAGCTTAATAAATAGAAATCAGCTGTTATTGTGAAGAGATCAGCCATTTATTCTGTGTTGAGGGACACTGTCGGGAAAATGTAGATTGGTGCTGGCAATATCATTAAATGGAAGGCCAGTGACCCTTTCGGTATAGTCTATTATACTTTATCTAATAGGGGATAAATGACTCTGGTAGGCAAATAGATTAAAAAAAAAAAAAGTGAAGAAAAAAAAAAACCACCACCACCCCTTCCTGACTTCTCTCTTATTGCTCAGCCACATGAACAGGTAAATACTGAGGAGGTAATCTTGCACAAGCTGGCTGGTATTTTTCTAGCAGAAAAATGACTTTAAAACCAACAACAACAAAAAAAACCCCAACCTGAAGCCAACCACCAGGCCTACTCTGTTTAGACTAGTTTTGACTGGTTTGGAGTGGGAAAAACAACTAGAGCCAGCCTGTGATTCTTCCTAGTTCATGCCGTCAAAAGCAACGTTCTGAAAGGCCCATACACGCATTGGATTTTGGCTTGTGAAATGAGAACTCATAGTCTGAAAGTAGGAGGTAGGGTGTTTTCTGAAGACAACAGGTTTTCAAAAACAGTTATGCTTTTTTCTTATATGCATTCAATTTTTTAAGAGCAGATAAAAATTTGCCAGATTATACCCCAAGACACTGAAGACCTTATCTGCAGAAAATGTAGCAACAGAGTTTTCTTTATGCTGTTCCACTAATTCACCTCAACCCTAATGGGCAGACTTAAGACTTGAAGAGTTAAAAACTAACAGCCGTAAGCCTCAGGAAGTTCTTGTGAAAATGAAAGTATATGCAGAAAACCTTATTTTGCTCTCTATAGTGCACTGCACCGTGCATAACTGGAAGCAGCTTTAACCACCCCACAGGTGAAATGTGAGTCATGGTGACTGTAAATGGTTGGTTTTTTATGCACACTGTATGGTCGACTGGGCGTTTGTTTTTTGTTTTTTTTTTTTTCTTAATCAATGAGAAAGATGCAGCAGATGTTTGTGATGGCAGTATTTTACTTAGCAAAGGCTATGTTAGCCTTATCTGCATACCCAGTCTGGTTAGGTGAGATGAGATCCTACCCACTGCCACCATGGGACTGCCCACCTTCAAAAGATGGAGGCTGGTCTCTGCCCACCCTTCTCCTTTGTGCCTTCAGAAAGTCTTGCTGTTATTCTGGAAAGGCTGATCAGAGTAACTTTGGGGCTGTGTTCTGTTTGCTTCTTAAAAAAAACCTATCGCAAGCTAATGTCAGCATCACAGAAAAGCCACCACAATGTTTGTCACCAAGTGATGTCTTTCTGGTGGCCTCAGTAAAGAGGCAAAGGGTTGAACAGGACAAAGGAACTTGCAGATTGCATCACTGGAAGCCTCTTTGAGGCAGGGTTGTCTGGGGATGATGATGTGGAGGTGGTTGTCAGAGGTAGGACTTCTGTCTTGAAGGTTGTTGATCTGTTTTTACCACTATTAAAATTCAGGGAATGTTCAAAAAAAAAACCACTTTAGTAAAATATAATACAATACATAAAACTTACTATAGCACATATTATACAGTAGATGATGTATTACTCTCTATAATAATGTTGTAAAAGTCTTCATAAGAATGTGCGCCCACAGTTTGAGACTTACTCATACCTAAAATTTTCTCTCGTATTTGGACAGGTTTTGGAAGGGGTTTCTTCAGTTTCCTGTTTGTGCTTTTCCATGCTTTTAACTCCTGTGCGCAGAGCTCTTGCCTGCTTCTGGAATTCTGCCCTTGCAGTCCTCCCAAATAATGGTCCCCAAACCATGTTGCTGTAGAAACAAAAACATTGTAGGACATGTTATGGAAATAGAAAGTCAAAGAAATAGCTAAAAGTATAAATTTTGTTAGATACATCCTATGGAAACCATAGTTAAGATGAAAATGAATTTAATTGCAGAGTAGGATCTAGGTTTCTTCACATGGCAACAGGTCCTTTTTTTGCTGGTTCTGTCACTCAAGACCATAGCCAAGAACCACAATTTCTGAAGTCTCTATTAATGTTTGGGGATTGTCTCATCCTCTCGTTAATAAACAGTTGTAATTAGGTGGTATTTTACCTTTACAAACACATTTTTATTTTTACTTCAACAAATTAATTCTTGGCTTATTCCAAATAGATCTGATTTTTCCAAAGGGTCTTTTCCCATACAGGTGTCTCCAGCTCTGCTCCTGAAAGAAAATCTTCCTCTGCATGTCAAAGCTCACAGCTAGGTGTTAGCCTCAATTCTGCTTTTTTCTTTTCTAACAGTCATAAAACAACCCTTTTGAAATATGCTGTTTGACAACAACTAGAAAGTTTTATGTAGATAAAATTAACAAGTAGAAAAAGCTTAAGTCTATTGTGTGGGAATAAACTGGGGGCCATACTGTTGTAAACTAACCTGGATCCAGCTGAGATTCTAGCTCAGGATATTATTATGAGTACAGCTACTGTTGTCATTAGTACATATTTTTTGTTGTATCTGTACCTGCAGCTGTCCAGGTCTGGTTGTGGAAGATACTGTGCTAAGTACAGAGAAATAAAAAGCAAGGCTTCTTCACAAATCTAGAAGGTTTATGGGAAATCAAAGGTTTGTAAAGAGTAGTTGGTTAAGGGAGAACATAGGTCAGAGACAAGGATGAGCAAGTATCGCTGATCAAAGTTTGTAGCAGCAAACAAGAATGAGCAAAATGAGTATTACTTTTTCCTTGTATTCTGCTTATATGAAGAGGACAGGGAGTAGCACCACGCCTTGATTCCAGGTTGCTGGGAAAGACAAAAACATGGTGGGGAATATTTGTTTACTGTGAACAAATGTTACAGGTCTGATTGTCCTGTGACCTGTCTTCATTGTCCCAGGATCTCATCCTAAGTGGGAGCGAATTGAGTGGGGCTTGTTCTTTCCTCAGCTCCTGGTGCATGTCTGCTGTATTAATAATGTGTTGGTTAGGGAAGGAAGATAACGGACAAATTTTATATTATGCTAATTAGTTGATGAATGTTTAATAAGATAACCAAGTAACAAGCATTAAGCAATTTATATTTTCTGTTTCTTTGAGATGCTGGTAACCAGGTAGTCTGATAGGTCTTGCAGATCTTGACCTTTCTTTGTAAAAGGAAATTTTGATGACTTATCTGCACTGAAGACTGACTTTTCCCCCCCTTCTTCAACACAGATTTATTTGAAAAGTTCACAGAGATACTCATCTTTCTAAGAACAGAAATTCTGTTTGAGGAAATTTCTATACAAAATATAGAGGACACATTTCTGTTTCCTCATTTGATTGCTCAAAAATAACATAGGAAATTGAGATTTATCTTCACAAAGTTTGCCTGCGTGCAGAGCTCAGTATGAACCAGGGATGGTTGTCTTTTGAAACCTCATGCAGCATCCTGATCTTGGTGGTGGTCTTATGTGCTGCCACTTTTCAGAGTGCTCTGAGCTGTAGGACTGGCAAAGTAATTCCATCGAGTTAAACCAGTAGAGAAAGTGCCTGGTTTTATATATTGAGGTTACTGATTTCAGAATTTGGGTGTTTGTTTTGTAGTTTAAAAATAAAAAAAAAAATCTTATTTATTTTTATTCATACATACGTTTCGTATTATAAATTATTTGTTTTGGTTAGACTAGATTGATATTAATAGATTGTAACGCAGCATAGGGATGCAAAACCTGACTGAGAGGACAGCCATTTCACACCTGAGATGGTGTGGACTTTGGCTTGTGTGAACTCAGTGTGTCATGTCACAAGTATGGTCTCAGACTTGCTTATGCAACTGTGTCTGTGTGATCCAGCTAAATAACAGTAGTACTAGAGGTTGGTTTGTTTCCAAATCCCTGCTTTGATGTACACTTGAGTCGCATAAAAACTTACTTGTCCAGTTTTGCAACCATGTAAACTGGGGCACAAATCTAGTAATGGCAGGGGGAGCCTATGGCTAGGCAGGGCCACGTGGGTCAAACAGCCCAGTTGTGCTCTTCCATGCCTCTGCAGAAGGGGTCCCAGCTCCTACCTTGTGCGTTCCACACTTGTACACCTCATGCCACAAAACACTTTTCCCCTCTATGCTGATGGCTTGGGGATAAAACAGCAGCAGTCAGAACTGTAATAGGTGCCCAGAGGGATCTGGGGTGCATCCCAGTCCTGAACCGTGGAGGATGAGGTGGGGTTTGGGAAGTCATGCCATCTAATGTTAGTCATTGAAGTCCTGGGCTTTGTCATACCTGGGGGAGATGCTGCTCTGTCACCCATGCAGGAAGCTCAGGTGCAGCTCAGAGAACCCTGAGGCAGGGGTCTAAGTTGTGGAGTAAATGTGTGAGTAACCCTCCTACTCACACAGTGACAGCTGAGAGCAGAGGCAAATGCAGAGGACTTCTTGCTCCCAGTGCCATACTCGCACTGCTAACCATGCTAAACAGGCTAATCATGCAAGCGTGTTAGGCTGGGGATATAAAAACAGAATTGGTGAGTGTAGGTTAGTTGTTTAAACACTCAAGAGAAACAGGAATATATAGTCATATCTTTCTCCTAGTTCAATCTTTGTATTGATTTATCATGATAAGAAGTGCCACTTTAGTTCTAATAATGTCTACTTTTATTTTCTTTCTTTTTTTTTTTTGCTATTACATATTTCTATGGCAGCTTTTCCATGTGATATATTTTGGGTCACACTTTAATTTACACCAGTCTCTGTTCTGCAAAAAAGAGTTCATGAACTAAACAAAAAGGAATGGGGAGGGGGATGTCTAGCAGAGCCCAGGCTTTTGTTTCATGTTTTGGATGTATTTTCTTTTTAAAATAAAATTGTTGATATGCATTTGCTTTTATTTTTCTAGCCTTCCTCTTGCTGATGACCGGGTTCCTGTTTGATCCTGTTTACAAGCTTACGAAGATTGAAAATAACCCCAACTCCTCTGCATTGGGTAGGAAAACAAAACCATATAAAGACATATGGCAATTACTCTGGAGGGCTAGCAATATGGAAGAGTGTGGTATGAAGGAAGAGCTTGTGGAGAAAAAGAAGGTTACTAGGTTACCACAAAAGACATTAGTGTACACAATTTTTCTCACCCGCTCTTTTGAACTGGGGAGGAGGGGGAGGAGTGAGCATATCATCAAGTAAATAAGGATATTCTCCAGCATGTGTATGCCCAGTGTAAACATTTTAAGTTTATACTTTCTGTTACTCATTCAAGCTGCTTTGCAGTGCTATTTCAATCTCTTCAAAACCTCCAGAAAGACAACTTTAAAAGATTTTGGGGTTTGGTTTTTTTCTTTAAAATTTACTGGCAAGATCAAGATTTTTCCCTAAATTACTATAAACTCGTGGGTATATGTGCAATGTTTTAGTAGTATTGATGTGTAAGTATATATATCCCAAGAACTAAATTTTCACAAATACTTTATAAAATGACATTTCTTGCAGTTAGGGAGAGTGGATGGGGAAGAATCCTGTTAAATGTTGTTGTTGGGCTGACAGGAGACTCAGATACAGGTACTCCCACAGTTAATGTGTCTGCTTGATCCCATAGTAGTCTTTGTGCTTAACATGACTGCCATGAAGAGTAAATGTTTGCAGAATTAAGGTTTCAAAGACAAGCACCTCCTTTTGGTAGTGTGGTTTTTATCTTGTTATTGTGGGCTTCAGGAACTAGAGTTGAGTGTGTCAAATACTGTGGAGTGTGATGAGTTTGTTCTAGAGTTAGGCTTCACCTAGCATGACCAGGTTGCTATCGTAGTCATGTTTTCTGGTATAATTGTTGCCTTTGCAAGGGGAGTGGCAACTGCTACCCCATCAGGATTAGAAATGCAGCCACAGTGACAGGTAATGCTTATGTCTAGTTTTCACAGGTGGAAATGAGGAAAAGGTGTGGAAGGCAGTAGAGAGCCAGAGCTGGTGTAACTGAGGACTTAGGGCCAACTCTCAGATGAAACCCTGGGACAGCCTTCTTGATTTCAGTACAATTTTGTCCACATGCAGAGGGCTATTCCACTGTTCTTGTTGGGACAAAATCTCTAAGTTTGTATGCAGGATTATATGATTGATAATATTCTGGTGTAATAACAGTCTAAGTCATGGTATTTTAAAATGATTGATTCAGATGTGAAAAAGTCTTATGATTCAATTTTCTCTTTCTAACTGCCAGAAGTCAGTTGTGACATTCTTGTATTTTTTCCTCTTCTAAGTAAGCTTATCAAAGAAGAAATCACTAATTTACCAGCTAGTGTTTAATAATCAAGGAAGTGAAACTTCTACTTTAGAGAAAAAAAGAAATCCTTTGCTGAGTTGCTGAATGATTTTTAAATAATAAAAGCTTACCATCTACTGGGCAACTGATTTTTTTTATTATTATTATTTTTTTAAGGCTTTCATTCTGAGAGGGGTCACTAGCCTTTGAGAATTGAGCCACTTTGTTGACAAATCTGTCCTCTAAATTGAACAGCATTAATTAGAACTTTATGTTGCAAATCCTTACTTTTTAATGTGGGTGGTAGTATCAACAAAAATGTCTAATGAATTTGATTGAAGATGATTTTAAAAGGTCTGCCACCTGTAGATAAAAATGTGCATTACTACACATGGTAATTATCAAGACTGAAGGCCATGACATGATCCAGTGACCTTTTGAAATCAAAACACTTACTGTAAAGAAAAAAAGGCACCGATTTCTCCATCTGTGTTAATATAGGACATGTCTGTATATTCAGCTATATCAGTACACTGTAATATATCTGGGGGAAAAAAAGGTACTTTGGATTATGTTAGACCCAAGTTTCCTGTCTTTTCCTCTACAGGCTTGTAAAGCTCTCACTATTTTTATATGTGTTGAGGGATTTTTTTTGATCTAATGAAATAGATTGCTAAAAATATTCAGGTGTCTGAGACGGCAGCAAAACATCTCTGAGCCACCCTACAAAAATAAACTAGTTTTGTGTGTGCAGGATGAAAAAGAAAGTGTACAGGAACAGATTTCAGCTTCAGGCTTTCTATAGGGGCATTTGCAATAAGGGAGGGGAGCAATAACCCAGCAACTATCATTGTAAAAATTATGAAAAACAGTTTGATGGTCCTTTTTAAAGTCAGTTCACTAAACAGGGGCCAAAGCAAAAGGCTGAAAGGCAACTCGTACTTTTCCATTAACAACCTCAGCCCCTTGCTGCTATTTGCAGTTGAGAATGAGTGCTTCTGCATACAGTAATGGTGAGAAAAACTAAAGGGAAATAAAGGATGCAAATGAAAGATTTTCTGTTTTCATATGAGTACTTGGAACACCAAGCAAGCAAAGAAGCAGCAATTTTAGTTAAGCTAATGTAATAGAAGACCATTGCACCCAAACTGTCTCAGCAGAACTTCCTGCATAATTAGATTGTAAATCTTCTCAACTGAGGAAGTTTTGCCCAGGGTCAGATTGTCTAAGTAATAATCCATTCTACATAAATTAGAAGATTTGAACTGCTGGGATACATTATTACATTAGTTTTGGGTTTTATTCCTAATATAACTAAGGAGAACAAATGCAACAATTCTTTTTCTTTTCTTCTTTTTAATTATGTTATGTCTCTTTAGCTCTTGATTACCTCGGAAGGCCTTTCCTGTACGTTTTTGGATTTTTTCCTGAGCAATGATGATGAAGTTTTCATCTACGCAAATTAATACATTTTTAATATACTTTAGAAAGTGATACCACAGAATCCTTTGGCCACCGGATTCTGTGATATCACTTCCTTAGTGAAGCATTTAGTCAGAGATGCTGCTGCTCTTTTTGTGCTGCAGTTTTTGTGATGCTGAAGTTTTATCTCCCACTATGACTCCCTTGTTCTGCAAAGAATAGAATTGCTGTCTTCAGGGTAAGAATTAATGGATGAAAATTTACTAATAACTAGTTTACAGCAAGCAGACTTTTAAGTTTTTAATTCAATTATTTTCTTTGAGAAAAAGAAGATTGTGGGTACTTGACATGCATATACAGCTTTATGTAAAAGTGACGGGGTAAATCCTGAAGTTGTTGTTCAGGCAAAAATTGCCATTGAAATTTCAGTATTTGATCTGCTCGAGGGAAGTAAAGTTCGTAGTGTAGCATGGATTAATTTGTATGGACTTGTTGGTGATTCCCCCCCCCCCCCCGCCTTAAATTTGACTTTCACTATGAAATGGAGGAGTGGCCAACTTTTCAGGAGAGCCTTTTGGACTTACAGGTTTTGGGCTGGGCTCTCAGGGTGTCTGTGTATACTCTGCCAGTGCTAAAAAACAGAGAGGAGATGCAGAGGGGCTTGTGGAAGTGCTCACGATGCTGTGGGCTCCCAGTTCCTGGGGCTACTTCAGGTGTGCGCTAACTCCACAGTCTCTGTTAGATGCACAGCTTAGAGATCTAGACCTGCACAGTGGTAGTAACTGGTGGCAGGATTGCAAAACCAACTTGATCTAGCTCCATGATGGGTTGTGTTTTGTTGTTGTTGTATGTGTAAGCGTTGAGAAAAATAATATGAGGAAAAGGTTGGCTTCTGTCATTAATGATGGTTTTTAAATATCTGTCCTTACTGAAAATTCGTATGTTACATAATGGCAATTCTTTTTGGAAAGAGGAGGAGGAAACTATCTGGGGTGGGGGAGGTACTGAACTCCCTATTTCCCATCTACTTCCTGTGTTCAAGGGTAGGAAATTAAAAAACAGAATAGATAATTCTGTATTTTCAACTATAGAAGTACTGTGATTACCTGATTCTGGTTCTGTGAGCCCAGCTGCCTGCTGAGTTTGTGGTCAACCTACTCTGCAGAGCACTGGCAGCTGAAAGCAAAGCATAAGCTTTGGTGGAAACAGCAAGTGCTCTCAAAGGTCCTGGAAATAGGGGTACTCCCAGACTCAAGGATGTGTGATCACCCTTCTCAACTGCTGGGCAAGAAGCAGACTTCAATATACTTCTTTATTTTTCTCTACTGCTGTGAGACACCAGTGGATGTGAAAAAGGAATAACAATTTAGAAGATATGATGGAAAAAAAAAAAAAAATCTGTGAACATCCTTTGAAACTGGTATTTTGGGGAAACACCAAAGCATTCAGGTGCCCTTGGAAGCATACAAGAGCATTGGAAGTCAGGAGATAAAGCATTATGTTTCATTCCACTTAAAATCCAAACTTGTTCTCATTACTGCCATTATAATCCTTATAAAATTACTTTTACATATTGAAAATTTTCATTATTAGTAGTAGTAGTACTTATTATTTAACAGCAAGTAGCTGTGCCTTTTCTCAGGAACATCAGATGTAAAGAAAATCAGAAATCAGACCTCAAGACTACTTTTGAGGCAGAAATAATCCAACCATTATTTCTGGTGTAAAAGGTTTGTGAATAGCATCATTTGCCTAGAAGCTGTTTTCCAACCTAATAACTCCCGGAATAATGACCTAAAACTGTTTCCAAGAGGATTAAGGCCCATATAACTATTAGAAAGTATAAGTTTTTGAAAAAGCTTCTTTCTGATTGGTGGAGAGGTGAGTTCTGATTTGGGTTAAAGCTGCTTGCTTAGGAGAATCAGTTTCAATCTCTCTGAAGTCAAAAGTGTTGAAGTAATCCTCTGGAGAAGGATTGTCTGAGGCTTTTTTTTTTTCTTTATATATAAAAAATATATATGTGTGCATATATAGATATTGCTATAATGACCTCGAAGATGGTCATTTGACTGGGTTTTTAATCCATTTGGGAGGGTTTTTTTAATCTTCTGCTTTAGTTTGCCATGGGCAAAACCCGTTCAAAATGGGCTGAGATTGCAGCTGAACACTTAGCTTGTTGGTTAATCATCACTTGAACACTCTTCATTGGAGAGGCTGTGGAGCAGAGAACTTATCTGTAATGATATTGGTGTGTTTTTAAGGTTGTGCACATGTTGTATGTGCTTTACTCTTGTTAATTGCTTTTTTAGCTAGTGTGATCTATAAAGGGGAGGGAGAAGAAAACATGGGCTCAGGATGACTCAGGGAATATCCACTGTACAGGGGACAGGCATTAAGGGTTAGAGGAATGCATGTATTTGCAGCTGAATCCATTTGATAAAGAGCTGCTTGCCAAATTGCACTTTTAAATTGGCAAAACTTCCCAACCGTGCATCAAAATGCTGGTGACAGAAGTTCACTGCAGAAAGCATGTGAATTCACACTGAAATGGCTGTTAACCACCTATTGTCTTTTTTTCACCTTTTTGAAATAACTGGAGCTAATGCTGTGGCTTCTGGCCAAATCCCAGAAATGTCTCAGCAGATCACACCAAAGACCTGAAATCATCAGTGAGTTCAACCAGCTTTATCGTAGGGTGCCTTCATTGCCAGCAATCAGGATTGGTTTACATCTGTCCCAAGAGCATACTCATGTAAGAAGGTGAAATAAACATCTGGCATTAGCAAAGTAAAATAGAATTATTTATTTTATTTACCCGAGGAACTAGTATCACTGGCCATTCAGGAATTTGTAATAATGTGCATATACTGTATTAAATCAGACCTTTAGATAAGTTTGGCCTTATGTGCAATTTAAAGGTGGTTTAGCAGACCTTCTCACTAATAAGGTAACAATAAGATTTGGCTGTCAACTGAGTTGTTATAAAAGACAGAGCTAGTTTTGTGGGACACTGAAATCCATCTTTTAAAAAGGCAGAAGGGATTTAATCAGTGGTGGTACTTAACATGCAGCTGAACTGGGCCCTGTTTTGAAAAAAATCACTGCAGTTCTTGCATTGGTTGACTATAGCCACAATAGAGGAGGGCAAAGAAGTGTTTGCTGATCAGATCTATGGCCAAATTCATATTTCTGATGCAGTATGCATAGTGCCAAAAAGCTGATGCATATGCTTATGAAAGATTTTTCTGCTCCTATATGTACTATAAATACATTCCACATGGCTTTGTATAAAGCTCTCTGTTATTTCAGTAAGTCACAAGTTACTAAGCCAGATCCAAAGAAGGTGAAGCTCTGAATAAAGTTCTTTAACATTTTATGACTTTGAAACCCTGTTTTAGAGTATATTTGCTTCATTAATTTGTGGCTTTGATCTCAGTTGGGCAAGCATTGAAAAGATAGGCAAAATTTAATGGGGAGGAAAAAAAAAAATCTTTTCACAAAGTTCTCTTGTTGCTGTTAAGCTAGCAGACTGAAGAAAGTTCCTTTTCAGTATTCTAGGTTTTGTTTTTAAACCAGGAATATATAGTTCTATTTAAAATAAATCATTTAAAGGAATGCTGTTGCTGAAGATGGTACTTGATGTGACCAGGTTTGGCAAAACTGCTTGCCTAGTGTGAATGAGTCTTTCCTAGGATTTTAGGGGAGGGGAAAAAAAAAAAAAAGTGCTCCCTCAACTTCCAGCTCTTGGACTGAGGGTATAATTGTGCAGTATGCTCTTCCTAAGCCCCCAGGCAGGTCTGTCCAGTGTCCCCAAGCGCACCTTGGAGTGTCCCCAAGCAGCAGTAAAATGAAGTCTGGCTATTGTCTAGCTGTTTTCCCTTTTTTATATAAGAACTTTGAATTCCAGCATTATAATTAAAAAGATGAGAAAAGAGAGTGAATTAGGTGCAGAGGTAAACCAAAGAGTTTGTTGAACCTAAGCAGTAAACTAAGAGATATTTTCCCTGTTGCAACAACATGTTGCTCTAGTTCCTCCCCATTTTTTTTTTTTTTTTTTGAACAACCAATATATAGTCAGGCACCAGAGTAAAATGAAGTTAGGAGTGAACGCTCTCCCCTCCCTGTGCTTTATTTTCCCCCCAGCAGCAGCTGGATGCTTGATGTTTCCAATGGAAGGTGCAGTTTTGTTCTCAAGATTGGTGATACGAATAAGAGTATCATCCTATTTGGTTGCTTTGTCCCTTGCTGATACTTACAATTATGCCTTCTTACTGTACCTTTTCCACATACATGAGCTTTTATGCTTTCCCAGCATTGCAACCCTGGGAGAGTAAACAGAGTCCACTCCTTGCCGTGCATCGTCTGGGCAGCCACCAAGTGAATGCCAAGCATAAGGTAGTTTGTGGTCATCACTTATACCTGTGTAACACTGGTGGAGATTACTGGGTTTGGGAATTGAGAGTTTTGGGACAGTTGTAGTGCATAATATAATGTAGTTATGGGAGGGAAGCATGTTGTGGGGGTCTCGCGTGGAGGGCTAGCATGGGGGCAGTGATAGTGAAGCTTGGCTTTGGGATCCTGCACCAGGTTGTCCGCAGCTGCAGTCAGAACAAGCACTCTGTGTCTCTTTCCTCAGGTAAGGGGGGGAAGTGAGCATGAAGGAATACTGACAATCCTGCAGCTGCTTTTTGGTGAACCTCCGTAAACTTAGATGAAAGAGGTAAAATATGAAGATGATAATTTTATAAACAGTCTGGTATTTTGTGCCTTCCTCTTCAGAGTCAGGCACAAGATAATGTCTAGACTGACAGCTGGGGAGTGCTGAGTCCCCACCCTTGGAAAATTAGGCCTCCTTGCAGCATCTGAAGTGGGGTGCCCTAAGCTGAAGCCCCTGAAGCCTCCAGCTGCTCCTGAGTCATTGGATGGGAGCCCTCATGAGGAAAAGGGAAATGGGGGTTCAGCAGTTGGAAGTTGTAAGATGGGAGAGCCAATGGCTTCCCATTTCTACACCTTTGAAAGGGTTAATGCCGAGGTGCTCTATTGTATTAATGATGGTTGTTTCTTCACAGAGCCCGTTGGGCTCTTTCAGGGGCCTCTCAAAACAATGAGTGCAGTGAGGCTGTTCTGTCTAATTACTCCAAGACAGGGATGCTAAAGAGGAATTAATGATAGTTGACAAGTGCAATTAATAATTATAGCAAAGCTGGGAGTCATGCAGCAGGCAGATGACAATAACAGGGTAACTGTACATGACAGCTTTCATCCGTTCCTCCCCCCGCCTGCTTCTTCTTTCTTTTACCCTTTAATGTGAGCTGCTGCATGCAGCTGGGCCGCACCGCGTACGGACAAGGAATGAGAAGGTGCTGAGATCTAGTTGCTTAGGTTTGTCCAATTTCTGACCTGCCTGCCCCAGTCTTTCTGTCCTAAAAAAAAATAAAATAAAAAAATTTAAAAAATTAGCAACAGCACCAACTTAGTGGCACAGGCTTCTGTTAGCTTTCATGGTCAGGTGTTGACAAGACTACTTAAAATTCATGTTGGGAGATTGGAAGGAGAAGGGGACAGGGAAAGGCAGCAGCAAGCTGGAGTTGAAGTGGGATTTCCATATCAAAGGCCAGGCCTTTGGCTCTGAATGGTAATTAAAGTACCCAGATTTCATCTCCTTGGTCAGCTCATGAAAAGGAAAAAAAAATTAGAGGATTTTTTCACTCCCTTTAGACTACAGTACAGCAAGCAGTAAATTAAATGAAAGTTGAGCTAAAAGGTGCCTAACGCTTCAATCTTTTGCATCTAATAGAATCTATGATGTTTTTAAAGCATTTATTCAGTTCACATCTTCATCTTGCTGTGATTATAAAGGATATCATGTCTGCTTACATTTATTGGGCACACATCTTGGCCTTCCCAGGGTTGTAAAAGGATTTCACTTTGCATTATGTTGCTGTTGTGTTACGGCCTTTCGGTTTAAAAAAAAAAAAAAAAAGGCGGGGGGGTGAGGGGGGAGAGGGTGAAAAGGAAGAAAAAAGGCACATTTCTGTGTAATTTCTAGCTGGTCATTGTAGGAATCACTAACAGTGAGAACCAAATAAATGCAAATTTAATGAGGCATGGGGAACTAGTAATGAGATATAACAGCCTCTCACCTTGAGGTTGCTGGTTCAAACTTAGACCATGGCACTGTTGAAAGTGGCCACAAACCAGCAGTCACATAGCAGTAAATGTGCAATGTTTTGTTACCTTGGTCCAGTTCCTAGTGGGTACGTAGTGGTGAAATGAAAGCCCTGCTTGCATTTGCTTGTAGTTCTTCTTCAGGGGCAAGGAGTGCATGCTCTCTGGATTTCCTGCCCTTGGCATGGGTCATGTTCAAGTCAGAGTTATGCTGTAACGTGTGGTGTCTTGCCCTGAGCACCTCCTTGGCTGCCTTGGTTCCAGGTCTCCTGTAGATGTGCTGTGGTCTCCAGTCTCTGGAGCTATCGGTCTGGCCTTTCACTGGCAGTGGATGAACACCCAAAGCCTGAGAGTTTTACCAATACCATTGGTGTCATGGTGTGCCCTTCAGTTTCTCTTAGATTTGTGCTGGCCAAGCAGTTTCTCAATACCTTGGGCTCCTGCCTCTGGATTTGTGCCTCAGTAAAACCATGGTTGCACCCTCTTTGGCTGAATGCCCTGAGGGGAAAAAGCAGTTTAGGTCTCTTCAATTCTGCTTCATAGCTATGAAAGACTGAAACCTTAAGTCTCAGAGCTGTACATGTATAATTAAAGGTGACCAGGCTGGGTCTCCCTTACCTTGGGGGCTGAGTCAGAACCTGCTACAGGTCACTGAAAATATCTCTCCTGACCCCACTGGATGCTGGATCAGTTCCTTGAGCTGAAACCCTGAAGTCTAGATGTAACTATAGGACATGCACCAAAACATCTCCACTATAGCAAATGTATGCCTTTTGACGTAACCATTTTGGTATGAGATATTATAGATGCAGGCAGTGCTGGTGGTGTCCTGTTTGTATCAGTACAGCTGCTGTGATGGAGGGGGTGAGAAAAGCTGCTTGAAACAAAACATGGAATAGTTAAGATCAACATTGAAAAAAGAAGGGAAGGGGAAAAAAGGCAAATTATTGTTGTTGTAGCAAATAGCTAGAACTTAGACATGAGCCAAACTAAATGCCCACTGAACAAAAAACCACTGTGAAATTGAGGTTTGCAAATCTAGACTTGTATTCTAAATGCTGAGTTTATTTTTCTTCCTCCCCTTTTTTCTTTCTTTCTTTCTTTCTTTCTCTTTTCCTTCCCTCTTGTTCTCTAAGGCATGCTGTTGTCCCCCCCCAACCCCCCCCCCCCCCCCCCCCTAGCTCAAGTGCATCATTTTCTGCTATTGTGCTTAAAAAAACTCTGCTGCAGGGGCTATGAAATGAATAAAAATGTAATCCTCAATGTGCCCATTGTGCGCTCTCATTTGTTTTTGCTGTATCGATTTATCAGCGGAGGGAAATTACTTGCTGGAAGAGAGGATGCCAGTCAGAATGACATTTATTTCATAGTACAAGGAGGCTCTCCAGCGTGTTTCCATGTAACCCAGATATTGGAGCTGTAAAAGGGCTTGTAACAAGGTTTAGTGCTATGATTAGATCGTGTGGAGCACCTTGCTTTCATAACAACGGGCACTTGGCTGGAGCCAAGGCCTCAGGTTATGGTCAACTTTTTTTTTTTTAATTCCTTTTTCCTTAACACAGAGTATTTGGCTTGCACCCCAAAATATTCCTCTGTTCAAAACTCAACTGTGAAAACTTCTGAAACCTCATTTGGTATTTATAAGGGTCTTGATCTTTCATGTCAGTGAGTTAAAAAGAGAAAAAAGATAAAATATTTACTTGTTAATCTTTTTGGCTTTGTGTTTCCTTGTGTTTCTAGTGAAATAACCTCATGATTTTAATTCACCGAAGCAAATCTCTTCCTCCAGTGATTGTAAGCTACGCTTGCTCAAGGCAAACAATTACCTGTAAAAATGAGGCATATTCTTTACCCAAAACCTGTAATAGGTATATATACGCATTGCAAATAAAGGTGGGATTCAGGAGGCTGAATCCTGGCCCTGGGGTTCGTGTTTGGCTGCTGTTGCTGGGTAGTTTGTGGTGAGGGCTCTGCTGTACTGACTTGTCAGGTGTCTGTTGAGCTCAGCAGCCCCTTTTCAACAGTGTCCAAGGTCAGGTGGTTCAAAGGAAGAGCCCCAAACCCTAGAAACGGTCTTCCTCCATGGGACTCCTCTTTAGCAGATGGATGTTGGCTTATTCTCCGCAGCATTTTATGTACCTTTGGAAATGTCCTGTTAGGAGATATTCTTAAAACGCTTGACATATTTATGGCTATTTAAGAACCTGTTTCTGGAAATAATCTTCTGGATTGTCAGGCTCTTCCTCCTAGCATAGATATTGATAGCATATAACCTTCATTAATTTCCTGTGATTTTATTTATTGTCATAGACATAAAGTTGTTGCTAACTTCTGTACATCTATAGTTACCTCTCTTTGACTTACCTGATCACGAGCTTCTGTGGCATTGTATAGCAGGGAGCTTTGGGGGTGAAACCTGCCCTATAAGCTGGGAACTGCTCCTGACTTATGCAGGAGCTCAAGTGGTGGCAGAGAGCCCACTGCTCCTGACCATTGCAGGAACATGGGGAAATAGGTAGTAGGAGGTATGGGAAGTTATGTCTGTGTTGAAGATTGCTTGATACTTTCTATCCTAAAACTCTCTTTTCAGCTGTTTTTGTCTTTGCCAAATGATTTCAGCTTTGGCTGATATTTTCCATTTTGGGTGTTTGCCTCAAAAAATTTAAAAGAATTTTTCAGCCAAAATGGCTCAGCTGTCCCCAAGCTGAGAGAAAAAATAAGTTGTTTTGCTTTTATTAAAAATATTCTTCCTATTATCTGGATGGAAAGCTCAGCTCCCCAGCTACAAGCCTCTGAAATGCTGAATTTCTTGTATCCAGTAGTAACTTTCTTGAGTGATAAAATTAACCAGGTTTAACTAACCTGTGGAGTTCTCTGCTAGACTGTGAACTCACTGGCTTATGTGTCTCTGCTGCCTTTCTTTAGGGTGGTGGCTGGGGAGTAATGGTTAGGGTTAGCTTAGAACCAGTTAGCCCATCTGCCTACATCACGCTTTCTGTTTTAAACAGAGGATAATGCTGTTGCTGCAACTGTATGCAGCTGACCTATAGCTCAGGCTGCATGTGAGCCACAGAGTTAGCTGAGGGTCTCGCTAGCTAAGCTCGGCCTAAACTGAACTGTTCCTTTCTAGTCTAGATGTGTGTTA
The DNA here is from genome assembly GCF_026419915.1 of Harpia harpyja. NCBI lineage: Eukaryota > Metazoa > Chordata > Aves > Accipitriformes > Accipitridae > Harpia > Harpia harpyja. Next base: position 11,718,080 of record NC_068945.1, on the reverse strand, counting down.
TTTTCCTCCTAAAGTTCAGGTCGGAAATAGAGAGCAAAAGGGAATCATAGAATGGTTTGGGTTGGAAGGGACCTTAAAGATCATGTAGTTCCAACCCCCCTGCCATGGGCAGGGACACCTTCTACTAGACCAGGTTGCTCAAAGCCCCATCCAACCTGGCCTTGAACACTTCCAGGGATGGGGCATCCACAACTTCTCTGCGCACCCTGTTCCAGTGCCTCACCACCCTCACAGTAAAGAACTTCTTCCTAATATCTAATCTAAACCTACACTCTTTCAGTTTAAAACTGTTACCCCTCATCCTATCACTACACTCCCTGTTAAAGAGTCCCTCCCCGTCTTGCCTGTAGGTCCCCTTTAAGTACTGGAAGACTACTATAAGGTCTCCCTGGAGCCTTCTCTTCTCCAGGCTAAACAACCTCAAGTCTCTCAGCCTGTCCTCATAGCGGAGGTGTTTCAGTCCTCTGATGATCTTTGTGGCCCTCCTCTGGACCCCCTCGAGCAGGTCCATGTTTGTCTAACACTGGGGATCCTAGAGCTGGATGCAGTACTCCAGGTGGGGTCTCACAAGAGCAGAGTAGAGGGGGAGAATCACCTCCCTCGACCTGCTAGCTACACTTCTTTTGATGCAGCCCAGAATGCGATTGGCTTTCTGGACTGTGAGCGCACATTGCTGGCTCATATTCAGTTTTTCATCCACTGACACCCCCCCGAGTCCTCCTCCGCAGGGTTGCTCTCAAAAAGTAGTACTGAAATGTGGAAGAGGGGGAAAAAAAAAAAAAAAAAAAGAGTAAGTACTTGGCAGAAGCAGAGGACAACACTATTGCTTTTGGTAAGGCTGGGAGCATGCATCAAATAGGTCTGATGGAACTTGTCACAGCAGTGGGAGCATGGCTCTTACCTGCTGTGATGGGCGCCTGTTATTTGCTTGAGACACCCCCTTCTGTGGGCAGGCATTGAACCTTTCAGATTTCCTTTTTCTGTCTCACTGAGGTAGCAAATAGCCAGTGCGAGGAAATAGGAACGTTCCTCTGGGGAGTAAGAAATGGAGTCTGTGAATACGTGGACCTGAGGGAAGGAGGTCTCAGCACACCAAAGACTGAGGAAGGTATGAGGTGGGTTGAAGTAGCCAGAAAAATCATCTAGGCAGCTATGATGGCCTACATTCTTGAAGTCTCTTATGGTTTAGGAATTATCTGTTTTGCCAATACATTGAACGATGTGAAGGTTGATTGCTTTTTTTTCTTCCTCTTTCTGCATACCCAAGCAGCTATATTTGGAATGAAATATGGATTCTGATAGCAAGAAGATAAATGAAAAAAACCTAAGTTTAAATGGTGTTGTTACCTTGAAATAAATGCTTCAGTAACATACAGGCTAAAGCTATTTAAGTATATGGAAACGTATGTAAAATCAATATACTACTATGTCATTTTTTGCGTCAGAATCAGCGTGTGTCTGTGCTGACAAAATGGCATGCATTACCTTTCCCCATCTGTTCAAAGCACATTTAGTAGTGCCTTGAAAAGCTTTTGCAAGTCATGACATAAATACACAACTGGATGGTGCAGTATAGATAGAGCAGCAATCTAGTGAAGCCTCCTTTTAAAGGGAAATTATTTTAATCCTTTTCAACAAAAAGAAATTTGTTTTAGTATAATAGTATAGTAGCATTTACCAGTCCATATCCATGTTAAACGTTTCTCCCCACCACTATATTAGAAAATAGCTTCCAACGTGGATATAATCCAAAATCAATTAGTTCAGTTTAAGTTATTCCAAATTTCATTGTTAGTTTTTAAAGAACATCTTCCAGATTGTCTCTAAACTTTGCAGGAAAATTAATTTAGTTAAAAGTTTCTTCCCACTTGCATATTCCAGCCTAGAGGAGCTGAAGATTTGCAGAGATCACCGGTAAAAATAGTACCATTAATTCCCACACAGTAGTACCTGGGTAGTTCTTCAAATGTCACTTTCTTTGTAATTATTGACTTTTTATTGGCTTTTTAGCAGAGCTTCTCATACTATGATATGTAGCAAAACCACACCACTCTCACTTACCTGATGAGTTTAGGTGTTCATCCACATGACTTTATTGATGATTTTACATAAAAATTCTTAAGTGTCTTTTGCTCAGAGATACACAGAAGGTTGAGAGGTAGCTCACTGTCTATATGGTATCCTAAAATATAGAACTCTCCTTACGTGCCCCAGGTGATTGCCATTTCTAGGGCAGAGTAGCCTCTATCTTTTAGACAACCTGCAGGACCACACAATTTTGAGCTTCTTATCTATGGTTTCCTCCTTATCTATGTAACCTGATTATAATTCCATCCATCAACTCATAGTTTTCCTCTAGTAAAACTCCTGGTAAATCTCGATGTACACCAGCTGGTGGTATGGGATTGTCATGTCCATCTACATAATCAGAAGGAACTGCAGATAAGCAGAAGTGAATGCCTGAAGTGAGAGCTGGTCAGAGATCTTAAAATGACCGTTCATTTGTGGGTTGCCTGTTTGATAGACTGTAAGGCTATAGCAGTTTTGTGGAGCAAAAACCTCAGGTATTAAATAGATGAATGCTTGTGGAATAACTGTTCCTGTATCTGTGACACCTGGTGAAAGACTAGGAGAAAATGATGGAAGCATGAGTAAGTAAATTACTTTGGAAAGTTTCTCTTTATAATCACGGTGTAGTTTGAGAACCTCCAAACTATTAACAGAGTTGGCTGGGGCCAATGGGAATCAATCAGAGGTGTGTGTGTCTAATCCAGTTCCTCCTACAGCCTTGGAATAGACCTCACTAATTTTCTGCATCAAAACTAATGAAATGAAAAGTTTTATACAGGTGCAAATTAGTAGTAGCTATTATTGTGACTTTTATCCTCTTATTCTTTGCTTATTACAATGTTATATTTGGAAAGTATTTGGAACAAGAGCCAAAAGCAATGGAAAGACCTTCCTTTTGAAGCAAAATTAGAACCATTAGTTGGAAAATCTCGTGCTGTAATGTTTGTTCATCTCTTCACCATTGCTGAATTTTGCTTTCACTTGCAAGTGTGAACCAGCAGATTAGACACTTCCAAGGGCTCATTCACTGTGAGGTTTTGCAGGTGATTTCAGTTTAATGCAACCAGATAATTGTAGCCCTGGGGCTTGGCGAGGTTATAAAGCTGCTAATCCAGACAATATTATCCGATCACATGTTGTGCTTATATGAGAGACCTCTGCCTTTAATAGTCTCTCCCTGTGCTTGTAAGTGGGGTTTTTGGGTTTTTTCTTTAGTTTCAGCAGCCCTATAAAAATGAGACGCAGGCTAAGATTAAGCTCCTGAACAAGTCACTAGAGTTATGCAGCACTTTATTACATGTACCCCATACATGAAATACACATACAGCATGTATCAGCTTGTTCATGGTGCTAATCTGTATGTTCACCTCTGCATTTAAGAGAGGGTAAGGTGACGGGTAGTGACAACTCTGAAAACTGGAGTCTGTATTTAGCTCTAGGCCCACGTGTAGCTGAAGCAAATGTATGGTAATGTTTTATAAGCAGTGTCATCAAGTAGACAGAAAACAGATATAAATATCTGTTAAAAATTATATATTTGTCAAAACAGAAACTTTTCATGGCAATACACTAGTTTGAAAAAAGCTTTTGGGGGGAGAGAAAGGAGGGTGAAATTGCATGTCAGCCTGAAATCTGGACCTCTCTCATTTGGCAATCGTGTTTGCTCACATCTAATTAAATTTCCAGTATTTAGTTTCAAGAGAGACAGTTCTTGTAAGTTTGTCATCCAGCTCTTTGAAATGTAAGAGGTTGATATGGGTCATATAAAAACTTAGATGAAAGCTCAGGCCTATCGCTGTCCATGCTATGGGAAAATAAAGCACACTGTTCTGATACTGATACCTTTATAGCATTGCTTTGGCTAAAGATATAAAGTGAAAGGAGGGGCTGTCTTCTGAACTAGCCAGCAAAAGATACTCCTTAGGTTTGGGTGAACTGCTGTGGCTGGAATAAATAATTTGGAAACTGGGAGTAGCATTGGTAAGACTTGCATCATACTGATTTGGCCTGTTACAGATGGAAAGATATCTCTATACTGCTAATTTTATAAAGTGTGATTGCTTCCAATTACTTCTTTGTACTCCTTTCATTTCTCTGTATGTTGCTTGAGCAAACGTGTAGCCTGGCTGTGCAGGTCTGTATGCTGAGGAATGAGGCAGAGTCCTCAGCTTCTTGGAGGATGTCATCGGGCTGAGGATCATGCCCTTAAGAATAGGAGTGCTGGCTTTTTCCCTGGAGAAGTTGGTTGTACCATTGTTCTCTTCTGTGTTGTATTATTAGATATTACATACTTATATAGCTAATGGCAACTCTTTATCAACAAGCGTTTGTACGAGACAAACTATCAGAGTAAAAGGAATTGATCCGGCTTAATCCGTTTACACTTGTCCTGCTTGCGAGAAAGAAAAATAACTGCTGACTAGAGCTGTGCCTCTCACTTGAGCTTGCTCTGGTGCTCATTTGACCATGTTCTGCGCTGAGTCAACTTGCTGAACTTCAGCCCTTGACCTAGCATCAAGCTTGCTGTCCCTCCTCCTGCTTCCAGAATAAAGTGGAGCATAGAGTGCCTGTTTCAAAATGGACTGTATCGGGATGCTGTTGCTTCAAGAAATTATGATGGCAGCAGAGAGTTACTGAGGTGTAGAAGTCAAGTCACTTGGCTTTTTTGGACTACTTCTAGGCTTGAACTAACTTCAGGAAAGGAGGAGATACGAAAAAACTAGAGGGACTGTGCAGTATTACAGTCTTTGGATATCTGTTTAGACTATTTTTTGAAGAGAAAAGAGACCCAATGATTTCTCAATAAAATTTGTTACATTCATTTTTTAAAGAAATATATTTAATTTCCAGCAGTTGTGATGAGGTCTATAGTGTGCACTGTGACAGTCTGGCTCTGATTTTGCAAAGGCTTGGCAAGTTCACTTTTTAGTTTATGCATCTGAATAGTCCCTCTAACTTCAGCAAGACTATCGATGTATGCAGAGTTTACAGGCTTGCTGAAGTCTCTGTAAGATGTGAGCCTAACAAATAACACAGACTTTACACTGGGGAACACTAATGTCAAATGTGTAATTAAAAGAATCTTCAGGACAGGCAAATTTCTGAGCGTGTGCAGTATCCTTTTTGTGAACCTCAGGATCTCAGCTGGTTTTGGTGAAAAACACAGAAAGCAATTAGCTTGCATCTTGGAGGCTAATAATAACTGAACCTTTTGGCAGATTTTGTGATGGGATGATTTTCTCAGTGATATAGGCCAAATGACTTACTAAAACAGATTTTTAAAAATCACTTATTCTAACACAGTTGTTTTGCTGTCAGAGGTGCATAAAAGCAAAGAATTTGCAACCCAGACTCCGTTACAAAAAGGTCTGAAGTGCAAAGTAAGGATTAATCTCATGTATTTGCGATGTTAAAGCAGTTTTCCCTTTGGAGCTACGATCTTGTGTGTTCTCCTTGAGACTTGAACAAATTTCATAAACTTGAGTCCCCTTTATTCTCTTTTTTTATAAAATTTGAGGAGATTTCTTCCATTTCAAAAGTAAAGGTCCAAACAGATCTCCCTGGATAAACAAGATGAGTGAGATTTGGTTCTAAGTCAGGCAGTGGTGGGTGGTGGTGCTTGATCTTGAAATTGATGATGTTTGTTTTCCCCAAAAAGACAACAGTTGTAAGCAGGTTTACTGTCAACTGCTACCTTAATGTGCTTCAGCTCTGAGCCAAAGTGACCTCCTTGCTGCTGTGCCAAGTTGTTCAATCCCTATGATCACTTGGTCTTTGTGGTCTCTCTGAGCATCACCAAAGATTCAGCAATGCAACGAGAATGGAGAAAATGGTGCCCACATACACAAAAATGTCAGACTCACCTGCATGGACAAGTCCAGTAGCTTTAAACAAGGGAAACACCAGTTTGTAGATGGAGGCACAGGAACCCTGTTTGTGAAGAGGAATAGGGACACTCTGGTAATACTAATCTGGAGTTGAGGTTCAGTTCCCAACTTCGCCACAAGCTTTCCTGGCTAACCAAAGGCAAGACAAATCATCTGTGTGTCTAACTGCAAAATTTGAATAGCAGCATTACTTAAAAGGAGAGTAGTGAAGGTGGGGGTGTAAAGTGGTGGTGCAGTGCTTGTGGCCCACATCAGTGCAGCACTCATCAGGGCCCAAGACACAAATGATGCAGTCATCCCTGGGGTGCCAGGTGGGTATCTGAACCTCATTGGTAGAGGACAATGTAATCACACACAGAAGTTGTGATGTCAGTGTTTTCCCAATAGTGAGAAGCAGTCCTTGGGGGAAGAAGCAAGAGCTGCTGGGAGAGAGAAGAGTGAAAAAGCAATGAGATGTGCTCCTAGATCTTTTAGTTCAATTTAGTTAGGATTGAGTGATATGTAGGCAACGCTGGAGAATAGTGTCTGTTACATGAAAACTTAACTATCTGGCACAGGCATGAGATGCTTCTGGAAAAAAAAGACATCACTTTCCCCTTTGAAAGTGTAGCTGGCTTTATAACACATCTAAACAGGATATAAAATCCTCTAATCCTCTGTTCACCTTATGTCTATTTCCCATCTCTGGATTTAGCTAATGTAGGACAGTGCTGAGACACTAGTTATGGTATCAAAGGATGTTCCCTCACTCCTCCTGTGGTGAGTCAAGCTTGGTGCCCTGGACCAAACGTCAGGGAAGTTTTCTGTGCTTTTCTCCTACATAGCCAAACATGTCTGATGTGTAATGGGCTTTTTTAACTGTTGGTTTGGTATTGTTAACTGTAAGCCTAGAAGGTTTTGTCTCTCTTGCTGAACTGTGAAACACATGCTGATTCTTCTGAACAGGTAGCCTAGAAACCAAATGTTTATGCCTCTTAGTTTTAAAACATGTATAATAGTATCATTTGATCTTACCTTTGAAAAAGACTGGCACCCCTACCCCCATTCTTCTGAGCAACCAGAAAATACTGTAAATGCTTCATCCTCACCTGGGGCTCATGTTCCTGTTCCCATTCCTTATCAAAAGCAGTGATGTGCAAAATATGGACTGAAACCATTGCTGCCTAAAGACACTGTCTAGGCTGAGAATAAATCTGGTCAGCTGCAGACTCATATTTTTCAGTGGAGCCTCTGTTTCTTCTTCTCCTTTTCCAAGGGAGATGAAAGCCTCAGCAGAAGTTCACAAAGCACCTACCAGGAGAATTACGCTGTTCCCTTCAGCTTCTCATGCTGCACCCATCGCCATCTCTAAGGTCTGGTGGGTTTGTAGGTGGAGCTGCAGAGTGTTACTGCAGGGCACTCTCTCCTTGCGCAGTGTGACTTCTCTGTGCCTTTTCCTTCAGGCTTGCAATGGAAACGCAGTGCTGCTTTGCATCCTGGGGTTTAGGCTTCATGAAAATATCCGACAAAGCTATTTTTAGATGTAAGGTAAGATGAAGCAAATTATCATTTGGTGCTCAAGTCAGTCACTTGAACATAGGCTTACAATGCCAGCTCAGGTGTTTTAGGGTATCCTGTGTTGCATCCAGTTGCCTTTCTAGTAAGGTCCCAGCCCTGCCCTTGTGTCGGAGGGGTAGGCACAGTTTAGCTATAGTTGGATTTTCAGCTCAGTGAAGCTGGGGGCAGCATTTATCTATGGAACCACTGAAGAAGTTAGCTACTGGTGCCGTCGTGGCAGTGGGGTGCTCTGCCTAGCCCAATTAGCCTTGCTGCAAGGCTAGCCGCCTTGGCTCAGGGTGCGTGCTTTGGAAATACAGTGAAGTGAGGCTGGGTATGTCTGCAGAGCAGTGTTTGGCTGTGGGTCTCCACTCTGAGGTCTCTTCCCTTGGTCTGAGGGCATTGGAGGAAGCCTGTTGAACCTGGCCCTTTGGTTTCTGATGAGCTGTCAGTGCAGTGCTTGCTGTCCCTCGCCTGGGTGTCCCTGTCCTAGTGCCCTCCCTTTTCATTTCAGTACCCAGCGCAAGTCTTGTCCACAGTGACCGACCCTACCTGCAGCTCTTTTAAAGAGTAATAGCCCACATGGAAGCAGGTTCATAGAAGTTAGAGATCAGTGTAACCTTTTGCTCACCTCTGCCCATCTCTTTCAAGTGGCTGCAAAGAGTGAAGATGTCATCTCTTCCTTCCCCACTGCCTCTCTGCTCCAGCTCCTTCTCCTTCCTGCCTGGGAGTAAACAGTAGATGTTACGTGTATTAACACCGTGCTCTAACACAATGCTCCTGGGCGTGCTCTGTGTGCAAGTCCCTGGCAGCCGTAAATTAATTAAAAGTAGACAGAAACCCTAGGAAAAAAGCAAGTTCCCTTCCCCCTGCCCCTCTTTTCCTTTCTCTCTCTGTGGGTAAATAGCTAATTCCTTTGTTCCTTGCTGCACTATTTCATTTCTGCCATCATTGTCCTCATTGTTCTCTGAAACAGGAGGGGTCTGGGCCAGGAGCAGCCAAGGTCTTAGCTAATGACGGGAAGTCTTTAAAGTTTGCGCTGCATTTCATCTTCTCTGTGGGAGTTTTAGGACGCATCCAGTGTTTGATCCCCACCGTGCAACTTTGCTTCTAGTTAATTAACAGATCCCCATTACACTCTCTCATCTGCAAGCACATGGGAGGCCTATCAGGAGGTAATTCAAGGCCAATCTGAGTGATGGCAGAAATTAGAGAAAACGGTTGTTTTAGGGTTCTAACATTCAGGAATAAAGCTCTCCCTTTGCAGAGGTGCCCTGTAAATTTGGGCTTGTTTTGTTGTATCATTTTAAGTTCTTAAGTGATCTCCTTTGCAGTCAGGTCTGGTTTGGGGGTTCATTTTTTTGGGAAGTGTAGTTGGGAAAGCAGTTTATTTGTTTTGCTGCTGCTTTGCCGTGCTGACAGCCTGCATGGTGTATGGTTTTGAGGGCCAGTTGAAACGAAACCGCAGTGTTATTAGCAAGATGTTTTCACCTTCCTTTCATTCCCAGCTTCCCTGTTCCCACCAAGCCTATTATACAGGTTACAAGTGTCTTATGGCAACTTTTTTAGTGTCGAGTAAAACCACCACAGGCCTCCCAGCTGCAGAGCTTTGTCAGGCTTTCAGCTAAATACTGCATCTCTCAGGAGTGCAACCTTCTGTCGACTTTGAATGTTTAGAGTTGTCTGATATTTTCCCCCCCTTCTTTCCTCTTCCCCTCCCTTTTCCCCACCCTATGAGCAATGACCCCCTTTAACTAATGAATTAGGAACTGCTCCTGCAGTTGCAATTCTCAGTTCAGCACTTGGCAATGAGAATCAAACCAGGGCTATTTAGTGCAGCGTTAAATGGCCCACCACATTAGCCCCCTGGCACGCTAAGCTATTAGGTTGTTTTACTGTTGTTAAAGTTACATTTGTTAGGTGGAGTTGCTGCTCCAACAGAAACTTGGTAATGTGGGAAGAGGCAGACAGCCCAGTGTCTTGTGGATGTATTGTGCGATTACAAGAGACCAAAGTTTCCCTCTCTCTCCATTAGGCTATTACAGACGAAAGTTTTTAGCTTTGTTGCAATCAAGCGATCTCGATTGACCATTACACTGTGGCAGGGAGTAATCAAATTGTTAGTTGTTGCTTACCTGTTACCTGGTCAGCTCTCAGCTGGGCTGCGACAAGGTAGTGTACCCTTGCAGGGAGCCTCCAGCACTTGGGAGCTCCAGGTAGCGTCAAACTTTGCAGGCTGTGTCCTCAGCTTCACAGGCTACTGCAGGTGCACTCACCTGGTCCTCTGGGCTCCTCACCGCGTCTCAAGGGAAGAGCAGTGCGTGGGGTCGTTCTCCATCTGCAGTTGTTGGGCTGATGCGGGGACCTCTGAACAACTGTGGCTGGACAGCATCCCTCCAGAGGCTCCTGTAGCCTGTGCGCTGCAACCCAGTGCAGCCCAAGAAATGGATCTTTCTCAGAAATGCTCCCAAACTCCCTCAAAACAGGCTGTCACAGATGAAGGATTCACCATTTCCTGCTACAAGTGAAAAGGGGTATTACTTTGACCTTGCCATCAGGGCTCTCTTGAAGTTCCTGAGCACAGTTCCTGTAGCTGCAGAGGATGTTTATCACACTGGGAGGCGGGAGTCACCTCTGGCCACGAACTTAATGTACAAGTGTAGAAAACGAACTAGAAGGTATATGCACTGTTGGTTCAGTACAGTGTGCTTGACTTTCCAGTGCTCATTCTGGGTCTTTGTCTAAACATACTATTACTTGTCTGCTTATTTAAGGAGCCTGCTGTCTTCTACTCTGAATGAATATCTAACTAAAACCTTTACATCTATATATAAAAAAAATAAATTGTGCCATGGGTTGAGCGACATGCATAGGAAAAAAAATAAATAAATGGGAAGGGTAGCAAAGGGAATGATTTTAGTATTTGCAGCTCAAATACTAGTTTGAATCCTGACAGGGTCAGCAAAGCCTTCCATGTTCCTGATTTCCCTCCAGCTCCCTGAAGGTTTTATGGACAAGAGGCGAAGGAGTTACATCCTTTGCTCCACTTAGGCATCTATGTTCTGTGGAGCCAACTGTAGGTGCAGGAGTTTGCTCAGCTTGCCTGAGTGATGTCTGGTTGGTTTTTTTTCTTATGTTGCAGTGAGTTGCATCCTCTCTTTCTGGAACAGCAATACTTTTCCATTGCTAGATACAAAGATACTATAAAGCACTGACTGATTCTTTGGGGCAGGAAGGGGAATCGATGCACCGATGCGAAGCGTAGTTTTATTTAAGCGTAATGAAATGGGCAGCGCATTCACAGTTAAGGCACCCTGTTGCTGATGTGACTGGGGTAGACAGGGTCCTCAGCTGCTAAGCAGGGGTGCTTGGATGTGCCACAGGCTTTCAGAGAGAATCCCCCTGCAAAAGGAAGTGTGTGCCAGTATTGTAGAGTGCTTGTGCCAGCCGACTTGCAGGGTTGATTTGGCATTTGGCATATTGGTAGCGGCTGCCAGTGTGCGTGGTGGAAGAGAAGGGAATGGACAAGAAAAACACATAGGGGTTTAAAATAAAAATGTAAAATTATTTGCTTTGTGCCATATGGACTCCAATATTTTGACAAAACTAAGGCCAAAATTAATCATGCCAGGTTAGAGTTTTAGTTCAAAAACATATGTATAACCGTCCCCCTGACTGTGTATTTGAGTTACCATTTTCATACAGAAAAACCTTAACCTTTTCAGTTTCTTGTTCTCTGCTCCACTATCAATTGTTCCAGCCAGAAGAACTTTTCCAATTGTGTGAACTTTTAAAATAGTTTTTGCTTTTTTTGGTAGTTTCTTAGTTAAATGTCAAAGATATTGTTGATTTACTTTTTTAAAATTTTGTTTGGAGGAGCTGACTTACTTTTTCTTTTCATTGAACTAAATGGATTTTAACAAAAGCTATCTTGTGTCCAGGCTGGACTGTTTGGTCAAAAAGAAAGGAGGAGGGAGTAACCAGGACTGCTAGTAATGGTTGGAGAGCCATTATATGAATAGCAGAAGTCCATCATGCCAATCCTGCTTGTCCTGACTAAGATGCCATCCCCACTGCACCTGTAGCATAGGGACTTTCAAGTTTGGGATTTAAGTTTAAAAATACGGAATGTGGCTTATGTGTGGATTTTAATTTATAAAGGAACCATTCTGAATATCTACAGTAATATGACCTTTTGTGCAATGTAAACCATTGAATTTTTCACCATAATTTTTTCATCAAGTACCCAGCATCTTATTATACCTGAGCATATTATTCAGGCTTACCCTGTGTTAGGTCATTATTGAACAAGCTTGGCTATGCATTGAAGCACAATACTGTTCTGCACTAGTTCCTGTTGTGGGCACTTCGCTTCACCACTAAAAATGCCATATGGAGTCTAGCTTAATCTACTTCAAAAGCAAATCTAAACCATACAAAGGCACTCCTGAAAAGGAATAAGGATGAGTGTGGAGTGGAGCTGTTCTGCATTAGTTTTTTGAGGGCTTGTTTGTTATGTACACAAGTCCACAGGATGACATCAAATCTTGAAAGACCCAGTTTTTATAGAGTTCAGGTGTGATTGAATCAGGTATTTTTGTTCATCCCACTACAGAGATATGAGATGGATATAAAATTCAAATATATATCTCTATCTTTTTAAAGTTTGGAAATGTTCAGAGGCAGGATTTAGGCAATCTTTAATTCATGTGAATGTAAGCAATACTATGACTATGTGAGGACAGTAAATATATCTCTATCTGTGATTGATCTCAAGATCAGCCTATCTATTATCATAAAGCTCCTCCTTTAAGAGCAGGAGGAGGTGGGTGGAAATTTGAAAGAACTAATTTCAAGCAACTGGTTTCCTTTCACTTTTAAAACCAAATAGTGAAAGAGGCATAAAAGAGCCCCAGTTTGGATGATAACGAAACATTGCTTTGAAGTTCTAACTAAATTGCATTTCTTGTTCTCTGCTGTCGCCTGTAAGACTCAAAAAATTGGACAAGCAATGATTAGTATATAATAATGTATGTTCAAATAGCTTATGGTATTATGAAAACAAAAATTCGAAAGGCCAGTATACTGACAGTTAAAATCTGTCTAAGGGGCAATGGGGGGAACCTTCACAAAAACAATATGCTGATTGCATGCAGCTACCCTGCCGAGTCAAATCTTAAATAAATTATACATACATAGCTGTACTGGAGCTGAGAAATAAAGCAGTTTAAAACGTTCCTGGTTCTGTGCTTTAGGCAAAGCCTATGTCCGCTCAGTGCCCGTAATGCATCAGATGTTTGGTCTGTTGGTTTGAGTACCCTGCCACAGTAACTGGGCAGTACCGGGTGCTTTGGAGGCCAGTGAGAAAATCCAGTTTTGTGCTAGATCAGATATAGGGAGAATTGTGGGTTATTATCTCTCTTGGTTCTTTGATAAGGAATCACTTTCTCTCAACAGCACTCCACCCCCCCAATCCCCTCCACCCACTTGTAAAATGTTGATGAAGTACTGAAATGTTGCATGTTTGGGTAGCTTTTTTTTTTTTTTTCCACAGAAACAAATTTATGCATCCAAAAATTCAGTTTCTAAGCAGCTAAAGTTCTTCAGAAATTTGGGTCAAATCTGAGAAGTAATTTCAGCCAAAGTAAAGATGAAAATAAAATTCTTGACATCAAAATGATTCATTTCAATACATATGAAACAAAGCATTTTGATTTCTTGGGATTTCCAAGACGACTCAGTTAACTACACAGCCTAGTGATGAGGACTGCTCACAGGCACATAGGAGATCCATGTTCTTATCCTCTTTCTTCCTAAATTTGAGTAAGGTCTTGAATGCAGTTTTTCTTCTTCTCATATTTCATTCTTAGTCTATATATACGTACTGATGCATATACATTCATGGAGGGAGAAACAGAATAATTGTGTAGGTTTGTGAGCAGGCTGATCCCTGTGAAAGCAGGTAACAGGTCCACTCCCTATGCCAAGGAATATGTAAGTGTTTATGCAGAGCTTCAACTGGAAAGACTGATAAGTAGATCCTGATGGACTACTGGTTAGGGCGGATGTTAGGATATGATGCACACACAGATCCTTGCTCCAAATCATGTTTAGTTTAAATTCAGGTCCTCCTAATGTTGGTGAATACTTTAATCCTGAAGACACAATGGTAAGGAGAGTTTGGCAGCAGCACCTTGTTCACAGGATCTACTTTTAAACTGTTGGCAGCACCTTCTTTTGCCCAGCAAAAGTATCCTTAAGCCACAGTTATTTGTACAGCTCTACTTTCAACAGTGGAAACTAAGGTTTCTACCTAGGCTAGCAGAAATAGCTCGGAAATATTTAATGAACATTAACAGACTTTGCTCGGGTTTTGTGAGTTTCTTGGGATCAAATCATACTTCCTAAACAAGTTAAACAACTGAACAAACAATTTTATATACTACTCAGGAGGTAATGCAGTTTTGGTCTTTGGCAAACAGAATCGATCAAGTCGCTTAATTGTAAATGTAGCCAAGAGGAGGTGAGCAAAGCATGCTGCTGCTCTAAGTGTACTGTCATGAAACTCTTGCTGTTCTACCAAAATCCTCTCCCAAAGTTTTGGAGATAAATCACAGTGAATAAGAGCAAGATTTGGCCCTCACTTTTGGCATAGTTATTGATTGCTTGCTATCTTTTTATTGGTTTTATTTGCTAGAATAGATACTCTTTGAACTTATTTTAAAAAAGTATTTTTCAACATTACTTAGGCACAAACAGAGGCTAATGTGTCTAGCTTTCAGTTAGCTTATTACCATTGGAATACTCTGTAGATAAATTATATTAAAAGCAAAAAAACCAAAACCCGTTTCAGCTTGTGACTCATTCTAAATGGAGACTTAGCTCTAAGTAATCAAAATTGCTTTGGTTGTGCATAGCAGCATTAAAAGCCTTGTCCACTAATTGAGTGAAGCGGCTCCAGTGAAGCAGCCTTGCCCCCTCATTATGTGATCTTGCAAGTGCTGTTTGTCATAGTCACTTGCCGGTCTCAGTCTAACTGTACTGGTGGTGCAAATTAACGGTAATTCGTTACGACATGCTGTGTCCTTCCAGTGAAACAACAATATGGATCTTGTACCACCCCCGCCCTTCTCTCCTTTCCTCCCCAACCTCCCAGATCCTTTTCCCACCTCAAGTTATCACCCCTGACTTAGCCTTCCAACTCCTCCTAACTGGTGTGTCAGGGTGTATTGTGGCTTGAGTGATGGATAGCACCCTGTGCTCTTCTGCTGACATGTTAGAGACGTGTCAAACAAAAGGCAGTGCTTTCTGGTGACTCAGGCAGTCTCAGTGCTGATGGAGGACTTGTACTTCAGGGGAGAGCTGTGTGCACACACAGGTATGATCATCCACCACCTTCTGTAGCTGAAGAACCTTACTGACAGCATGCTTCAGCAAGCAGGAAAGATCAGTGGGTAACACTTTAAAATCAAAGTTAGCTAATACATGTGGAGTTTTGATGCATGGCTACTGTACTTAAATTAATAATAACCAATAGTGTTTATTAAATTTTTACTTCCATCCTCACTGTGAGAAATGTCCTTAAGAAAGCAAGCATTAGTTGGGAGCTCAGAACTCAAGAAATCCATGCCTTGCTTTTCCCCAGATTTCTTTGTCACTTTGTGACAGACACTTATGCTGCCTTTAATAATAATCTCTATTTCTCATCTGTTGGTTATGCTGTCCTTTTAAATTACAAACTGTATTGTGAGGGCTGTCTCTTGTAGAGAGGTTCCTTCAAGGGAGCCCTGATTTCAGCTGGGGCTTCTGTCCCAGATTCTCAGCTGGTGGAAGTTGGCTGAGCGCCACTGAAGTCATTAAGTGTATGTGAAAGGTCTATGGTATGTCACTGTTGTGGTTATTTGCTTTGCTGGAGAGAGGGATCTTCAGCTAGTGTGATCTTAGCCCAAATCTTAAAGAATTAACATCCAATTCTCAAAGATACACAGTCTTTCCTCACTTCAGTTATTTTCATTTAAAATGAAAAGGAACAATTTTTACATGAAAATTGAACATCTTTGTTTTGAAATATCAGCTTTGAAACAAAATATACTTCTGATGGGAGAAATTGTTGAAGTTATTTTCTGAAGGTAATGGTTTTTAGTAGACCTTTTTATCACATAAAAATCAACCCACTGTAACTTCTCAATTAAAAAAAAAATATTTGGGGGAGGAAGCAAGAAAAGAAGGGAAGTTCAGATTAAACCTTAGATATTTAAAAAATAAAATTCAGAAGAATCCAGAACTGATTAAAATCAAGGTTGTGGCTCTAGGTTCATCCTAACTAACATTAGGCACTTTTCTGAGGTCACTAGGTTTTGAACGTTGTCATCTGAGCCTGCCTTTGTAGTCAGCACAGAGATGCTTTTCAGCAAAAATGTTTCAGCCCCCATTAGGCCTTTATGACCTGTAGGGTAGTCTGTCCACCTCTGCTGGAGGGATCCTGGGCCGACTGTGTTCTTAACCTGTGCAGTTGAATTTAAGTTGGGTTAGTCATTACTTGCCAACAGGTCATTGACTCTGATTTTTTTTTTTTTTTTTATTGATACTAAAAGGTCCACAAGATGATCTATTATCATTGAAATATAACGTAGACCCATCTACAATGCTATTCATCAGGAACGAGGTTAATGCTATTACTCCTATTCCACAGATGAGAAACCTGAAGCAAAGGAAATGACTTGGCAGAGGTCAGCCAGAAAAGATGTGTTTCCACCCACACTGCCCCCCCACCCCACTCCCATGGTATTTATTAGGAGAGAGCAAAAGCAAGGTTTTTTCTAACCTTAAGTCCTGGAGTCATGTTTTCATATGTTAGACTTTCAGCTAACTTAGTTCTTTCCCCAGTGGATTCAAAGCTTGAAGATGTGATTTCTAACAGTTCAAAGCCAAGTAAATAATCTCCAAGAGTTCATGTATAAAATGTCACTGTATCTTATTGCTGATTGTGTGATTTCGGGGGGTTTGAAGTATGCCTGACAACAGCACTTCCAGAATCTACTGCATCTTAAAATATCTGTCGTGGTTGCATGGACTATTTCATGTGCAAGACTTGAGGGTAAATATTTTGGAGGCTGTGTCCCTGTGGCTTTATCATAAAAGAGGAGGAGGTTGGGACTTCTGACCACAGAGAGGAAGGGTCAGCTGCCGTCTTCATGTTCCACAATGCACCCAATTGGCAGCACGAACACCAAGTTAAATGGTTTAGTGTAAGCTCAGGGATCTCTATGCTACGCTGAAATAATTTCTCAGATACACAGCATATATATAACTGGTGATGCAGCCAAAATGACTGCTATAGATGCTTCAGGATCAATACTAGAGGTAAGACTGAATACTCTATCAAATGATTTTGGGAGGCAAAATAAATCTTAACTTTGCTGCTTCAGAAGGGTAGAATTCTTGAGATATTTAACTCTGCCAAGCATCTTATTGCTTCTCCATTGAAAGCAACAGCAAAAGTCCTAACTGATTTCGGTACTGCAGGATCAAGCTCCAGGTGTTGCAGGGCACTTGCATGCTCAATGCAAAGACCTTTGGGTTCTTTGAACTGGGGAAAAATCTTTAATTTAGATTATATATAATCATTTTTTATTAGAGCTTTAACTTGGTTAAGTATAATCAGGTAGCTATTGTATAATTTAAATGGCCGGTGATTGTTATTTGATAATAACAACTTACATTTATATAGTGCTGTATATCCCAAAGGGATCCCAGAGGACTTTAAAGACTCAACAATAAAATACACAACAAAGTAAACATTAATTACAATTACACCATTACTAGAAAATATGAGGATATTAAAAATCTGGCAGTCTGTGGCTTGCTTCTGCTCTCATTTGAATTCATTAGCCAAGCTCACCCAGAGTGCAAATGGATTATTAGTGGTTCTGCCATATCTGATTTAAGAAATTTTCTGTATAAGTATTACAGTGAGAGCAGGGGAGGGTAGAAAAGTGTATAAATACCCTTCTGAGGTTGCCTACAAAATCAGCTCTACTCATGCCAGGTCACTTAAGTGGGATGTTATTTTTCAACTCTGAGCCACTTGAATTAATCCCTCTCTTGTTTGGGTGGTGGCTGTACTGTGTTTAGGCTCTGTGAGGCTGGTTCCTTGTTAGACGGGAGGAGGCTAAACAGGTTGTCTTTCAAATGCCACATGCCTACAACATCAGAGTGGGAGGTCATATAGTGCTTTGTACAGCCTGTTTGTTTGGTTTTTTTTTTCATACATAAGCCTTGAAATAGTTTAAACTTCAGCCCTGTTATTGTCATTCTTGGGTTATCAGTGTTAACACCTCACTGAGGTGAACAGAGCAGTTTATACCTCTTGAGCTGCTCTTGCAGGCTTTTGTAGATTCAGGTTCAAATTTCTTCACCAAAAGGGCTGTCAAGGATTGGAACAGGTTGCCCAAGGAGAAGGTTTAGTCACCATCCCTGGAGGTATTTAAAAGACATATAGACATGGGGGACATGGTTTAGTGGTAGACTTGGTGGTGTTAGATCATTGAGTCCAACCATTAACCAATACGTTTTTTTTCCAACCTAAATGATTCTATGATTCTAAGTGTCTAGCTTTGTACTTTCTTTCCTTAAATGCATATTGTCAATGCTGAAGAACAAGATGAAAGCTTGAGGGATGTTAATGTGTTCTACTGTAGCATCTCAGATAACAGTACCCTGAAACTGCAGGTGGGAACTGGAAAATCCACTGCAGCAGGCACTTCATGGACAAGTTGCATGAAGGCAGTCCCTGCCTTTGAGAGGTTGCTATTTAGGACTTGAAAAAACAGAAAAATGAGAATCCCAGAACTGTTTGGGAGGGGAATCGCTGAAGTGATGGGACTACTTTCAGAGTAAAGTCTTGCTGACCACAAAAATAGAGCCAGGAAGCTGGATGCTATTTTTGTGGATGGTTAATATAGGTGGCTTGCTTTGTGTCCTTTCTTTTCTAATGCACAATGAAGTCTAGCCTAATTCTGAAAGATTTCCAGAGCCCCCTGAAATCCTCTTGAATTACAGAGTTTTTTCAACTGTTGAGACAAGTTGTTTGTTTGTACCTGAAGATAAAGATATACTGCTATTGAACATAAAATTTGGGATGTCCAAGTGGGTATGTAAATTACTTTTTTTTTACTGGTTTGCAAGAGTTCTTGCCCATCGAGAAGGCTTTCAGTTTCTGAAAATATTAATTTTCCCTCGTTTTTGTCCACAACATATGAAAACACTCTACTTAAAATAATTTCTTCTTAAAATCATAGTTCTTTCTCAATCTCAGAGCTTTTCTTTAGTTTCTAACACTCTTAATCATTGTGTGAAAGTTGTTTCCCGATACTGTCTTGTTTTTCAGATTTGTAATGAAGCATGAGGGATTTTTACATTTTGTGGTGAAAGCTTTGCATGGGTCTTACTGTAAACCTTTCACAATGTCTTTAATTTGTTTATTTTTGGGAGATGGAAGAAAGGGAAATGGTGACTTACAGACAAGTTTTCTGCTCCATTTCCTCTATACAGCAGATAAGTACAAATGCTGCTATGCCCAAGACACTGAGCTTTAATTTTCGATTATAGGTGCATGCACTGGTGGTCTATTTACTAACCTGTGATCTGCAATAAATTTGTTGTACTATAGTTAAGAGCCTAATTGCTGAGTAAAGGTGAGCAAACATGCTCAAATAAATACCCAGGTGAAACCTTCTGAAGTTCCCTTCTGTAGTGTTTTGGATTATACCTTTCTGATCCCACTACAGCTGAGCACTGGGAATCAAAACACATGTAACTCCCAGGGAAGTGCTATAAAAATGTTGTTTCTTTCTGAAACTGTATTTAAGTGTAGGTTGACATAATAATAATGGCACTTGTGATCATTAGACCTTTGAATAGGACGCAAGTCTTTTCACTCATCAATGATACACAAACTAGTAGAGTAATGCTAAGTTGGACAGTGTTTTTGTGTCATGCTATGTTCAACACAACCCTGTTATAAATGCATATATATGAAATACAAATTCACCTTCTGTATGAGAAGGTGTAGCTCTCTGCTTACTGCTCCACAGCATTGTAGAAATCTCCCTCTTGTTCTGGTTAAAGTTGCCATACATTTTGAGAAGTCTGGATAGATCCTATTAGAAATGGGTGGATTTTGTGGACTAAACATGGAAATGACAGGCAGACTGGATGGAATAATTTTTTTATTTGTAATAAAACCAGATAATGTTCAAGTAATTTGAAATCCCAGTGGTAAGGACTTAGGTACAATGTGATAACTGCAGTGATTTTAGAAGGAAATAAGTAAACAAAAGGTAAGAAATATTAGCTCGAGTCAGAGCTTTAATTTTTATTAAGGTTTGTGATTTCAGAACAGAGGCAGAATATACATGAAATGGCAATGCATTAGTGAAAGTAGGTGTCTGAAAGATATTAGCCTGTGTTTGTGGGAGCATGAAACTGTTGAAAAGAAACTGCTACTTTCACACTGGCATATACAAACCTCACGATGACCCTAGCAATGAAGTGTAGAGAAAGTCTCCATTTTTCGTCCAAGAAAAATAGTGCATGTCTCATAGTATAAATGGCTCTGGGTTTAGTTTTTGTAGTGTTTGGTATCAGTCTGTAAGACTCAAAGAAGGAGAGATGATCTAAATGAAAACATGAAACTCCACGGATTTTGTTATGAAAACTTTTTTTCAAACTTTTTACGTAGCACCTTTAAAATATTGAAGTGTGTTGAAACTAATCTCAAGAGTGGGAAATAATGGGGAATTATTACTGCAAATTCTATAAAGCATCTCCTTTGTATGTTTATAGTGTGCAGAAAATATAAATAATAGCTGATTAGTAGTCTTGACTTAAAGCTCTCTGTTTCCTCCCCATATTGGATAAATCTCCTACTGATGGATCAATCATTTAATCAATCTACTAACGTGGCCTTCAGCACTATGGTATCCGAGTGCCTCCCAGTGTTGGAACGCTCAATAATGCTTGGTTTTTCTCCAGTTACTTTGTACTCCTTAATTTGATTTTGTTCTTAGTTATACTCATGTAAATCTAAATCTACTCCATTGATTTTGATGGAGCAAGCCAGCATTTGAGCCTGAAGAGCAGAATCTAACCCTCCTCTTGCAATTCCCCAGCTATTCTTAAGTTGTACTAATAATATTTCTTGGAGTTATTAATCTGCTCTCTCATTTATTCTCCCTGTTCCTGCTGCATCTTTTTTTCTTCTGCCGCTTTGGGTATAATCCAAAGTCCACTGAAATTGTTCTCAGTCTTTCTATTGATTTCAGCTGACTGTGGCTCAGTTTTCCACTTGCCTCTCTCTCTCCTTTTTTCACCCTCTGCAGACCCTGAAGCTTCCTGTGTGAGTTTGTGTCCATCTGAGTAGAGGTTCCTAATTAATTAGTTATAGGTATTCCTACAGTTCTGTGAATAAGCAGATCCTTGCTATACTGGGATCCTAATCCCCATCTTTTCCTTAATACCCATTGCTTCCCTCAGTTTAGTTTTCCTTTAACAAGATCCCCCTCTCCTCCTCATGCTGCAGGTCTTGCTCTCGGGTTCAGCATCTTGTATTTTAGGGAGAGCTTTGCTAAGGACCTGACTTGAGTTCTGTGGAAAAATGAGGGAAGAAACCCCACTTATTTCCTTGAGAATTTTGCTCAGGATAAAATGTTGTAGTGAATACAAAAAAAGCTTTTGAATGAGAGAGTTGTGGCTCTTCCTTTGATATTTTTTTTCTTTTCTTTCCCCTCCCTGCCTTCAGTGTTGAAAGCAGAAGAAAATAAAAAGAAGAGGAGTTGAGAATTTGAGCTGGGAGACTTGGCAGGTAAGAGGTGTGTTTTCTTACTTGCTGGCGAGGCGTTTCTGGAAGTGCTGATGTGACTTGGCAGTGGGTTGGCTCAGCTCTGGGAGATGAGGCTGGCCCAGGACCTGCACAGTCAGGTTGAGTTCCCTGTTCCTTCACAGCCTTTCTGCGTAACCGAGGGCAAATGCTTCACTTTGCTGGTTCCTCGCCTGTGACAGGCAGAACTGCTTCCCTGCCACGGGAGGGTGGCTTGAGGAGAAATGCAATAAAGGCTGGGAAATAATGAGCTGGTGTAATAGGTGGCAGCGCGTGTGAGCTACTTGGACAAAGTTGCCCAGTTCAAGGATGACAACTGTGTTGTGTGGACAGCTGGGCTGGTGTTTGCATTATTTCAAGAAATGTTTTACTAAGGTACTTGTGTGATATCTGTAACTTCACTGCGTTCTCTTCTTTGAAGACTCATTTGATTACTTTAGTCTCATTTCCTGTTCTACATGTTTTTTAAATGGGGTGGAGGTGAAATACAATATAATCAAGATGCAACTCTTGCTTTCATGTAAAAACTGCTGAAAGCACAATAACAACTTTAGAAAGCCAAGCACGCGGAGAACAGCAGTTCGCAAAGACACTTCCTAAGGTCTTACTTGAGGCACATCTGAGGACAAAAGGCTTTTCTTGGGGACAAAAGCCATAGCCAGGCTGCCAGACTTCAAAACTTCCTCTGAAGCTTGAAGCGCAGGATTTTTTTTCAGAGGAGGAGCTGAAAAGAAAAGTGTAATATGCCTTAACCTTGTTCTTGGAAAAAGTTGTACCATTTCCAAAAAGCTCAGTCTGAGGTAGTCATGCATCATAGATAAATCAGCCAAAATGGCAAAACATTGGTGGGGTATGAACAACTGCAGGTAGTTGTTTAATTGCTTGTGTCAAGTAATCTTAATAACAGATGTTGCTACTGATCCAGTCAATTATATAAATTGTCCTGCAGTCTCTCCTGGGTTCTTACTGAGGCAAAGCTATTGATACATAAGATGTGTCTGAGTGAGACAGCACTACTTGGCCCTATGACTCTGTCTTAAAAGATAGAGCTTACCCAAACAGGGAGTGACTGACGTATTTCTGCTTCTCTGCCTTTTTCTTCATAGCACACTGTAGCAAGAATCCTTGATTTTACTCCCCCTCTTACAAATTTGTGAGAATAAATTTAAATTTTAATATTTGGAGACCCAGAAGATGTAAATAACATCAAAATAAGTATTGCCTGTTTGAAATTCCCTGCTGGGTCCACCTGTTGCACTTTGCCTGATGTAGGGATAATAAGCTGTGTGGGATGGTGAGTGCCTCCCTTACTCATCCGTACAGCCCTGAGCATAGCAGTGTTGTGCTGCTTTGTGGAGGGGGCTTCTAGCAACACATCACATGAGAAATACCTAACTCCTGTGACTGAGAGTTTGCAGGCATGTCGAGCAAGCTTGGCTCAAACTCGGAGGTCAGAAGAAGTTCGTGGCTGATAAGAGAATAAATCATTTTCTAATCTGAAATAATTTGGTCCTTAGCATTTAAGAGAAGACTCATCAATACAAACTAACTGGCAGCATTGTAAAAAAAAGATTTCTAGCTGCAGAACTTTTGGTCTCGGAGTTAAGTATTTGTGTTTTCACTATGTCACTAATAGACCTCTAATAAGCTGTACATGAAGATGATTAGGGATATGTTGTTTGGTTTGGAAGAATTTATCTTCTGGGTTTGGATGTTTGGTGGGTTTGTTTTTGTTTTTTAAATTTGCAAGCGCTTTCTTGGTTTCTTGAAATTTTCAAAACCATATGTTGGCATCTGTTTTTTGCTGTGAAGTTACATCATCTCCGAGCAAACCAGTGTAATGCATCAGGCTGGCTCCCTATGTGTGCTGGATCATATGTTTAGTATTAAAGCTCAGTTTCTGTGCTTTTTCATAACAGTTTAGTTGTCTGCTAGGAACTGGTAGTTAAAGTATGGCAGACTTCAGATAATTCTTCAGGCTCAGCCTCTGTTTCCACTGCCTTTGATCAGGATACATTCAACTCTCAAATATTTGTAATTAATTTTTCACATGCGCCTTTTGATTTTCATAGATGTGCCCTTCCACACAATAGGAATAGTGAGTGATTTCTTATTATAGTTCCTTGGCATATAAACGTTATGTTACTATAAACTGATCAAATTTGGACTGTAAATGCAAGTAAGAATAGAAAGAGATGGATCCTACAACAAAGAGTTTGCAGTTAAAGTGGTAACAAGTGACGCAGAAAAGGTGGAGAAGACAACAGTCAAAATACAGCATGTTCATGGATATACAAATACGTGTATAGACATATATATCCTTGTTTATCCCTGCAGTTTAATTTAACATCATATTAAAAAAAAAAAAAACCAAAAAACCCCCAAAACCAAAACACAGTAGAAAGATTAATCTATAAAAAGATTTGAACCATGTGGCAGAACTTGTCTTACCGATGAAAATGAAAAGCAGCCAGAGATTGAAAGAGGGGAGATGTTGGTATTTTTTCTGGGTAGGTTGTTTTAAAGTCATTAAAAACAAATTATTCAACCTTTTCCCAAATAAAGGATAAATTTTTATGACTTTTCCCTCTATATGATTTTGATGAGAAAGTGGGTGTTCGTACAGTTGCAGAAACTTCCTCCACACAGATGTGGTAAAGCACATTAAATCTGTAGTCTGCAATTTGGACACCCATTGTAGGCTGAAGAGTGTAACTCTATGAAACAATGAAAAGGAGTTTGTCTGAGGTTGTATGCTTACCTCAGATTTTGCTTCTAGTTTGGTAGATAATATAAATGTTCTCAGGCAAATTCTCAATATAATCCCATTTTCTGTTGCAGATATGGTTTTGGTCAACCTGAGAATTTGAGTCTGTGTGGTGACAGTGGGAAGTGGGTTGGAAGGAATTGCTGTTACTGTATTACTTCCCCTCCAAAAAGGTCTCAAAATGAAACCAACTGCTAAATTGGTAATCTGCAAGCTCACAGTATTTGCATGCATTTGTGTGGCTGTGAGAGGGAGGAAGCCCCTGTTCTTGCACACGTTTGTTTTCTGTGTCATCCTGAACTTTGAGATCTGAATCTTTTATTTGTGTGGATGGCTTTAGTTTTGGTTTGTTTTGTACTAGTTTTTGTAAAAATCCATGACTGAGGCTTGTTTGCAAGAGTGGCTTATGAGTGGGTACCTCTGATTGATCGTTACACCCACCAGGTCTAAAGAGTATCATATTTATGTCAAAGGAGCAAGTCCAAATTGTATTGTGATGTTTTATTGGAGTGTTCATATGTGAGGGTGCTTACTGTTACGTCTTTGTGGATTTCAACTGCAGGAACTGTTGCCCAAAAAGGAATTAGGATGATTTTATAGCACTGAAGAGACTTAGGATACGGTTCGTTCTTGTCCCTTCATTTTTGCACCCAGCAGTTGCTTGGGTAGCTGAGAATCAGTGGGTGACTATTCCCAGATGACACAAGTTAAAATCATGCACACCCTCCACTGATACATCCATGAAAATGGGACCAAATGGGAAGTAACTGAAGCAGCTGAGTGCACCAGAAAACATGCATGAAATGTCCTTTCATGTGTCCTGTTCTGACAAGCAGAAACTATTGGTTTCTGTCCTCTTTTTTAAAAAAAGTTTCAATGCAACCAAGACCAGTTTTTTTGACGTAATCTTGATGGGTTTGGGTATCACATTAGTAGGATCGGTGGTGATCTCTTGCCTAAATATCATGAGCAATGAAAGTCATGTGGCTCTAAGAAACAGCAGAGTAGATGACTGATCAAATGTGACCTCTTCCTAAAAGCAGTGTTGCTAGGGCAGCTGAGATGAGATTGGGAGAAGGTGGCACTACAGTCTTGGAGAAATGTCATAAACCTAGAAATGCCTTGGATCAATCTGCTTGCGATCTGAAATTATAATCCAGTGTCTCATACGCTTGTTTGTGACTTCCTCTGTGAGCAAATTTTGTGTGTGCATGGCTGGATTCTTTTTACTACTTCAGTTTACAACAGAATGCTCCTGGTCATTTTTCTGCTAATGATTTTTCTTGCTCTTTAGGAATGTTTTTTTTAAAACAAAAAATTCCCACAATTTAAAAGCATTGCTAAGTTGCCCCTGAAGATTAGTGATTCCTCTGCCTTCCTCCTATAAACCCCAACTTGTTCATATGTCCCCTGCACATGAGTACACTGTGTTAGGTGCATGATTTTTCTTTCTGAAAACTGGATAATGGGAGTAAGTGAATCGGTAGTTAAAAGCTCAAGTATTTCATTCATGCTTCCCTGTGGGAAGTCCCGTCACTGTTTCCAGTGCCAGACTGCGGGATCTAACCAGCCGTGGTGTATGTAGCAGGGCAAGCTGAAGGGCGGGGTTTCTGAAAAGCTTTGCCTTTCTTTGGCTTTGAGGCTTATGTGTGGGTGTTAAATTCTTGTTCATTTTTTTCTGAAAGGGGAAATGCTCTTTATTTAGGAAAAAAAAATAGTCAAGAGCTTTATCTGGCTTTCCTGCCTTCTGTGTGTGTTTAATAATGTTGCTTTCCACTGGGAGGTGTTGGTCCAGCTTACCTGGAAGCAGTGTACATCTGGACTGTTTTTCAGAGGTGATGAGTAGGTCTCCTTCTGAAGCTGATGTGGTGGTGTGGGCACCTCAGAACCTGTGAAGATCAGCTAGTGAATGTTTTTCTTAAGTGTCATTCAAAAGTTAGTTAAAATTCTAACAAATATCAGCTCTATGGAGCTGTTAAGCTTCTCCAAAATACAGGGTCAATGCAGTGGACAAATACTCTTTCTCTCTTTGGCCAATATCACGATCATTTACAAAACTTCAGGAAGTTTTTTGTCTCCTGTTCTGCTTCTCATCAGATACCTGTTCAACAAAGGAAAGCGATCACCTCATTTAGCAAATTGAGTTCTGAAGTGTAAGTAGCATTTATGGTGTTTGCTCACGTGAAAAATAAGTAGTTTTTCATTTCTAGAGTTTTAATCACTTTAAAGAAAAACATGTTAAACACGGATTAATTTAACCATGTGAATAAGTAAGCATATATAAGTATACAATGATTTAATCAAGCAAATTAACTTGCTTAGTGTCAGGATGTGAGAATGTAGATGCACGTGCTTTTCACGTGAAAGGCTTCGTGGTGATGGAAAGGAGTGACCAAACCAAGCGGGACCCCTTGTTCCCACAGGGCAGGTAAGACCCATGCCCAGGGCTTGTAGCTGCAGCCACAAGTGCAGGTGTATGTTTGCTCCATGGCTCCTGCGGAAGGAGGACTTCAGGTTTCAGTGACTACGCTTCGTGGATCAAAGTGCGTTTTGACTGTGGCTTCCTCTGAGAGGAAACAAGATCTACGAGAGTTATCTGGATGATTTGTGTTGGTTATCTTCCACATAAACTTGCCACAGAGTAGCTCACAGTTGTTATACCGTTTCCTGATATGGCACAGGGAATATCCAAGGTTGGGCGCGAGAGAAAGAACAGAGAAATATTGGGCAAGAGCTTACAAAATCACTTTCCGTTGGAAGACTTGGTATCAAGTGAAACGTCAGAATTAGTTGTTGCTGCCGCTGCTGTTGTAAGGACAATTATAAGCTTGCTGGTTTAAGTCTGACCCATCGTCCTGAAATGCTGTTGCCAGTTATCATTAGGAAGCCAAGTGTTGCTAACATACTCAAATGCACAGCAGAGTTCTGGCTCTTAAGTATCTGGACAAACTCCCAATATTAGGAACAGGAGTCAAATGGCCATCCTTTCTCCTGTGCTAACACACACCCTGCCATTAACAGTCTGAAGGCAATTTTAATAAATACATAGCCCTGCTGAGCTGGTCTCAGAAAATAAATAAGCAGTGTAGAAAAGAAGCTTTTGTTTAAAAGTAATTATTTAAACTGTGCATTACAGGTAATTTTCCTTTACCAGTAAAGCAAATGCTATCAGAATTTCAATAATAGCTTTGTGTTACTTATCTAGATAACATGATACTGTCATTTCCAGGAGCTTAAAATGCTGTTTTATTTTCATTTGTGTCAAATATAAGGGTAAATGAGACCTGAATATATATAAAAAAACCCCATGGGTTTTGTATCATTTTCTGAGAGCAGTATTTTGTTTTCTAACCTTTTAAAGTAAAATAACAATCTAATGATAGCTTCATAAAGTATGGACTTAAAACAGTAGGGTGAGGAGCGTCTTCCTATTTTCTGTTTTGTGGAAACATGCTGCATTTCACAGTTGACAGAAAACACATTTCTTTGAAGAGGTTTGTCAATAATAATTGTAACAGTGTGGTAACTTTGTAATGTACATGCAGATGTAGCCAAACACTAAGTGCTGCAACCCATATATAGCTCAGAAAAAGCAGAGGTGTCATTTTTTTACCCAACATTTTTCACTTTCAAAAATTAAATTAAAAACTTAGCCTCTCTGTTTCTTCCTCTCAGCATTATTTCTACAGTGTAAACCTCTGTAATGATCACAAAATCGTTTCTTATGAGAAAGACAAAGCAGCTGAAGGAGCAAAGCAACTTTTTTTTTCCTTGAAGTAACCTTTCTGTATTGGGTCTTTAACTAAGAGGATGGACAATTTGTTTCAATGAAAACTTTTTTTATTATTATAATTCCTATTTCGGATATTTGTATATTTTCTATGTCAGTTATGGATGAGGAAGGGTTGCTGCTTTGAGAGTTGACAGCCTGAAGCCCTGATTGTGCAGCTGAGCCCATGTGGGGTTGTCCCCTGTGATGCTTGGCTGCAGCCTCTGTTTCTAGCCGAGAGCCCCACTGCATGCTTTAGCTGCAAGGAGGTAAGGCAGGAAAGACACAAGTGCATTAAGGGCAGTTTTCAACCCAAATTGAGGCCTAAATTCTGTCTAAGCCCTGACCTAGTGTTTTCTTACTGGATGTCTCTAGGCCTTTAGAGATACTTAGCCAGTTGAAAGTGGAGGCCCAGGGATTAGGTGGATTTTTAGATCATTTACATCTAGCCGTAGGCTGTCTGCGCCGGAGTTTCCAATTACCCAAAATGGAGAAAATAGCATTTGCCTACTTCAGAGAAGATTTGTGAGGATCAATGTGTTTGAGATTGTGACAGTAGGATATATCTGTAACTTACATAGGTAATAGATCAACTTAAATACTTTTAATAAAAGTGGGCACAATAATTCATTGCTCTGTCACAGGAATATTGTGACGCTTAGTGTTTGTGATCTATGTGAAAGAGGTTGAGATCTTTTGATTAAAAAGTGATATTGATATAACTGTGTGAATTATGATCACGCCTGCTTCCATGCTGAATTTACTTCTTGACGTAGCCAGGCTGGAGTTTTAATCTGCAGCAAGCGAAAATTGTTGTCCCCCCCTCTGGAAAGTTTCACCTGTTTCAAGCCATGCTGACCCTCTCTCAGCTTTCTCCCATTTCTGCTGTTTGGGGAGAAGGATGGTGCCAAGGCAGAGGGCAGAGCAGGCAGCCAATGCCAGGCGGGGGTCTTGCTGCTGAAGAGCCTGGCCGATAGCAAGGTAGTGCTGCGACTTGGAGCTGGCAGGCAGAAATCAAAATGCCACCCCTTGGCTGTGGAAAGAGCTAAAGATTTGTCTCCAGCAAGTGACAGGCGCCAAGGTACTGTCGCCCGTTTTCTAATTTTAGTGGGAAGGCTGGCAGGGATCTTACCTAGACAGACAAGCGTTGTTTCTGCCCGGGCCGATCTGCTGCCGTGGGTCCTGTTCCAAATTGCTCGGCTCAGTGCCTCCCCGGCTTTCGGGAGGTGGTGTGCCGGCAGGAGGGAGAGGGGAAACCCCTACCCTTTTCTCAGAAGGCTTGTGAAACTTCTGAGCCTGCTTCAAGACAGTAAAACTCATACCTTACACTAGCTGTCTGAAAAGAAGTATTTGTAGGAATGTTATTAGTAACATAGCGATTGATTTATGAAGCCTGTTTGAAGTGCCTGCGACAGTACATATGGTTGCATGCGTATGAGAAGCTCCTGTGTGTCCTCTTGCCTGGTGGCTTGGGTGTGGTTCCAGTACAGAAGCAGAAGTGGTTAGGGGAGTCCACCAAGGGGAAAGAGAGTGGGTCTTCCCCCTTCCAAAGTGACTGGGGCTTGTGTGATCATTACACAGCATTTTCTGTCAAATTGCTCTGGTTTTGACTTGATTTTTGAAAGTGTCTAGGGAAAGGTATGAAGGAGTCCTTGACTCCCAAGTCACCTTCACAGCTTAGAGGCTGTGCGATGCATCCACCCCTCTGCCTCTAGCAAAGTGGTGTGATATTCATGGTGTCACCAGAAACTTCTACAGTAGGGAACTGTCTGGCTGTTTCTGGGATGGGCTTTATTGGCACTCTAACTAGCCATTTCAATGGTCTCAGAGCCCTTTAGAAAGGTAAGTATAGTTCAATATACCTATTTTGCCCTTGGAGAACTCGTGGCATGAGGGAGAGACTGCAGAAGGTTTCAGCAGCAGAGCCAGAGGTCACTTGAAGTTCCCTTCTGGTGTGTGGTTTGGTGCTGGACTTACCTGCACCTACTGCTGGAAGAAAGGGGCAGCCCTGCTCCACCAGCCTTCTGCCCCAGCCATGCACTCCCACAGCTCCCCTTCGCCCAGCACTGAGCTCTTCTGCCCAACCGCAAAGGTAAGCTGGCAGGAAAGTGACTTTGGGAAATAGTGAAGCACATTCTGCTGGTTTAGCTCACTGAACTGGTTCCTTGTGAGCTCAGACAAATGCCAACAAGGCACTGTTTTTGTACAGTCTTAAACAGCAAACACTGAGTGATCTGTCACATTTTGAAAATATCTGTAAGGGTGCTGCAGCTAATAGTGTAGCTGTACTTTTCTTCAAATAGCCCCTGTTCAGATACAATCTTAAATTGAAGAGAGCCTATTGGCATATATTATTACTGTACTATTAACACTAGTTTTTATTAATGTGTTTTTTTCATTCTTGTAACGATGACATGACCAGGATTTAGCTATTCTGGGCATTACGTAAATAATATTTGGGAGTGTTCTTTTGTCAAGTGTGGCTGGAGATGGACAATACAGAAGAGTTGATATTTATCACATATTTCAAAGGTCATTTTCACCATCTCCACTAAAAGCTATGCTTGCTCCAAGCACATCTTGCTTGATGGTGGATAAGTTCTGCCATTTTGAGAGGGGTAGTCTTTATTTATAATTGTGAATGTGTTTAGCCACATGAGGCTGTCAATCAGTGAGATGAAAGCCCGGTAGGATTATTTCTGTAAGTGGCCAATTTCCCCCACCCTTTCCCTCCAAATCAAGGACAGATGAAAGGTCATGATTAAACCAGTGATTCCCATCCCCCCCACCCCCCCGCCCCTAAATTGTAAGTAACAGTTTGCAACTGTTTTTTACCAAGATGTCAAAACTGTGTTTCATCTTGGGGAAAGAGGGGAGGAAGAAAATTATAAGTTCTTGAAAATGTTGGCAATTTTCCAAATGGTTGTGTTGAAATTTATTTTAATTATTGTACTTGTGTCAGTTCCTAGCAGGGGTAAAAGGGGGGAAAATAATTCAGTATTATGCAGCTATGGATTAAACAATTAATGGTGAGCCTCTGTATCCTATTGGTATATTTGAATTCATTATTTCAACAAATTGTTTTATGAGTCAGTGACTAGTGGATTTAACCATTTATTTTGTAGTCAAAACAGAACAGAAGAATAATTGCCTTGCTGAAGCACACCTTTATGTGTATGAATCTATCCAAGGAATTAACCTGAGACAGTCAAATAATGCAGAATGTCATTAGGAAGTTACTTTGTCCAAGAGTTTGGTTTTCTTATGTGCGTTCAGGGAACTCGCTGTCTGGGCGGGTTTTGGCAGCTGTCTGGTGATCATTGGAACAGCTATCATCCCTAAAAGTGTTGAGGACTTTGGCACAATCAGCATTTCCCTGGAAAATATCTCAGCTGGCATTGTATGTGGTGTTCTTTTCTTCAATACGTGCTAACCACTCACAAGTAAGAAATAACGCTTCATGACTGATCATGGCATGTAGATAATCGCCAAAGTAAATACTTCTGTGAGCAATCTGTGGGCTCAATTTTGTGTGTAAGACCTATTAACAATGACCAAATAAAAAGACATTCTTAAGAAGTACCACAGGGCAAATTATCTAAGCATGTGAGGACGTCACTGGTGTTTCTCTTTGCAGTTCACATTAGGAGTACGCTAAGACCCTCATGATACCCTCATGGAATTTGGGCCAGATGTATCTTCATAAATATTATTTATGTTAAATATTTTCTTCTTAAATTAGGCATGAAACCAAGATGCTGTCTTTCTATGTCGTTAGGTAACACATTTATCTTGATAAAGAAGGTAAAATGGGTAATATTCTAATCTCAATAGCTTTTTGGTTTTCCATTTAGTGTTTTTTCTGCAATGCTACAATTTCCTTTTTGCCTTGAAGAATCCTATGCCTTTGTAATGTGTGATAAAATGTGTGTCATCTTCCACCACCACAAGGGATGTGTAATCGGATACTTACTCTATCAGTGATGATGTGAGTGGTACAAGTAATACTGGGTGACTTCAGCCATCTTTGCACTACTACACAGTTAATCCACAAATTTGATAATGCACAGGGACCATGAATTGGGTAGAGTTGACTATTTAAAGGATGGACAGTGAAGAGAGTAATTTCTGGGCATATTTTATAATTGCCAAAGTCCTCTTAAAGAAAGGTCCTGTGTTTGAAATGTATGTAGTTTTTATGATCCTTTTTTTTCCTTTTTCCTTTCATTCTCCTGTGCTGAGCTATTGTGTGTTTTAAATGTAAGTGAAGAGCTTCCTTTTTTTTTTTTTTTAATGTGAGCAGACAAGCAGAAGATGATGGTGCCACCCTCCTTACAAACTTTTAGGTTGGCTAAGAAAATTGACTATTGTTTTTGGTTGTGGTGTGGTTTGGCTTTTTTGTTGGCTTTTTTACGTATGCAAATACTTCTTTGGTAGTCAGTTTAAATTATAGGCAAGATGCTGAAGCAACCTCCTAAGTGTCAGTGGAACTGACAGTGTATTCTGCTGCACTTCTGCTGCATGCTGTTCTCTTACTTTCCACTTCTGGGTGAGTCACATAAATATCTAGTGCCAAGCTGTAGGACTAAGAGTGTAGCATGAGATAACTATTCTCAGGATTTCTCAAAAACATCAAAGGTGTTGATGTTGCATAGATGTGTTGCTGTGAGCTGTTTATCACTGGGTGCATTGCTGGGGAGGAGGGGTAGAAGCAGAGGTGTGGTCCAGGCTGGTTATGAAGAAGGGTGCTCTGTCATTTTCTTCTCCTACTTTGGTAGCCTGGATTCACTAAAAATAAGGTGTTTCTTGGCTTAGTTCCTTTAAACTGGATTTATTAGTTGACCTCTTTTCAAATGGAAGAATGAAGTTAGGGGGGTGTGGAAAGGGAGAAGATTTGGGTGCCAGCTGAGAAGAAGGTTTCAGTGGTCCTAATTTTCCATTGTGTATAGATAGTGCAAGCTAAAGGTCAGCAAGACAATTGATGTGAAGAAAAACATGTGAATACGGTGTTGGGAACACTTGCAGAGTATGCCTGTATAAGAATATAAACAGTAGGCCATTTAAAGGGATGAAAAGAAGTGGAAAAAAGTACATTTTTACATGCACAACCCTTTCCTTCCCTTTTGCTACGGGAGAGAAAAAAAAGATGATTTGTTTCAGAACCTTTTCTGGAACTCTGTGAAATGATTTATAGATGAGGTGTGCTGTATACAAGAGCTTTTACTGGCTGCCTTGCCAATGAATTAGGGCCCTATTCTACAAAAAAAAAAAATAATGTTAGCACTTTCTTTGCAGCCATCCTAGGCTTCTGTGGTGCGGAAGTCAAATGTAAATTCTGGCTGAATTGGACCCTTATGGAGGCAGTGTTCAAACAGCCTGTGAGGAGAAGAGAAACCATTCAGGTCGTGGGCCTTTGTATGCTTCAGAGTCCTTCGATCATTGCTATAATTCTCTGAAAGCAAACTAATAAAACTTCCTATTGACTCGCACTTGTGTGTGCTTTGAGCAGTTATTTACAGTCTACCATCAGCAGATCAAAAATCAATTAAAATCCATAGAAACAGCCAAAGTTACATACTCCTCTTTGCTGGTAAAGATTTTTTTTTTTTAAAGATTTTACATTAATACTTACTGCTTGGTATTACTGAAGATAATGAATCAGATTTAGGCAAAGTCTATGCGTTTTTAACTCCATGGGTCTGTGCGTCTTTAACTTTACAGAAGCCCTGCTAAGAACCTCTTATTCTCTGTGCCTCTTGCCCTCTGTAGAAATAGGAGAATTTATGCAATTCATTTAACTGAAATGGAGATGTTGAAAGCTCTCCAATACTATCATGATGGATGCTATTGCAAATGTGTAGGGAAAACAATAATCTTAATGATAAAATGATAAGTTTAATACCAGTACATTAGAATGGAAAGTGAATTTTAGTATAGCTAATACATTAAAATAAAGGAGACTGATTTGTATTCCTGATTTGCCACAGAAGCCCTGCAGATTAATTTGGTTCCATCCTGCAATTCAGGGGGAGGCTGTGTAGTCTCAGGGAAGCAGGGCTGGACTGGGACTGCAGAGACCCGGTTCTGCCAGTGACCTGCTCTGGGAGATTTTGGAGTGTGTGGGGATTTTTCCTTGAGTTTCCTCTCCATCTGTTTGCCTCCCATTCTTCGCAAGTCTAATCTGTTTATACCATTAAACTCTCAAACATAGTGCTTCTTTTTAATTTCTTTATAGGTATGTGTTCCAAAGACTATTATGCCATTGAATAGTCATGATACTTGTTCTGTTACTCATGTAGATTGGAAGGATATAATCTACATTTCTAATTACTGTTTTTATTCATCCTTTCTGTATCATATCTTAATGCAACTTTTATCTTAAACAAAATTTACAGTAACTAAAGAAGCCATGACTTCAGTGCATTGCAGTGATATTTGGGTATCAACCACAAAAGGCAATGCTGATTACACTAGTAAGGCAGAAGGCCCAAGCACTGAGAAACTGGTTAGGGGGGGGGAGTCATAATTAAGGTAACTTGTGCAACCTTAATTTAATCCTCTTGTGGCTATGCATGTTGGTAGACTGCTGTATTTGATACAGCATAATGATTCCATTGATGGGAGATTGCAGAAAAGCCCAAAAGGAGTTGTTTTATCAGGGAGGAGTCTGAATAATGTAGAGTAAATAAGGCCAAGCTTTTACAACAAATGCTGAAAATAAACAAAATATGAAATGACTGTTTGTTAAGCAAGCAGAATCTATCCTGCAGGTGACATTTTCAAGTAAAAAAGACTGGAATGATATATTTATAGACTACCATGATACATATGCACAAGTCAACTGAATTAAGATTGCACAGTCAACTTAAATCCTGCAGTTCTCTCTTTCAGTTCTTTACTTTGCAACCCGAATAATGTTTATGTACATGCGTGGGTAAAAAACCAGAAATGTCACCCTGTCCATCATACTGACTCCTCGTTGTTGTCCTTGTGAGAATCTCACATCCAGTTGCACTGATTTCTGCCCCTCTGTCTATAGGAGTATAGCTATAGGTTGCTGCCTTCTCATCACCCTGGAGAGAGGGAGGATTGTCAGGGTGCTGGGGAGGGAGGGTGATTTTTTTTTTTTTTCCCTAAGCCGTTTTCCCTGTTTACCCATCTCCACCAGTCAATTCATGGCTTGTCTGTACCGTTAATGGCCTTATTGTCTTAATGCCTTTTTTTCCCATTAAATTGGTTCTGGTCTCCACTTTTCAGTGGATGCTGGCACTCTCTGCTTCTCTTCATCTTGTTCTTCTAGACTATCAGTTCAAGTTTTTCGTATTCTCCGTTCGTCCTGTAACAGCCCCCAGTTACCTTCTCACATTACTCATCTCCCCTAGCTCCAGATGTCAGAAATCCTCCTCTCCTGGTTCTGCAGTCTTCTCGCTTTCCTGATGGTATCCCCCAGCACCTTGTTCCACTGTTGTTTTTAGTAATCTAGTAACTCTCTTGTTTCTCTCACCCACCACATTTAGCAGCTCAGAAAGCCGCGCTCCCACTCTGCCTCGGCGCGGGCACTGACTGCAAAGGCAAGACCCCTCCCCACAGGTGCCTGGGGCTCAGGGATGCTCAGGGCTCTGTGCAAGCACAGCCTGGTCAGCCTTGGGCATCAGGAATGGCAGGCATCTGCCCACTGAAGGTAGGATCTTAAAATTACTTAATTTTTTTCAACCGAGAATATTTTTTGAGTCTTGTCTGTATTTGTAAAGATTCAGACATTTTCTGGTAAATTTGCCTAACTCCCTCTCCAGGTTTGTATTGTTAGTCCTAACAAATTAATTTGCTAAAGTTAATATATTAAGATACTGAAGTTCTTCTGCTTTCCTTTTCGTTACTATGTATACCTCCTAAAATCTGTCAAAAAATATGTCTTTTTGAAGCTATACAAAAATACCATTGCTTTCAATAGTGCTACCATTTCATTCTTGGAACATAATATTGCTTTACTGTTTTCAGGATTGATTCGGCTACCTTTCTCTAAGCTGAGCCCTGACTCATAACAATTAGCATTACATGTGTGCTAAATTGATTTCTCAAACAGAGTTGCTTTTCTGGGAGGGATTTTACTTCCTAAGCATTCTCGCCAACTGAGACTGCTCATGTGCTGGGGTATTAGATAACAGAGGGTCAGAGTCTGTCCTCCAATCCAATCCCATTCAAAAAGAAACGAAACCAAACTGATGAGGTTTTTCAGTATTTTATTTGAATCCAAAGAGTTGTATTTCCAGATAAAGGTAAGGTTCCTACATTTCTGAGTTATTGTAACATAAAATATTAACTGCCCTCCTAGAGCTATACACTCTTTCAGTTCTTTCTCAGCATATCATTTCTCTTTTTAGTTATCTGACCTTTCTGTAATTCTTCTAATCTATGGAATAGTGCAATTTATCTTTTCTTTACACATCATCTTAGGGTGGCTGAGTGGAGGGATGGAGGGGATGCATATATCTTCTTGTTACTTTTTTCTGACTCAGTGTTTAGTCATTATTTTCAGTATCATTTAATCTGTGGAAAGTTTCCCCATATGTCAGGCGTATTTTAAACATGCAGCTGAGATCTACACTACAGTAAGCCCTTTTCAGATATGATGCTTAGCAAAGGGCAGAGTTCAATTTCCAGCATTTATGGAAGCGAAGCTTTTTCAAATGTTGTTATTTAAATAAATACCCAAACTGTGTATTCTTGTTTTGATAAACATGTAAATCAGGTTTCCCTATGTACCTCATTTCCCTTAGAAGTGCATTTCTTTGTGTTGTCTACAGAAACACTTAGAAGTATTAGGTGAGCATACCTAAACAGTGGTACCATTTGTTACAACATATTATAAGTACTAAAAGTTCTTGCAAGAATCCATTAAGTACTATTAAGCATAGGGATGCACCCTGTGGCTGAGGAGGTTGAGGTTCCCATGTCAGATATCCCTCCATGCGTGTAGATGGTATATTGAGTATTACCGTATGTTTATCCTTTCTGACTATCTGCTATCCAATACTGTTTGAGGCAGGCCACTGGACTAGGCAGGCCTTTGAGCGGACCCAGTAGGCTTGTTCTGACATCAATAGAGTTGGATATGTTGACAATTACCAGACAGTTGTAAACTGATAATGTGGTTTTGTACCCACCTCTTGTTCTTCTGATGTATTTGTAATAAATGCTTCCTGTCAGGTCTATTGTCCAGATTCCATGTTTGTACGTGTGTGCATACGTACAAGAATACGTGAGTGTTTCTATGAATGCCTAATACATTACAAGCCTATGAGGCCCTGATTCAGGGTGCACACAATTCATAGTAGTCTTCCCCGAGATTTCAGTGCATATTGGATCTCAAACTTATCAATAATTGTTTTAAAGATATCGCCTCAATGTTGAAGAGTTTACAGGAGGAGCATAAAAAAAATACAGCGAGCAACTGTAAGAATAATCTCAAAATGATGCTACAGAAGCTCTGATTATTAAGTTTGTTTCCTGCAGAAGTTTGCTATTAGTCTGAGAATGTTGGACCTAAGAGCATTTAGTTTTCTTTAGCAAATATGTTTGGATGTTTAATTGAATGTAGTGGGTTTTGTATGCTCATGGGATGGAGGTCACGGGGAAAATAGGTATTCCTTAACCTTCCTCTTTGCTGTAATTACTGAAAAATGCTATTTATGGTAAGGTTGTGTATGTGTGTGTGTCTTGGGAGAAGGATATGGGATTACTTTTTAACAAAGAAATGGAATTCCTTTTCACAGGGAATTAGAATTGTGACTCTAGTCTTGCTAATTTAAATAACTTGCTGGCTAAACAGACTTTTGTAAAGCATTAAATGCAATTATGTTTTGTGAACATTAAACACATTTTCTGAAAATACTTATTTCCCATTGGTTTTCTTGCCTCCTTGTTGCTTTTGAGACTGGGTGGTAATCCATCCTCAACACACCAGAGGTCTGGGATTTCTGAGACTGCTCTGGTGCCTGGTTTTAGCAGTACTGTTCCCCTCTCCTATGGCTTTTACCTCTGTTCTTGTGAACAGTAGATGTTCACCATGTGGACTGATTCAGGTTGAGGGAGCCAACTGGTAATGAGTTTGCAGCAACCTGATATGCTTGGTGATAGTGTAAACCCTGAGTGTGGTACCCTAGCAGCTGTGAGCCTGGGTCTTCCCGAATTTCAAAAAACCTGGTAGCTAGCTCTTTGTAAACCCTGAAGACCAGTGCAGAAAGATGATGAGAGAACAAGAGATAATCTTGCATTTTTATGAAAAATCAGTAACAAATGTTCAGCTCCAGAGACTGATACACATCAGTCTGCTGACTTGTATTTTCTAGACTAGTTGCCCAAAGAAGGGGTTGACCTTTTTTGTGAGTGTGGTTTGGGGGGGCAGAGGAGGAAGGGGTTAGAATAAGCTGAAATTCCATTTTTATAACTGCATTTTCAACACCTACAAGCTTGAAAAATTTGGTTCTGATCTTAACTGTTAAGTGTGTGGGGAGGTTTTATGACTGCTATTTTTCACAGATTCACAGAACAGCCCAAGTTGGAAGGGACCTCGAAAAATCATCTGGTCCAGCCTTTCTCATTAAAGAGTTTTAAGCCGAGATGTTTCTTGGGCAATCCACCATTGCAAGCAGTTTTGTGTATGAAGAAAAATACACTTTAAAATTGAACACCACAGCTAGTGCTTATCCTTAAGTCAAACAGTACTGTAGGCCATGCTCCATCCCAACAGGTTTTAGAAAGTTTGAATGAAATATGAGTGTCATCTTGGACATTGGTTATACAGCTCCTATTAACTCG
Organism: Harpia harpyja; assembly: GCF_026419915.1. NCBI lineage: Eukaryota > Metazoa > Chordata > Aves > Accipitriformes > Accipitridae > Harpia > Harpia harpyja. Next base: position 11,679,354 of record NC_068945.1, on the reverse strand, counting down.
TATTGGCTACTGATTATGCAATTTTTGTGCTGGTCACTTCGATTAGCCTTGATCGTTTGAAAAAAAAATCAATTCACTCTCCTGGTTTTAATTTTGATAATTCAAATTCACGGTGTTCTTCATCTGCTTTGTTTGATGCTATACATAAATCAAGGTTATAGACGAAACCAATTCGTGAATGAAAAGTTTCAATTTTCTTTTCTTTTTGGCTACAACTACACAAAGAAATCATCATTTGGGCAACTAATATGCCTAAGTATCCTTCAAAAGGAGCTGTGATATATTAGAGCTGTTCAAATGTCCTCACAAATCATTTTGCCTTACAGCTTTGATCCTGAAATATGTGAAATGATGTCTGATTTATGCCACTGATCCTTCTTTTAGATAGTTAAGTGTTCTTGCTTAATGTTATTAAATAAGTTCAAAGCAGCAAATAGGCCATCCTGGGCTGAGGACATTTGAAAAATAGCATTCTCAGCAGGCTGCATATACAATATATGTTCTTTAGTTATTTCCTTTGCTTTTTTGTGTACAGCAAGCTACTGGAACTTTCTTCTGCTCACATCTTCGGTTACAGTGGCTTTGGTTTGGGGTTTGTATTTTGGTTTTTTGTTTGTTTTGTTTTGTTTTTCTCCCCTCTTGATAGCTTTCTCCTGCCTGGGTTTTGTTTTCATTTCAGGTATTTTGGAGCTGGGGGTTGGGCAGAAACAACCTTGGGACAATATGGGAAGATGGGAAAGACATCACAGTCTCCCCTAACTGGGAGGCTGGTAACATGTGCTAGCAATGGTATAAAACAAGCTGTGTGACCCAGCTGGAGCAGTAGAAGAAAAAAAAAAAACTCTGAGGATGTAAATAAGGGGGTTAAATTCACACTCTAAGGAGCAGAGTAAGTTTGACCTAATTTAATGAAAAACTATTGATATGTTGTGATTTCTGTTTTAACAGGCAAAAGGAAAGAGAGATGAGAAAACTCTTAATTCTAAAATATTTATCAGTAGAAATATTCCAAATTTGCATCAGAATACTGAAGTGCAAATCTCTCCAGGCATATGGATTGCATAGGAATCACATCAGCTCTATATTTAGTAAACCTTTTAATGGAAATGTCACACAGTTCAGACACAAGATTTAGGTATTTCAATATGTTATATGAGCTTTATAACCAATTTTATTCTTGTGAAATTTCAGTGGGAAATATTAAATCACTATTTCCAGTCTGGTATGATCCTTGTTGAAGCAATGAGAGCCATCTCAGTCACCTGCTGCTGGAGAAGAGCTATTAGCTAGAGAGAACTTCTTCCCAACGCTATGTCTTCAATACTAGCCCCTAAACATCAGGCTTTCAGATATAAGACTGAAAACAAAGATTAAATTTCAACATGAGACATCATCCTAGTACCTCTCGAGTTGTGTTGACTTTTGTGTCTAGGTTTGGGAATTGAAAGTTGACAACATGATCTTATCCTCACTTGCATGCCTTCCCAGCTTCTGAACTGGTTTTATGTCTGTCTCTTCCTCACTTACATACTCCTGGAGTACAAATGTAAATGCATACAGTGGCTTTTCCGGAGTCAGCCCACTTTAATAGATAATGGTGGGTTTTGTTGTTCACAACTCATTGTATATGTATGGCGTTAAATGATATAAGAGGCTGTTTCTGGAGCTGGCTGCATTGGACATGTCATGGTTATTTCCCCTGTGACCTTAGCAGACTAGCTGACTGTTCCCATCCTAAATTGCTTTCTAGAGGTTCCTGATAGGTTTTTGTAAAATATTATTCCGGATGCTGGTTACACATACACTTACTTAAGCTTGCGATTCCTGTTATCCTACAAACTTTTCACAAAGACCACTGACGGTAAGCCAGTAAATACAAATGAGACAGTTTTGGCCTCGTGAAACTTGCCATCAGTTTTAGATAACTGCTACTGCTGGCGGCATAGATAAAAATACACGTACACTTCTTGGTAAGGAGGTTAGCCGCTGCTGAGTTCTGGTACTCCAGTTGGTCAGTTTACGCATAGTTTGGCCATCTCTGCATAATGCTACTACGCTCTTCAGTAAATTGTAACTTGAACAATCCTGTGTTGCTTGGTGTTAGCTGCTGGGTCCATCTCCTTTTTCTCAGGAAATTGGGACGTTCCAAAAGTTGACGTCAATACCGGTTTTGAGGTTTTGCTTTGTTTTATGAGGTTACACTGCTAGCCCTTCTCCTTGTCAAGACAGCTGTGAAAAACACAGAGAGTGTAACAGCACTCTCTAGGAATGCTTTTCTTCTGTGCTTTTCTGAGGCTCAGTCCTCAAAAATATGGCCATCAGATTGCTTTGGAGAGAAGGCCAGATGGGTTGCTGCTAGGTGTGGTGTTAAAGCCACTGTTTCTTAATGATAACCTAAACCAAGATTAGTCCATTACCCAGATGTGATAATGTTGCACTAGTGAATGAGAACCAGAAGGTTTCATGTAAGCAAGACAGAAACTGGCTGAGGTCTATCAGCATAATATTTTAAATTCCCAACTTTCCTTTGTTTAGCTTTTCTGTCATGAGCACTGCTTATAAAGTTCTCAGTCTTCAAATTATTTGTCTAGTAAGCTTCCATTAAAAAAATGAGAGGGACAGTGGAAACAAAAGTAATAATACAAATATTTAAATGCCATGAGTACAAAAATATTTTTAATGAATAAATATGTATAAATCTACTTGCTCTTCCCATATTTTTATATAGCATCCTGAAGGAATCTGCATGAATAGGGTAGCAGGCAGAGGCTCACCAGTTGGTTGTTTTGGTGGCTGTATCTGCTCTTCTTCATGCCAGCTGTTTAATTTTTCTTTCATCAGCTTCAAAGAAGTTACTACCCTGGGATTTAGGATGTCTGAATTGATAGTCATTCTCTGCCATGAAAAAACATAATCATTGTTAAATCATTTGATGTCTCCATTACTTGGGGTCATGGGGGGGGGGGGGGTTGGGGGTGTGTGTGCTAAAATCACTTCAGACTTTTGTGCTTCTACCCCCTTAAAGCATAGGAGGGCTTCAGGTACCACTGCGGCTTTAAAGAGCAATGGAACATAGAGATGCTTCAGAGGGATTAAAACAAGTGCTCCTGCCTCTGACTTTGTGCAAAATACTACAGTATTCTGGTTATGTTCCCAAAGGGTGCAATTTGCAATCATGTTTTCACAAGGGTTTAGACCATTATGTTCATGGAGAGATGGGTTGTATTGTTTTTCATGTTTGCTTTTTGTATTTCTTTTAAAGGAAGAAATTCTTAAATAATACATGAAAACACAAAAGATGGTGAGAAGTGTTTTTTGTGGTGGGGGCTGGGTTTTTTTGATGTTGAGAAGCTGTATTTCTGACACCCAAATGACTCTGAGCATTGGACTTTTGCCGTATATGGACAGACAGATCTAATCATTAGTGAATGCCAGAAAGCAGGAGAGCTGGGGAGAGAGAGAGCATGCAAGAGGGAGCTTAGTTTATTTCTGTGGTGTCACATCAATCTGCCCGGTTAAGTGATTGAAGGGGAGAAACGCAGGCTGCAAAAGAAACTGGGCCCTGATTTGTTCAGGGTCACCAGCAGTGGTTTGAAACCATCTTGTTTGCAGATACCTCTTTCATGTTATTAGGCTGTCAGTTGAGTGACTTTGTAAGATTTATGGCTCGAAGCTGGAGCGCGTGCGTGTGTGCGGCGATGGCAGTGATGGGCAGCGGGCGGGGGGGAACAGACATGTTATTGAGAAGACAGTGATCCATGCCTGCCTTGATTGAGCTTTGCAGCCTTTTGTCTAGTCCTAGTTAACCTCCTTATGCATTTTTTTTCACATGCTGTGTAAGTAGCTCAAGCAGAAGGTGAAGCAACAAGTGGTAAAAGGTTGCTCGTAACAACGTAGAACCGGAAGAGACTTGGTGTGGACTTATTGACTGTGTAATGATGGAATAAAGCTGTTTATTGTGCAGGTCCCAGGTTTAACTTACTAACGTCTTTCAAATAATTTACTGTAATGTTGTCAAAGCTGTTGGCTGAGTGTTCCCTTGTCACTGGTAACCTTGTAGGGAAATGTATATTTGAGGGAGAATTTTGAGACAACGCTGGCTTATACTGAGAGTGAAAATGTTGTTTTTAAAACAAAAAACAACAACAAAAACCAAACCACCAAACCCAAAAAAACCAAATTAAAAAAAAAAAAAGAGGGGGGATGACTTAATCAAAGCAACATATAATTTAAATTTTGTCTGTTTAGTAATAGGAGATTTTATTTTACTTATGTTTGAAACTTTTAAAATACTGGATTTTGAGAAACTTGAATTTTACTTTTTTTTAGAAGTTGGTTATAACTCAGAAAATAATGTTTTCTGTTCTTCTGTTTATACAGTTCCTAGTTGTGCCAAGACTGTGTATTATTTCAAAATATGAGTAAGAAAATTTTCAGTCTCAAGTAGACTGTTTCAACTGTGGTGATTTAAAGTCAACAAAATAGACTCCAACAGTATAGGAGTTGGAGAACCTTTTTGAAACAAATTGTCACAGGGTTCTGCCATTTGAGGTTTATAACAGAAAGAATTTATTTGTAATTAGTTATAGGTTAAAGGAGTAAATAAAAATTGCTGTTCTGTAGTCATTCACTTAAAAAGCAAGCTATATTACTGATCTGGAATAATTTGTATGTTGGCTTTCTGTTTTCAGCCTAGTCAAGTTAATTAACTTAGAAAAATAGACTTGATCGTAAATGCTTTGTAAGGATCTGCCAGCACCTTTGGTATCATGGTAGGTTTCGTGTACTTGACCATGAAATGCAAGTGCTGCTTCATGAAGGTGTTCTATCACACTGTTGTTTGCTAATTGATACGGTTGTATGAAAGCTTACAGTAGTTCTGCAGAATTGAAAAGGGAGCTAATATTTGTCTATGAGATTATTTCTTCCCTCCCGAGTATGAAAATGAGCCCCTTGGTGGCACAGCCTTCCTAGGCAGTTGTTGTTCCCATGTTGAAATGTCCAGCAGGAAGGATGCAGCATCGGTCTTACAGGGAAAAGAGTATAGCTGCCTGCTTTCCCCTCTCCATATTACAGCAAGAATTGCTTACTGCATCGCTCTTACAGCCTTTCAAAATTTTGTATTACATAGTGTATAACTTCTGAGAAATTTTAAAATATAAACTGAAAATTAAGGTCTGGGTTTTTTTTAAAAACAAACCCTGAATCCTTACCCAGTTCCCTTTTTTTAAGTCACCAAGAAAACACCTGTTCTTTTCCTCTGTGATAACTGTACACATTTTGACCCTATAGTAATCTGATATGTTTTAGTATAAATGGGATCTTGGTTGTACAGACACAAAGATGCCATTCTTTCTCTATTTATGGAAGGATATTGATGAGGATCTGAGGTTATTAAGCTGAATAAGATACTGCTTTCAGTAGAAAATTCTGTGACAAAGTCCTGTCGTAATCCCTGGAAAAAAGATGGTACTATCTTTAAGTCACAGAAATGGGTCTTGGCAGACCGTCACCTTGCCCTGTGCCTGGCATGGCAAGAGCCATGCTGTGTGACCTTGCGCCAGACCCATGCTCCCATCTGCTCTCTGTACTCCTGCTGCAAAATGCATGATGCGTTGGAAAATGCCTGAGATACTTGAATGGAAAACGATCTGTAGTATAACTGCACTATGAATTACACTGCAAAGTTAGTAGCTAATTTGATTGGTAGAATATCTTGCAAATAAAACCTCAGATTTCTGCCCTCCCTCCCCCTTTTCATTTTTGGTCAAAAGGTAGATGAGATTTTAGGGACTTTTTGACAAAAGTGTTAACATTTATGATGAGAATTTCATTTAATCTTTTTTCATAGAATTCGGGATTTATTTAGCTACTTCTTTTAAAAGAATGAAGTCATTCTGATCCACTGTAGTTAAACACAATTTTGGGAATTACAAAGGAGGAGCTTAAGAGACATTGCCTGGGCACACAGGGATGGTGTCAAGAATGCCAAAGCTCAGCCAGAGTAAAGACTTGCAAGAAGCATCAAGGGCTGCAGAGGGCAGCTTGGTGGGCACCGAACTGGGCACAAGCCAGCAGTGCCCTGGCAGCAGAGACAGCCAGCGGCCTCCCAGGGCGTACCAATGGGGACACAGCCAGCAGCTCATGGGAAGAGAGGGATCACCGCCTCTGCCAGCACTTGTTAGGTCATACCCAGAATGCCATGTCTAATTTGGCCCCCCAGTACAAGAAAGTCATTGGCAAACCAGCATGAGTTCAATGCAGGGCCATGATGGTGGTTGGGTGCTGGAGCACCTGCCCTGTGAGGAGAGGCTGAGGGATCTCGGCTGGTTCAGCCTGGAGAGGAGATGGCTTCAGGGGTCCTAACAGCAGCCTGCCTGGCCGTGTGGGGAGGAGATTAAGACAGAGCCAGGGTCTTCAGGGTGGTGCATGGCAGGAGGAAAAAAAGGCAATGGAAACAGATTGAAACCAGAGGGGTTCAGACTGGACAACAAGGGAAGACGTCTTCATACAGGACAGTCAGGTGGTGGGGCAGGTTGCCCAGAGGCTGTGCAGTCTCTGTCCTTGGGGGCTTTCAGGACCTGACGGGCTAAAGCTGTGAGCAGCCTGGTCTGAGCTGACCCTGCTTTGTGCAGGAGGCTGGACTAGAGACCACCTGAGGCCCCTTGCAGCCCACATTATTCGGAGAGGGATTCTGTGATCTCTTCAGAGGAATTGGTACAGATTTGTTATTCTGCATTTCACATCTGTAATTTTATGAAATTCTTCAGAGAAGCTTACTGATGTAGTTGTTTGTTGTTCTGACTAGCAAATACGATTCCTGGAATAAATAATATTCTGCCTGTTCAGAAACATTCAATGTAGAGTTTGGGAATATTCAGTATGTTTCTTAAACAGTGAAAACTATTTTAAAGGCAAAGCATTTGGAAAACAGAAAAGGAACTGTATACCATGTGATTATTTTGGGCATTCTTGTTTTGCTTTTTCACTTGATTCAGTCAACTCTTGAAAGCTGTCCTGTCGTCTTTAAATCCATGGTGGCAGCTATGGTACTGCTTCGTTCCTCATTTTAAATGCTTTCTGCCTCTACTTTTCAGTCACTTACACTTAGGTGAAATTAAGAAACCTAACTGTTGGGTATTACCTTTTAGACCTGCTGAAATAGCTCTTCCTGCTTGCATCCTTATGGTCTCATTAAGACGATGCTCACAGCATGCCTGACTCTAGTGAATATTTGCAGACCTCATTTGCCTGCGTTAGAGACAAAAAGCTTTAAAAAAAAAATCCTTCTTGAGCAATAAACTGTTGAGTTTGTCAGTATCTGTGATCATAGAGCTGGTGTCTCCCAAGGCAAGGGCTGAATGCTGTCCTCATAGTTGAGTAACTGTTGAAATGCTTCATCCAAGCCCTTTCTGCAGCTGTGATAATACACTTGGTCCATGGCTTTGAGCAGTGGTTTTAAAGTGTGAAGGCTGCTAAAATCAGTGAGAAGTGAAGGTATATGCCACTGTTGCAGCAAGCCCTGTACGTCAAGGACTTATGTAGGCAGTATTATCATTCCCATTCCTACTTTTTTATACCAATTATACAGTTTAGGAATTTTTAAATTATTTCTTTATTTTAATGAGTTCCATTTTGTTGAGTCAAGTTATGGTAGCTCATTATAAAGCAAGATCTAAGGTTTTTGGAGCAAAACCCAGATTCCAACAAGTGTTGAGTCATCTTTGTGGTTTACCTTTACAATTGTGACTCAACTGTTTTGTTTTCTCTGTGCTCAGACTTTCAGGCTGAGACTTCAGTTCTCTGGGGATTTAAAAAGTCCTTCACCTGTTCTGTAAGATTGAGGTCATGCTTTAATGCCAGCCAAAATTTCCATTATCTCTCCACTTCATTTATGCATTGTGTTGTGCTTCAGCTGTTCACCTGCCCACTGCAGGTGGCCCATTTCATTGTTGAATTGATAATGATATATAATGGATATTTTTTTTTTAAGCATGTTAGAATCGCTTTGCAATGAAAGACGTCATATAAATCTGAAGTAATACTGATGTTACACTTTTATACAACAAAACAGAACTAGAACTAATTGCAAAAGTAGTAAGCACAGGTGATGTAACTGTCATGAGAAGTGCTTGAAGATTACTGAGCTCTACTATAAATAAATAATAATCTCATGGATTTCCAACCCTTATTTACTCTATCTAAATCTCATGGTCCTGAAGAACTGGGCCAGAAAACTTAAGATGAGAGTTTTTCCCTTGGAGCTATTGAATTTTCCTGACAAAACAGTTTTTAGAGAACTCTCAGTTTACATATGTATTACCGTGAAGATAACCTTTTTCATTATATTTGAATTATTTTGCTGCTCTTGTGAATATAGAAATGAGAAGCCATCAAAAAATGGCAGTCTTCATTGTAGTTTTCTTGTTGAAATGTCAAAATAGAATAATCAAATTTTTAGAGAAAACTTGGATTATCTTTTTTGATGGAATTGCTAATAAAAGTGAAGGAAGGAAGGTAAAATGGATTTTCTTCATCTAAAGATGGGTAAAGTGCCTCTTAATCTGATTTTTTTCTTAGCTGTTCATATTATAAACCACTGAATGGTAGGAATTGAAATAATTTATAAATTTCTGCAAAACTTTCTCCTCTACCTCAATTTTGTTGTTTTTTCTTTTTTCTTTTGAAAAGTTCATCCCAGACATCGTGGAGAGGGGGGCTACAGAAAAATAATTTGTCTATGTTCAATTTGGGAAGCTTTTGTTTCTTTGGATAATTGTCCTCCTTACCTTTTGAAGCAGTAACCTGAAAGGTAATAGTTGTGGGTCTTTGAACGTATATGTGGCTTCTGTGTCAGGAATGATCCTTATTCTGTTCCTACTAGCATATAATTCGTTTTTAAACCATATTCAGTCAGCCTATAAAAATGAATTTGCAAATGTTCATTAGAGTTTTCCTGATTTTTGCAGATCAACCTCCAGTGCATACACTCTTACAAAGCTTGCTCAAGCCTTGCACAGGGCACAGCAGTGGTGTTTTTATCTCTTCAGTCTTGCAGGGCAATAGGTCATAAGCCATTTCACTCTTAGTTCGAGTAGGTAACCAAACCTCAGATATGTCATTCCCAGGTGGTAGTAGTTAAAAATACTCAAATTGTTTACAGTTTGCACTTGTTCCTGGACTAGAGATGCACTGCCCATGCAGCGTCAAATGCAGTTGCACAGAAAACAGTATTTCCTAGTTTTTGAGAGGTTGACTTTGCAATTTCCATCGTTAACTTTTCTGTTGCTGCCTTCAGTTTTAGCCTTCAGCTTTTACGTGCAACAGATGTCACTGAAGCAATTCTCTGCAGCATCCAATCACTTTTGTTTATTTCCATTAACTAGAAAAATTATTGAAGATAACTGGATGTTGATGTGCTCCTTGAGTTATCCTTTTAGTAGATATTGGACTATTATATGGTCTGTGTAACAAACCTCTTTCACTTTTGATCGTGGTGCCTTGTTCAAAGAACACTGGGGTCTGGCACTGCCTGGCTCATGAGAGGACCAAATGAGAGAGCACTGGCCAAGATTTTTGTGTTTTCTTGTTGCTTGAATTACCAGTAATGCCATAAGCATTGGCACCATTCAGGTTAGAATGGGAGCAATGCATGTTTATGCTACACACAGGTGTTGCAAAAGAAATTAGTGAAAGTTTTACCTAGAATGTCTCCCTAACAGTGTGTGTGGGGGAGCATTTCCCAAACTATTGACTTATGATAGGAAAGCTGTTATTAGATGCATTGTTCCTGAAGACATCAGTGAGCACTGCAAAACACAGTTTTTCTCTGTCTGTAGCAGGGCTAACCAGTCTATAGTCTGTGGGGCACATGCAGCCTGCCAGGACAATTTATCTGACCTGTGGTCCTCTTTGTTCTGTATGCTGAGCCCATTTCAGGGGTGGGCTGCAGGCTGGATGACTTACTGTGGTGGTGGCAGGTGTCATGCAGCAGAAGAGGTATGTGGTATATGGCCCCACTGCCTTTATTAGAAAAGGCTCAGTTGCTTACGCAGCTTGCAAGATTGGGCTGTGCTGTTTAAGAAGATAGAGTTTTGGGCAGAAGATTTCCTAGCTGGCCATTGTCATGAGATTCCCTCTTTGTGTGTGATCTCCTCTCTCCTATAAGGTGACTTTTTTTTTCATATGAACTGAGGCATTTAACCAAAGAGAGTGCTTCATCTTAGGTTTCCCATTTCTAGTCCATGATCACGAATTTGAATAATACTTCTGGAATTTGCTATGTACACTCACTGAAAATTCCAATTCATCTCTTCCTCACCTTCATTTCACCTAGGTATTAGCAAGTTCTGAAAGACTGCTTGCATACTCCCTAACAATTTTCATTTCTACTTTATTCTATGTGTATCAGTGCAGATATAATCACTGCAATGTCCATAACTACCACAGTTTAAGGTTAAAGTTTAGAGCCGGTCACAATTCTTTTCATCTATGAAACTTATTTTTCTCTGGAATTTTTCTAATGAAACCATACATTTTTGTTGGAATATGTCAAGTTCAATGAAACTTTTGTGGAGAAAGGTTGCTTGTCTCCAGGTTCTATTTTCTTATCAAAACCAGATGAGAAAATCTGTAAGCTATTCTAATCAGAGTAACTTACAGATATGACTGGTCTGGCTAAATTCTTACCCTACCTGATTCAAACTTTAGACTTGCTTCTCAGTTTCCTTCATAACAGATGAAAGCCTTTACCTCTCACCTGTTTGGCTGTCTGGCTGTTACAGGAGGGACCAAAAGACCCAGTGCATGTTCCCAGTAGCTTCTTGGGAAGCATGATTATACAGCGTGTGAGAGACTGTGGTAAAGACCTTCATCTGAATCAGTTATGGTAGGAATTTGAAGCTTGTGTTGTATGTTCAAAGTGAATGCTTTAACCACTGGTTTCTATGCAGTTGATTTATCTGTTTGCTCAGGTGTGTCGTACTTTTAGTGGTGCTGACATTGTCCCATTTTGGAACTTGAAAATAGTTTGAAATTGCACAGTTTTCCTCAAGAATGGGAAAACTATTCCCTGCTCAGCTAAATTTGAGAATTTTGAGAAAAATTGTGTGCAGGTCTCTTATATACTGTACTTACTAACACATGGACTTACTAAACAAGAGAAATGAGTTTTTTCATTTGTTGCGAGCATAAACAGGTGTTTTGTCCATGGAGGATTGTGGTAAGAGAGCTGGCTGCTAGAAAGCTTTCAGGTTTTGCTATTTTATATGCAATCAGTAGTGGTCTTGTCTTTTATCTTAGGATTTTTGGTAACAGTAGTAGTGGGCAAATATCTAAAGGTCTCCAGTTGTCCCAAGAGTTGAGAGTTCAGAAATGTTATAAATCTTAAAGTATTTCTTTTGGATGTGATGTGAGTGTTTTTATAATAATATCAAGCCTTTATATATGGCACCTTTCATTCTATAGCACCCCAAAGCACCGTATAGAATTATGAGAGAGAAAAAGCCTCCCGCCTCATCCCTCCCTGCACCATCGCCCCTACCCTCCCAAAGAAGGGCGGAGGGGGAACTCCAAACCTATGGGCAGTGATTGTTTCCTTCAGTGAATTTATTTTGTTTGCTTCAATTCCCCTCTGCTGTGTTCCCATCTGTCATACTGCCTGGAAGGGAGCAAGGAGGAAGAAGGGCTCAAAGTCCCACGAAGGAAGCAGAATTAACATAGTGAACTCCTGTGTACTCTCAAGTTTCCAGACACCTTCCCATCCCATTTGCATAAAGCTTTGTGGATTTGCAGGGACCATGAAGGGAGAAGCCAGAAGCACTCACTCCAGGAAATATTCTTCTCAAAACTATCCATATATCTAAAGAGGATTTAATGCTTGTAAAAAGCAGAATTCTCTCCTATGATGTTTAAGGGCTTTCAGAAAAGAAGCATGTTAGAAGGGGGGTGTGGGGGGGAGCTTTGGTAAGCTGCCAGTTTTAAGCACAGACTCCTAAAGAAAGATTTCTGGTATTTAACCCACATGGCCAACACATGGATGAAAAGCAAGCAACAATAAATTAGTTTGAAGTGCTGGGATGACATACAGGTTTACGTTAGCTAGCCCATTTTGAACAGGGTGTTTGGTGTACTGCACCAGTATAAGGCATGTAGCATATGAGTAAATAATCAGGTAGTCTAACCTTTATTAGAAATAGAAGTAAAAATATGCCAGGTAAATCACTCAATATTGGAGCTATTAGGAATTGTACAAAGGACCCAAAACAATTCAATTAAGTATGGAATATTTCAGTGATCACTTTAAGTGGCAGAAGACCAGATTCACATTTTGTGCAACTGTAGTATTACAGAATAATTTAGGTTGGAAGGGACCTCTGGAGATAGTCTCGTCTAACCTCTTACAGCAGGTTGTTCAGGGCTGTGTCCAGTTGGGTTTTGAATGTTTGCAAGGGTGGAGAATTCACAACCTCTCTGGTCAGATGCTGGCATAGGTGACCATCCTCCTGGTAAAAAAAGAATCTTTCTTATATTCACCTGGCATTTCCATTGCCTCCTGTCCTATTGCTGTGTGGCTCTGAGAAAACTCTGGCTTTGCCTTCTCTCTCCCCTCACGCTGGGTAGCTTTAAGCAGCAACTCTGCCTCTGGGCTTCCCTTTGGTTTCTCTTAACGCTGAACAGACCCTGTTTCCCGAGCCTCTCCTTGCATGCTGCGTGCTCCAGTGCCCAACCATCTTGGCCGCCCTTCACTGGGCTCACTGCAGTGTATCAGTGTTTTGTGCTGGGAACCTTGAAGCTGGACACGGTGCTCCAGGTGAGGTCCCCCAAGTGCCTGCTGGCAACACTCCTGTTTGCACAGCCCAGGAGGCTGTTGGCTGGCTTTGCTGCCAGGGCCATGCTGGCTCATGCTCAGCTTGCCATCTAACTCCCCCAGTTGCCCTGATCCTGTAATATCAGCCAGCTCCCTCAGGTGGACCTTGTCTGCTCCTACTGTATGTGTCCCATTGGCTTAAGTGATCCCAAACTTGACTTTCATCTGCTGTGGGCACTGCTTTACAGTCACAGAGTGCAAGTAGGCTTGGAGACCTGGGAGGTCTGAGGGCGAGCCTTACCAGTGAAAATGAGGCAAAAAATGGGTTGAGTACCTCAGTCTTTTCCATGTCCTGTGTCACTAGTTCCCCTACCCCTTTGACCAGTGGAACCATACTTCCCTTACCCCTCCTTTTGCTGCTAAGGTACTGTATTGGCTTTGTGTGGCGAAGTTTTGGTAGCAGGGGGGGACATGGGTGGCTTCTGTAAGAAGCTGCTGGAAGCTTCCCCTGTGTCCGACAGAGCCAATACCAGCCGGCTCTGAGATGGACCCGCCACTGGCCAAGGCCGAGCCCATCAGCGATAGTGGTAACACCTCTGTGATAACATTAAGAAGGAAAAAAAGTTGCTGGGACAGACAGAAACGGCAGCTGGAGAGAGAGTGAGAACATGTAAGAGAAACAACCCTGCAGACCCCCAGGTCAGTGAAGAAGGAGGGGGAGGAGGTGCTCCAGGTGCCGGAGCAGAGATTCCTCTGCAGCCCGTGGTGAAGACCATGGTGAGGCAGGCTGTCCCCCTGCAGCCCAGGGAGGTCCACGGTGGAGCAGATATCCACCTGCAGCCCGTGGAGGACCCCACACTGGAGCAGGTGGGTTCCCAAAGGAGGCTGTGACCCTGTTGGAAGCCTGTGCTGGAGCAGGCTCCTGGCAGGACCTGCGGATCTGTGGAGAGAGGAGCCCACATTGGAGCAGGTTTTCCGGCAGGACTTGTGACCCCGTGGGGGACCCACGCTGGAGCAGTGTGCTCCTGAAGGACTGCACGCCGTGGAAGGGACCCACGCTGGAGCAGTTTGTGAAGAACTGCAGCCCGTGGGAAGGACCCACGTTGGAGAAGTTCATGGAGGACTGTCTCCTGTGGGAGGGACCCCATGCTGGAGCAGGGGAAGAGTGTGATGAGTCCTGCCCCTGAGGAGGATGAAGCAGCAGAAATAACGTGTGATGAACTGACCGTAAATCCCATTCCCCGTCCCCCTGTGCCGCTGGGGCGGGTAGGTAGAGCATCCAGGAGTGAAGTTGTGCCCAGGAAGAAGGGAGGGGTGGAGGGAAGGTGTGCTGAGATTTGGTTTTATTTCTCATTACCCTACTCTGGTTGATTTGTAATAAATTGAGATAATTTTCCCCAAGCTGAGTCTGTTTTGCCCACGATGGTAATTGGTGAGTGATCTCTCCTGTCCTTATCTTGACCCACAAGCCCTTTGTTATATTTTCTCTCCCCTGTCCAGCTGAGGAGGGGAGTGATAGAGCAGCTTTGGTGGGCACCTGGCATCCAGCCAGGGTCAACCCACCACAGGTACTTAAAGAAGCTGCTCTTACTGCTTTTTGCATCCTTTGCTAGTTCCACCTCCAGCTGAGCTCTTCCATTTCTAACTTTTGCCTTGCATGCTCAGGCAATGTCTCTGTTTGTCCTGTGTACCTTCTTCCATTATCTATAGACTTCTTGTGTTTGAGCTAGCTGAGGAGTTCGCTGTTCACCCATGCTGGCCTTCTGCCACCCTTGCTCGACCTTCTGCACATAGGAATAGACTATTTGTGTTTTTAAGGAGGTTGTGGTTTGGAAATCAAGCAGCTCTCCTGAGCCCCTTTGCCTTCCAGGGCAGTCTCCCTGCGATCCTGACAAGCAGATCCCTGAACAAGCTGAAATCTGCTCTTCTGTGAGGTCCAAGGCAGTGGTTCTACTATGTCTTCCTCACTCCTCTGTGAAGCTTAAAATCCTGAATGTCAGGGTCACTGTGGCCAAGGTTCCCCTTGACTTTCACATCCTTGACCATTTCTTGCTGCTTCTTGAGTAACAGGCCCAGCAGAGCATCTTCCTTAGTTGGCTTGTCCATTTCTTAATTAGTTCTTTGGATGTTTTGCAGAAAATTTCAAAATATGTCCCTAATGCTATATACATTCCTGAGAGAATCAAGGACTTCAGTTCTGTGTAAATGATTTAATATTTATATTGTGTTAGTTGTAAAGTGAATCAATAAAATAATGCACAACCTCCATGCATCGCAGTGTTAGAATGACCTGCAGATTAATTAAGTTTAGCAGAACAGTGTGAAGGGTTTGGGTTATTGGAATGGGATGGAGAGTTTTGCTTGTTCTGTTTATTTTTCTTGCAGGGAAAAAGTGACCTTGGTAGGCAGAACCTTTTTGTCTTTCTTTGATGAGTGTTCTCACTTGGGTTTTCAAACCTCTCTGTTTAAGCATATAAAACTAAAGTGATACCAAATATATATTATGTACACATAGATGTAAATGCAAAAAGCATCCTTTGTCATGTGGGAGTCAGCACCTTGTTATCCTACAAAAGCTGATACACAATAGCCACGCATTTAGACCCTCTACTACTAACTCTGCTATTGCAGATTATCTTCTCCAGAGCATGGCTGCTTTTCATGGAGTGTCTTTGACACACTTGTGCTGTGTTGGTCATCCACCTTATCTGTATGGTGTGTGGGAGCCATAACCTTATTGAATATGCCAAGGTTTTAGATCACTGCTATTGTACTAATGTTTGCTTTGGTTTTTTCTGCATAATCTTTTTTTGCATCCATGGCCCACTGAGCGGGTGACACCTGTGTGCTAACGGAATTAAAGTTAGTGATTAGCAAAGGTGTCTTTGTTTTACACCCTTGTCTCTCTTTATGCTTTTTTAAAGAGGATTTTAGTACAGATGCTGGGATTTTTTTCCTCTGCTTCCTCCCACGCCATAACAGAATTTCAGCCTGTGAAGTCTTGCTTTGTTATTACATGAATATGGACAAGGGCATTCCTCCTCTAGACATTAAATGCAAAAATAAACATGTAAGGAATCATCTTTCTCCATGAGTTTTAGCTAAGAGTACGCACTTTCAAGGAGACTAACTTGGGCTGCGTGTATAGTTAAAGGTTCTAAATTCAGGTATAGTTCAAGGAAGCAGTCAAGATTTTTATCCAGCTCCTTAGAGTTTGTAGTATGCTGACAGAAATCTTATGCCAACATTTTCTGTCACAGGAAATTTCTTGTTCCAGTTTCTGGAAACTGAGACCAAAAAATCCTTGAACAAAACATTTCAGGGTTTAAAAACTAGTACTGACTATAGAAAGTTACTAGTTTATTTTGCTAATCTAAACCAATTCATGCATCTTCATTGTCAGCATTCATGACCAAAAGTAATGTTTTAACTCAGTCCTTTTGCAGCCGAAATTCCAGATTACACCAGTAACTTTCACTTGTTTCCAGCTTGCTGGGCAAAGCTCATTCTAGTTACGCATCTCTAGTGATTTTGTCCCAGTGTGCTAACGAGGGGTTGAACTAGCAGCAATTTTTCCATCATCTGGCCATCCCTGTTGTTAAAGGGATGTAAACTGTATTGTGAGGTAAACCTGTCTACAGTTGGCATGCGGCAAGAGAACAACACTGCTTGTAAGACAGTGTTGGTGCACCACAACATTTGAACAGGAAGTCAGAAGAAATAGTGAAGTTTTAGATATTTTAACACTTTGACCTTTTTCAGAAAATGAACATATTCTCCAAAGCACAGAATATGTTGAATCAGCAGCAGGCGATGTGAAACCAGATTGTGATGTAATCTTCAAGAAAACCATATTTGTAATAAGGTTAATTAAATTTGCTGCAAGCTTGTGACAAGCATGCTGTAAGTTTGCCAGTAAATCTGGTCTTGCTTTATCAAACTGAAGGGCAAGAATTAAAAAAAAAAACCACAGAAAAAGGGGGGAAAAAAAGAAAAAGCTTCCCTCCTCCAGAACAAGTAGCGTGTTGCCAGAGGACATGCAGACTGGCAACAATAACTAATACGTTATGAGAGGTTGAACAAGTTTAAATGGGATTTGTCTCTGAACTGAAAGGCATATTGTAAGAAATTTCTTTGTCTCCTTGTGATGCTGTTAAATTGAAAGCGCGATGGGAGACTTCAGTAGAGGCAACAAAGGTTGAAATGATAGCCTGCTGTTTGCAGCAAGCATCATGGTTCCACTGATGGTCCAGACATCTGGTAACAACAGCCACTCCTTGTCAGGTTTTGCCCCACACTGGGCGCCTGAGCACTTTGCACTGTTTAACTCATCAGACTCTTCTAGCTCAGTATGCTCTGCATCAAGAATGTTTATGTAATAAAACAGAGCTAATTAAACATTTCAAAGGGAAACATTATTTTAACTCTAATTAGATATGATTACGGTTTCCTTATGCCTGTGCTGGATTGGTACTGAAGCTCTCTTGTTTCGCCTCCTTACCGAATTCTGCAGCATTGTTGTTTCGATTTTTGCATCTGCTTAAATAGGCTTTGTATTCCCCTTGCCCGGAAACAAACTCAAAATCTTTGATCCAAGATCCATGTATTTAAAGTAACAGCATGTGACCCTGAGACACATGAGGGTAAGTTGATACCCCAGGCAGCCAGGGAAATAGGAAAAGCCCCCTCCCTTGAAACATTTGAGGGTATTCCAGACAACCACGAATGCTGGCAGGTGGGTGCAGGCGATGTACACAACGTCTACTTTCCAGCTATTTGTGCTGTGATTCAAATTTTTCATAATTATTAAATCTAGCATGAGTGGAGCCAGGTACCACAGAGCTGTTATCGCATGTGTAGAAGGGACACGGGTTCTGTGACCTTCCTGGAAGTCCATTGTTAAACAAGGCACTTGTTACAGGCAAATATACAGCATATCCTTCTGTATGTATTTAATCTAGAAAGATAGCATCTGACAAAGCTTTGGAGACACATCATGTCAGGATACTAAACATCCAAAATGCTGAGAAACAAATACATAGGGAAATCAAAAAGAACAGGCTAATGGCAGTAATAATCAGTGAATATTTTGTCAGTTAAGCAAATGCTGTATAACTTGTTTAGTGTTTTCTAGCTTTTATGACAGAGCCAGTCTGTAGATCATATGGGAGAAGCAGACTGAATATAAGAACCCATCCTTTCTTTGTCATCCCTAAATCCAAGTTTTTATGGGGAATTTCTTCAGCTAAAGGACCTTCAAATGCAAGTTTACTTCAGCTTTTCACTTGGTTTTCACCCCTACCCAAGAATTTTTTAAACTCTTGCTTGGGTTTCAAAAAGAAAAAAAGGGGGGGGGGCAGGCTTTCATTCAAACTGGTTCTCTGCAGTCCTAATTAAAATAGACTTCAATGAGAAGTTTTCTTTTTCTCTTCCAACTAAAGCTTAAGGGTATAGTTCTAGCTGGAGAGTATATTGTGTTCATTTTACTGTTTGAGTGGTTTGGTAGAGAAGCTGTCTTTCAAACACAGAGCAACTACTACGATGCCTCAGGACTCAGCTGTCACATCAAGGCTGTTTTCCACATATATGTATTATATAATGTGCATATATCATCACCGTCAGGTAGCTGAAGTTTGTACATCTTACGTGGAAGCAACTTTTTCTCAGGTTTAAGTAGTTCTCTCTACAGTGGGATTAGAGGTAAACGTATCATATATTTTAAAGAGAATAATGACATGGGTTGTCGTTTTAAAAAGAAAAGAATGATGCAAATCAAAAGACATATATATAAATCTCTCTGTACATAAATTGAGCTGCAGTACTAGTGCAGTATTCTTTCCTTTGTGCTACGAAAACCGAAGGGGGGAATTATTTCCTTTAAATGTTGCAGCCAACTTAAGTGACTGCAAGACTTAGTAGACTGAGAGCAGCACTGGAAAAAGAAACCTCCCATTTAGCCACAGAGGAAATCTTCCATTTAGCCGTTTAATTAAATAGGAAATGGCAGTGCATAGCCCAGTCATTGTCTCAGCCCTCGTGGAGAGGATCAGAAGAAGGTCAGGAGCTTGTTCATTTTTCATGCCCATGGCCTCTGTCCTGAGACCACCAGCAAGGATGGCCAATTAATACCAAGTGCTTTAGGGGGTTTTGGGTTGTGGGGTGGGGTTTTTTTGTCCGCTAGGATCTAGACTGAGGTTGTATGTTCATTTCGGAGAAGCTGCTACACAGTTGGTGACAAGGATTTCAATCACTGCGTCTGAGTAAGAATGAGCTATTAGTCAATGAAAAGTGAAAAATCAGTGCCTCGGGTTTTTTGCAACTAGCACTGCCACACCACCAAAAGACACTTTCTTGAAATCTCCTGCAAAGTTTTGGTTTCAAAATTCAGTCTCCTGCCCAATGCACTGAAAATACAGACAATGTCAAAATGCAACACAGAAAACCCCCAAATTTTTTCAACTTCAAAGAGCTATTTTTAAATTTTATTTTCATACTCATTTTCTGAATCACCTCTGCCTCTGAGGAGTCTGTACAAAGCTATCACTGCTTGCTGGTGAACTTTTTAAACCTTACTGAGACAGCATTACTGCTGCTGGGCATTCCTTTGCTCTATCCCATTATCTCCGATTATTAAAGACTCAAGTTGGTGCAGTGAAATTCTGGCAAATTTGAGCACTGGGAATATCTGCAAGCCAGGCAGCAAGCTGTCATTGATAGTGTGAGCATCACCTGTAGCAGTCTGCTTGAGATAGTATTTATGGTGATATCTCCCGGAAATTAGACTGGCAACCCCAGTTTGTGTTGCATGCTGTAAATCACCCAGCAGACTTCAAAATGCAGTGGGGGTTTTTTGGTTTTTTTTTTGCTTACAGTTGACTTGAGCTGGATTCACTTTTTCTGAGAAGTGAAAGTCTGAGTGATATTACTGAAGAAGGATGCTTGTGTTTTGCTGGCTGCTGGCCTCTTCTTGCCCGATCCAGGTGCAAGTGCTGGTGCTCAAGTTGCCTCCCCACCATGGCCATGGCAGCCAGGTCTGGTGCCACAGTTCAGGGCTGGCTTGTCCCCATGTGAGTTGCATAGACTTGAATGCTCTGGGCTGGAGGTCTGGAAATTGGTGAGGTATTGGGCAGATAATTGAGAATTTAGAAACCTGTTCAACTCCCACAAGAGCCACTGAGTCTTCTGTTGACTTCAGTGGAAGATGCGTTTTCAGTGCTGTTTTCAAAACATTCTATGATTTCAGTCAGTAAGTGCTTGGCTATCTGTGGCTGTATGCTTTGCTGTGTATAAGGATCTGGGTACTACTTAACTCAAACTTATTTTGAACAAATATGCAATTGTAGAGATAATGCTGACTTCTGTATGTATTGTCTATCCTAGTAGGAAAGAAAATATTGTGAAGACTTGTAATACACACAGGGTTTTTCAGGAGCTGGATTGCCTTCACCCTGCAGTGTGATTCATTGGTGGTGTGTGGCTGTGCACATATAAGTACTGTACACACACACACACTAAGCATACATATATTCCCAGTATTGGTGGTGGTGAGCAGAGGTTTGGAGATAACTGGGATTTTTTAAAATAAGTAATTAAGGCTTCAAAGAACCAGCTGACTGTACGTGTAAGAAAAGCAGAGACAGTGTGTGGTAGCTTAATCTGAACAGAGCATAAGGTTAGCTGTTATCTTTCATTGCCCATATTTAAAAAACTAGTTCTGGGAGCCCATCTTTACAGCTAACCTTTATATTACATTTGAATTCCCTGTTGGGAAACTCAACTTCACTTATGAATGTATCTAAATGATAAATCATTAGAAATATAAAAAGGAGAGAGCATCGGAGAGATACCCTGCTCGCCTGCACTCGTGTAACTCAAAGGCAGTCTTGGCTGAGGGAGCAAGTACGTAGGTTGGTTTTGTACAGGTCCAGCCTGCAGTGAGGTCTGGGGTCAAGCAGTGGGGTTACACTGGGATTGTCTTGGTGAGATGAAAGGAGATGGTGAGCCATGGCTTGGTACTTCATTCATCCTCAGTGCTGCTGTGTGCTCTGCCCAGCATCCCGAAGGGTGTGGGACTGACTGCTATCCGCCCTACCCACGTGTTTTATTTCAACATTTGCTGGCGCTGGCCACAAGCAGTTTGCGGCCGTGCGGCTTGGTGCTGGGGAGCAGCAAGGCCATGCCCAGGCCCTTTGCAGCCCCCCGCGGCACGGTCCGGGGTGCTGGGCCGCTGGCCAGTGGGAGCTGGGGAAGAGGACACCAGGACAACCCTTACTCCTGTTTTGTGTACTCACAGAATAGAAATGCAGCCTGACAAGTCTGAAGCCATATATAGAAAGAGATAGATAAACTCTGTTAACCACAGAAGCAGGTTTTAAATACATTAAAATATTTTATCCCATTATTTGTTTTGACCAATTGACCACAATATTAAAAATTCAATCATGGAGCAGCTGACAAGTGCAGTTGCCTAATTTTATTTAAGGGTTTCCCCCCCCTTTCCATTTTTCCATCCTGTTAACGCTGCTGCCTGTGCCCAGACAGTAATGGGCTTCTTGTATGCCCACGACTGTTATGATCATGTAAATTTATTGGTGCTTAGAAGAAGCGAGCTATTAAAACATTACAACAACCATTACAGCCAGGCTCGTGTTGGCTTTCGCTCCCAATGAACATATGCTTCCGAGTGAATGCCTAAACTCTTATTTATGGATTTAATTTAATATGCGGAAAGAATTCAAAATTAAATTTTGTGTCTGCCTCCAGAGAGTGTCAGTGTATAATAACATGGTAATTTTTACACATCTTTATGAGAAATGGGAAAATTAATTCTTTCTGACAAGTTGTAATTATTCGACTTGGAACAGTTGCAGCTGAGCAGTTTGCATGCCTGTTGTCTGTTGTTCCACAGTGTAAGGGGAAAACGTGGGGATGGAGATATATTGTGTGTCTGAGAGTTTCTAATAGCTTCTGACATTTTAGCCCTGCATATTATCAGGGTGCTCTTTAAAGGAGTGGGGAGTGTAAGCTGCTGCCTAGCCGGGGACACACATGCAGCAGTGGACCCAGTGTTGGGAGATGGGGTGGTAATTATTTTAGTCTGTCTGAGGCTGAGGAAGGGCGTCTCTCTGTTACTTTGAAAATGGCTAAAGCTGAAAGTGAGGTAACATTCTTTGTACCCTTTGGCTGTACATTTTTTTCCCCTTTAGCGAAGATATAGGTGGAGGAGAAGTGTTTATTTTAGCTGCACACAAGCAGAGGTATCCTGTTTTAAGTGTCTCTTCTTTCTCACCAAAATAAATGACAGTTGAAGGCACTTAGCACCTCTCAACCTCTAGGGGCTGACCCCCCAAAAGTTAGTGGTCTTTTACAGTGAGAATATTTAAAAATAAAACACGTTTCTTGTTGAAACGTGAGCTTTCATGACAAATATTTTCATGAGGGTAACTTTGTTCTTAGCTAACTTAACTTCTGTTTCAGAGTTTCTGCTGAAAGGTAGGACATGTTCATCAAGCACAAGCCCGAAGCTTCACTGGATGCATTAGATAAAAAGGAAATTTATTCAAGTGAATGAAGTGTGTATTCATGGCTTTGAAGGCAAACCTGGCAGTAGTGGGTGCTGCATTTTTTGTCGTCCTAGAATGGTCCCTTTGGGATAAACACATACTAAAGGCAATGCTTAGAAAACATTTTATCAGGCACACATTAAAGGAAATAAAAGTGCCACAAATAAAACAGCACTGTACTTTTATTCCCAGTGACTTATGATAGTTGCGCTAGCTAGAAGGGTGCTAATAGTTTAGAAGGTGCTACTCTTTCCTGTAAGACACTGAGGAGGTTTTGTTGATGTGGGTACTTGGCATATGAAGATATGGTTTAGAAATATTTATTTCTCCAAAATGTAGCGTGCTAGCTCTGATTTACGTCCTGGTTGCAATCTGGGTTATTGCTGAAGCTAGGTAATCAGTGCAAAAGCCTGTGAGTTCACAACTGCTTGGTTTTTGTAGACATTTACATTGAACCAAAGAATAAATCAACATCTAAGGTTTCAGTAGTCCGTTTGTGTCTAGTGGACACCTTGGCCTGGCAAGACACCAGCAGCTCTGTGGGAGGATGCTAACAGCCACTGCAGCACAGTGGGGCTTAGCTGGGACCTGAAAACTGCTGGGGGAGAGTAGAAAATGCTGCTGGTTTCATCCCAGTAAATGTCTTCAAGGAGTCTGGGGCTTTAGGGTATTGTATGGATGAGTGGGTCCACGGAGTTCTTGTACAAGGTAATATGCTTGTAAGAGAGACTGGTGTAAATCAAATTTCATTGGGAGCGATTCATGCCCAGAGATCCCAAACTCTTGGGATATGGCTTATTTCATTTAGACCTGTATAGTGCGCTCATCAGCAAACCTTAAAGTTAGGGATGGTAGTGAAGGAAACGCTTCCCAGCTGGCGCAGTGAGAGCATGGGGTGCTTCCCTAGGGAGCTGTTCCGCTCCCTGCCGGGCTCACCCGTGAGCCTGGAGAATAGCCTTAGCAGCACACCCCAGCCTCACCTGCCATGGACTCGTGGTGCTATTCTTCCAAACTCAGCAGTGAGAACCTCTACTCCGAGCTGGTTGTCAGGACTCCCTGTTAATCAATAGCGAGAACAGATAGTTTGCAAGTTCATCTAATCCATGTTAGATGCTAAAACAGCTCAGGTGAATCATACCCGAAATTGCTTATTTCTCTACCTTTTAACTCCCCAGGGAGTTACAGAAATGTAGAAGTCAGATGGATCCTGTCTTGAGGGACCAGAGAGAACAGAAATAGTTGAATCTTCCCTGTAAAGATGTCTCCTCTCTTTTTTCTTTTTTTTTCTTTTTCTCTTTTTTCTTTTTTTTTTCAAACCAGTGAAGGTTTTCTTTCCAGTTGCAGTGAGCCAAGCATTACACAAAGAGAGAGCATCTCTTTCATCAGCATAATAAATAACCTCCCAAAAAATCCATACATCCCAAAAGTATGAGAATCACTCCTTGGCAAGAACATGTGCAACTCTTGGGGTATGCCTCCTGGTCTTCATTTTTCTCTCCTTCCAGGAAAGGCTGCAGTTCATTCCTGCTCTGGAGAAACCGCTCCTAACTGCTGTCATCTGGCAGTCTGAGCCCTTTTATTCACTCTTTGTTACCTTTAAGGAAACGGCTGCTCAGACCTCTTTTCTTCCTGAGAACATGTTCTTCTCACACTGTACTGAGCTGCTGCACTCAGGAAGACAATAGTACCAAAAGATATTGTCAGTTTTCTTCCAGTTCATTTTGAACCACAACAGGAGACAAATTTAATGATAAGGCAAAGCCTGGGCTTATTTAGCAAGACTTAGGAGCAGTCTTGTAATGACAAATTGGAAACAAAAAAGTAAAAAAAAAGGGCAAATAAATGCTGCAATTCTATCTTAACAGCTGGATATATTTGTATATTGGGTACATAGAATATATACAGCATATATATGCATACATTTCTGTAGCTGGCTGACTTCTTACTTAACCTAGAATCGCCTAGAAAGGTCCCAAGTTGGTGAGAACTCGAGTCTCAATACTATCCCATGACCTGTGAGTGCTTCCTTCAGTTTTCACTGCCCTTGTCTTTTATTTTCCCCTTCCCATCTTACTCCTCTTTGGAATTAAATATTGGGCTACCACTGTGGGGCTTGTGGTGTTTAACAGTCCTAGGTATTTAACAATGACTTGCCCTGGTTCACAGGTACTAACCAAGGATATCTGAGCTATGCGATTGCAAAAAAACTTTGACCGCATTTAGCTTGGAGCTGACCAACTGCTTTCCACCTACTCTTACCTACTCCCCTTATAAGTTTATAAATGCATCTACATTAAGGATGTACATAACAAAACACCTGGTGACCAGATTTTATAGTTTTATCAATGAGATGAAATGGCTGGTTAGTGAGTCCTTCAGCCAGTCATGTCTGAAAAATAGGTGTGCAGTTGCACTGCACTGTTGTGGCAGCTCAGCCCTTTTTCTAGTAGTCTTTCCATGTTTTTGCTGTGAATGAGGAGGCTGGGGTCGAGGTCTGTGAATTCCCTTTGGCTGGCAGTTGTGCCAACTGTGCTGCCTGAGGGGCATAAGGAGGATGGTTGGGCCATGGCCTTGTTTGTTGGGAGGCATTGGGAGCCTACGGAGTGTTCGCTGTGCTGTCATGTTGACTAGCGTGCATAGGTGATACTAGTCATGTCCAAGAATTGGTGAAAGAGGAGTGTGTCTTATGGGCATCCAATTCAGGAGGATACATTTTGTGCTGGTTTTGATCTTGCAGTGCATATGAGTTATGTATAGAAGTATTATGGAAAAATCTCCCTCAGAGTATCATGATTTTTTGTCGAATGGTTTCACCTAATAAAAGCTTGGTCAGCTTAGATCTCATTTTATTACCTCTCATGATACTTGTGCTGGATGCTATTTCTTTTCAACTTCTCTCCCTTCCCAAAACAACAAACCACCCCCACAAAAAAATAAACAAAAAAACCAGCCCCCAATTACCCCAAAACATCTTTCAGCACTGAACTCCTGTCAGGTGGCAGCTTGAATGATGGCCTTGTTTCATTAAGACAAATACAGCTTCTGGAGAGGTTACTGCTCATTAAGTAACACATATTTTTCTTAAAATAGGGGAGCTTGCCCTTCCCATCTGAGCATGGGTGAACAGGAACACTTTGGGAGGTCTTCAGGCTGTTTTGCAAAGCTCATTCTAGAAAATACTCCTACATTTGTAATCCCTATCCTGGGTATAAATGATAGAGAAGTAAGCAAAGGCAAATCACCAAATGTGCTTAATTTTATTTGTTTATTTAATTCCCAACTATCACCAAGCTCATTTTGAAATGTATTTTCATGCATGTTGCCCAATATACCCATTTTCTACAAATGTAAAAACTGTTTTGTGTTATTTCTTAAGGAAAAGAGGGGAGAAGAAGAGGGATTATTTTTCTTTTATTCCCATAGTTTCCCAAACTACCAGCCACACAGGGTGTTTATGCTGGTTTTGGTGTTAGCATGGTGCTGTTTGGTGTGTGAAGTCCAGAGAGTTTTCAAATGTTATTTGTTGTCCTATCCAGAACTGTATCTCACAAGTGCAAGTTGTGCAAAATGGTCCTGATTGCGGCATTTCTTCTAATTTGTTTAAATTATTTGGGGAACAAACGGTGGTTTAGAACAAGATGCGGGGGCTTCATAACTTTCCATAGTTCATGAAACATAGAAATTGCTACTTAAACATAAGTGAGCTTTTATCTGTAATAATGCCTCCCTTCTGTGGGGCATTTTCCACAAACCCAGTTTCTCCGCACCACTTCTCTCTTTTACAGATGGCAAAATGAGACTCAGAGCTTAATTACTCCAGGACTCACAGAAAGATAGCAGTAGATTAAGGAATAAATTATGTTTCTTAAATTGCAGTCCAGTGTTTGAAAATACAACATCTTTCTTTACTGTGCTAGATCAAGCTTAGTGATGAGTGAATAAATCGCCAATACAATAAAGGGATCTGGTTCAAATATACACTCAGAAATTGGGATTTTTTTTTTTTTTTTTTTTTTTTTTTTTTTTTTTTAGTTGCCAGACTTACCTGAGATTCTTACATTGCCAAACACATGCTTGTGCTCTTCTGGAGTGATCCCCTTCAGAGACTTTTCTATACTAATGACATCCGACAAAATATTATTCATATTGCAAGATCTGGTTGTCTTCTGGTGGTTTTTGCTGACTGAGCAGCAAACTTGCTGAAGAAGTTAGGTAGACAGCTGATCATTGCTACTGATCGTTCTGTGGCTTATAGCTGCTAAATTCATCTATCAGTTTTCCTTCTGTAAACCCAAAGTAACACCTACTTCTTTGGTGTGTGAGGTTTAATGAGTTGTATTGTGTTTGATGAGGTAAAGCACTGTAACAGTTTTATCAGGGTGCATCTGCTTCCATTTTCGGCACGATTCAGGCATGCTACAGAGGAGCTTCACTGTGCAATAGCAGTTACAGGAAGGGATAGAGAAACTTTTGAGCATGCTGCTAAAATTCAGTCTGGGTTTGGAGGATCACGTTTGTATATCCTTATCTATGTATGCATGGGACCAAGCACCATCCTGGTTCCTTCCTAGTCTGAAGCTTTGTAACTTGACCTGAATTTTTACCCAGTCACAAACCTTTAAATTCAGGCCCAGTTAGAATTTTGGTGCACCAAATCAGCCCGCTTTTCCTTGCCAATAGGTAGCATTTCCGCCAGCCTCCCAGTGCTGCCCGGATCGTATTTCCCTTCTCCATCTTTTTTGGTTTGGCATATCGGAACGTGATTAAAATCATTATATCCCTGTCTATATCTTGCTGTCTGTTTTCCTTTTAATTAGGTTGTAAAACAATTAGTTACCACCATGTCTCTCTCTTCCCCCTCTCCATCTCTCTTTTTTTGCGACTCCTTCAGTATGCCCAGAGCTGTTTGTTCTCCCCGGGCAGGGAGGAGGGGGCCCTACCGTCTTGCTTTATTTACAGCAGGGTGAAGGTCAGATATAAACAGTTTTTGTTCTTGTGCTGTTGCTTTCTTTTGTGACCTATCCTGCATTGTTTGGCTTTTTTCCTCCCCCGTGCTTTGAAGTGCCGCACACCAGGTGTTCCTGTTCTGAATTACACATGAAAGGACCACATCCCTGGACTAATTAACTAGTAAACTGCACCCTCCTCCCCTGGGTTTAATTGATGCTGCTCTTAAAAGGGGAAGCCAGTTTCTTATTCCTCCTGATTTCACACTGTAGTCATCTCCTCTTTATCTCCCTAAATACGGAAGATACTCTTGAATTTCTCACTCCTGGGCCATGCGGTGCTTCATATGTCTTCTCATTTCACAATTAATAAAACAATTATCCGGTACAAAATTTTTGAAAGAAATACTTCACGTTCTTCTTTTTTTTTTTCCTGGCTCCTAATTTCTTTGTGCCTGATGGTTGCAGCCTCTCTGGGGAGCACAGTGTGCAGAAGTGCACTGCTTCCCGAGAGCTGGAAGATCCAGTATCTTGCTGCTAATTATTTTACTTGATTGTCTTGACCCAACAAAAGCATTGGTGTATACCGACATCTTCCATGGTTCACAGTTTCTTTCCTGGGGCAACATTTCTTGCAGTGTAATGAGCAGGAGTTTTCATGATTTCTTTGTTAGGCCCGGTGGTAGCACACCGATATACATCTAGCTTGTCTCTGTGGCGGGGTGGGCCTTGTTGATGGCAGAAAACTGCACAAAGTGATCAAAACCGGTTTAAAATCAGCAAGCCTAAATCACATACAGCTCATTTCTCTGGGCCCTCCAAAACTGGTTGGTGCAGATTTATCTTAAGTTGATAAAGACCCGTCTTTGAATGCAGGCAGAGCACTGGGGGAAACGGAGAAGGTTGTCATGTGGCGGTCACTGCGCCGTTTATCCGAACTGGGGTGTGTGTGTATATATGTCTATTATACTTCCCGCACTCCAGCTGTGTCCTGCACCAGCTAAAGGGCATTTTGGGCTGCGGCAGAGCCAGCGGCTCCTTGTGTGTTCAGTGGGCACTCCCTGCGCACCCAGACCTCTGCTGACTTCCCCACTCTGGGCAGACGTGCTGCGAGAGCTGTGGTGGTCCCCGCAGGCAGCAGCCCAGCCAGAAGCTCAGCACATCGCTAATGATACGCCGTATTGCAGAGCTGTGCAAAAACAAGCGTTGTATTCAGGCTCGAAGACCTTGTGTGCTGTTGGGGCTGTGTCAGTGCTGGGGTGCAGGGAGGTCCCAGCCTGGTGGCGCTGGCAGGTGGACTTGCAGCAGGCGGAGAACAACCACACGTGAACGTTTGTATAATAGTTTATTAATTTCAGACTTGAGGTGTTGGGGATGACTTCATTCCCAGATTTTCTTTACCCGAAATAGGTAATTTCTTCAAAGGGTACTGGTTTAGGTTTTTGGTCAGGTTATGCTTGCCTGTCTGTCTTAAGTACTTATTCACTCACCATGAGTATCCTGTATCCTCTTTTAAATGAGGACTTGTTAAGTCCAGTGAAGTCTTTCCACTGACTTCAGTGGGAGCCAGGCCCTATTCATTTGATTTGAGTTGTTTTCAACTTGAAATGGAATTTCAAACTTAACAATCTTATAAAATAGAGGAGAAGGACTCGGAATATTACCAGAAAGTGAGTGGGATGCAGCAACATTTTTACTTAAAAGACATTTTTCTCTCTGGGTAGGTGCCACAGTGTAGGTTTTAGTGTATCACATACCTGCCTCTTTCTTGGATACCTGGCAGAGGGAAAACTGAAACACTTTGCTGTATGTGAGCATTTGGTTTCAGAGGTGGGACCTGAATGTTAGTCAGATGTGTATATCTTCAAGGCAAAAGATATTTCTTGAAGATGATGTCTACTTAGTAACAGCTCAGGGCCAGATTCAGGGTGGCCAAGAGAAATAGGAGCTTTGCTGTTAATGCCACAGGGTTTTGGATGAGGGGTTTGGTGGTGTTGACATAAAATGCAGAAAGGAGAACGTGCTGCTTTCCTTCGAAATCACGGCTGTTCAGTGCTGATGTGAATTAGGACTGCAGTAGGGCTGCCATCAGTTTTTGTTGTTGAAGATCTGGCAAGATTCCTCACTCTTCCTCCCTACCATGCAGAAGTTTCCTACTCTTGAAAAAATATTATATTTTTTTTTTGCTGGTGACAGCCAGCAAAATCATCACTCTGTTCTCCCTAAGGAGGGTAAATTTTGCACTTTTGTAGGGTGCAAAGTGACTTTTGTGGATCGTGCCATTTTACAGAGCACAATGGGACCTTAGGCTTTGGAGTAAGCCACCTAGCTGACACTGGAGAACAGACCTCAGAGCAATTAATGGTAAACTGACTGAAGCTTATATGTCAAAGACAGACTGAACTTTAATTAACATGCAGCTTAAGACAGGCATTTTTATACTCTAAAGCAGCTATTATAAAATGCACCAAAAAAAGCAGTGAACTCACTGAATTTTAGCAGAAGGTAAAGGTAGAACTTTGGCCTTTATAAGCTTCATAGCTCTATTGAAATCCATGCCTTGCTGTCTTGATTTAAATAGCTTAAAATCTGGAGCCTCTTTTGCATTGTATTTGATTGGTTAGGTTTAGTATTTCCTGAATTCTTACATTTCTTTTAATCAGTTTTTGCTAACATTTGCAATAAATTCTTTTTTAGGGAAATTTTGCTTTAAAAATACCTTCAACCTGGTTTTGCTCATTTCCTATCTTATTTTCTAGCAAAGATGTTTTCAGCTTAGGGCAGATACAAATGAAAACTCGAAAAAAGACATTTTATTGCCAAAAAGCACTGGTATAATTCAAAAGCACCTCTTGCTAAATCAGTTGTGAGTGTCTCATCAAAAGCATAGGATATGGTTTTGTTAGCGCAGATCAGGTCTTTGAGAATGGTTGTCATGCACTTTCTTAATCTTAGTCATTTTAACCCTTTTACAATTCTTTCTACCTTTCCCTCCAAGCTCTGATGTTCTGTAATTTTTTGCTGCCTTCCCCTTCAAAGGCAAGTTTGCCAGTGTTTTTGTGATTAACTTTTATGTGTCTGAGTTTTTCAAAACACTACCAGGTTATAACATACTGATTAAAAGCTCATACTCATCTTTTTCTATTAATCCTTTCTTTATCAAAACTGAAGGTCTTGTCATAGCCTGTTTATATTTCAGCTTTTATTTTTTTTCCTTTTTCTGAAGGATGAAATAAGATGCTGGGGCAGAATCTGAAAATTAAGAGAAAATTTGCAGTGGCCCCTGTTGTTCTTGCAATCTGGCAACTAGCTGGGTTACCCCACTTCCTTTCAAAGAAATAGTAGTCACGGATAACTTATTTTTCTAACTGTTTTACATTTTCTTATCTCTCAATTATAATATCTAGAGATATGACACAATGGCATTAAAAACTTAAAGGAAAAGGATATATGGATTTTGTTGTTGCTGTTTAAAGAAGATGCTGGCAATGTTTCCACTCATAAAACATATATAACATTTTATTTTAAAAAATTTCCCTTGTTCCATAAGTTTAGATGTTGGGCTTAAAAATGTTTGGCATTACCATTTTTATGATGGTTGCAGAACAGGAAAAGGTTAATATAACTTAATGTGTAGAAAAGCAAGACATAGTTACTGTTGTGCTGCTAGATTTAAATGAATAAGAGTTAATATTTTATATATAATTGTATTTCGGCACTTTACTCTTTCCAGCTGGCTCTTGTCTCTGAATGCGTCCTACCTGCTTCTCATCTTTGCTGTCTCCCAGCATCTGCCCTCCGAATCTCTGGACTGTGGCATATCATGAGGAGAATGCACTGAGCTCTCACTTGCACTTGAATGAAAGAATTGATTTGTTAATTTGATCTCTTTTTAAAAATAAGACCTAAATTAAGTATTATCTTAATCAGCAATAAAATACATTCTTTCAATTACTTGTTTCTCTGACTTAAGAGAATTCTAAATAGTTTCAGCGAGTATTGTTGTAATTGTTTCCTCCTTTGATTTTCATTTCCTTAGTTGTCATCATCTCCTGGCAGCGGCAGCAGCTGTAAAGCAGATCTTTCAACAGCCTTGTTAATTGTGTAGAAATTAATCTGATTTTAAAAACCTTATTGACATACGGATTCGTGTGCCTTAATGTGCATGTGCATATGCCTGCTCACCTCTTTTACTCAGTGTATTCTTCTGCATCTCATGCCAACCTAATGCGCAGGTTGAGTCATTATCTCTGCTTGCCCATGAGGATGTGTACGTTCCTGTGGGGTCAGATTTCATTTCGGTGTTCCTATCAAGTGCACTGGATACCTCCATGGAAATATAGAATCTTACATGAAATACACTCATGGCTTTTATGTGTGTAAGAAACGTTGTTTTTCAGCCACTCCTTCCTTTTATTTACTTCCATTCTGTGTGTGCAAGGGGAGATAATGTAAATTATGTATGTACAACTTCATCAAAATGTGTTGCTGTTGTCTTGTCCAGTTACCTATTGCCATAAATCAGGAGATATACTTGGAAGTAGCTAGGAGCCCCACACCCACATTCTCTGAAATACTGACCAGCTAGTAGCCAAAGGATGTTACCAGAATAGACGTGAGGTTTCATTCTTGAGAGGCTTTCAGATGAGCTGAGAGTACATAATGCCCAACATTCATGTTGTGCAGGCAGCCATCTATGTTTTCCTGAGACAAAAGATAAGGCTTCTTTATGGAATAATAATAATAAAAAAATAAATTAACATATTAAACAATCTTTTGTAATAAAGAAAAAAAATATTATGATAGCTTTCTACAACTCCACAAAGAATGCTGAAAAAAAAGTTTTTCTGTAGTTTGTACTTACTGGTATATGCCCCTAAGCAAATGAGAAGGTTATTGTTACATAATGTGAGGATTAATATAAGTTGTATACAATTGAACAGTAGATTCTCTTTGTGATCCTGTTTGTGATCATTACAGCTTTCATGGTACTGGTTATTAATTTTAGCATTCTATCTTAATTTCCAGACTGTAATCTGTATACCTTAATTGTGCTGTCTACAATAAAAAGTTACCTCTTTCTTCCTGTCTTATATCAGTGGCCTGCTAAAGAGCAGCATCCTCTCAGCACGTTGGTGAAATGATAACTTATACATCATTATGTAAAATGCTGCAAAGTGCTTTGCATTTCTTCAGGATAAGCAGTGATATAGAAGGATAAAATGTTACCATTTTAGAGATGGTAAAACAACAGGTTCTCTATGCCAATACAAGTGGTGGAGGCAGGCGTAACTTTTTCAACTTCAGTGAGATTTGGGTCAAGTTCTTAAAAGAAATTCAAATTGAAGCTGTCCTTTCTACACGTGTATGTTGTCAGTAAAATGAACAGCAATTCTGTTGTGTAGAGAAACTTCAGGTGTGGAGCCCCTGCACTCACTGGCTGATGACTAGAGCTAGATTAGTGTTTTTGTTCTTTGAAGCTGCTATTCGGTGTCTGTTAGCCCAATGAGAGATGAAGGCTGAGTGTTTTCTTCTTCTCGTGCTGTCACGTAAAGTTAGGAATCTGGGGAAGAAACTTCACATGCAGTTCAGGCTTGTGAATACCTAAAAGAAAGTTATAACAATTATTTTGTTTGTAGAGTTGCTCTTTATCTCATTGCTTGCAATGCCAAACAAGAAAAAAATTACAAAAAATGTAGTGAAAATGCTGTTTGGGATTCGTAAATAAACTCTCCATGAAAATCCCAGACTCAAGTCCCAGCAGAATAGGCTTAGCCTTTCATCCCTATGAGACAGATAAATTGCGTATCATGCAGCTTATAACTAGTGTTTCTTCTGGATTAGAGTTATAAAATCAGCATCCCATCTTTCATGCATTGACACCAGACTGCTTGATATTTTAACAATGATGATTTGTACTGGGGAGACTAACAGTTCTTCTTCTTTATACTAACTGAGAGTTTTATTTCAGTGGTTGTATATGTGCTGTATATATTTGCAAAAGACTTTGCATTTGTTCAGATGAAAAGATATGCCATAGTATTAAGTTATATATATAAAACATGAGACCAACTGAAAATTCATTCCTATTGTGAAATGCAGTCTTTTGCCAGTGACTGCTCATTTAAGCTCTGCACATCTGACTTGAACAGAAACACAAAAATGGAGAACAACCCTGTGCTAAGGCATGTCTTCAGTCACTGTGCTGAAGTAGCGTATGTATTCAAGCAAGCCTTGAATTCATTAGTTCAGGGTTGGTAGTGATGTAGGTGTGGCTGTAGTCCGATACATGCAGAGGCAACTTTGTTTTAGAAGTGATAAAAGAATAAAGAGTAATGCTGGAGTATTAAACTTGCAGCCATGGGTGAGACTACATATGTACACATGTATGCACACGCTGGCTTAAGGTTGCTTTCTAAGAGTAGATGACTTGGGCTGCAGGAATTTTTTCCGTAAAGTGTTTGGGGTTGCTACAAATGCTACAAGGCAGTCTTACTGAGAATGATACGCCTCTTTTCCTCAGCTTCCAGGGACTTTTAATTCTGTCCTGTATGAACAAAAAATTTTACTGGTCTTGTGTTTATGGTGCTGTAAGGTGACAGAAATGAGGAGATGTTCCAGGGTGCTGCCTACATGTCAGTTGTCACTTGTCAAGTGGGATTCATCTCTCATTGATCCAGCGATTTCGCTTTTAGGTGCTTGAGCTAAGCTAATCATTTAAACTTGTTTTGTTGTGAAGAGATATAGATGCATACGTGAAGTGAACAGTTTTTCCTGTCTATCTTAGATGCCTATTTTCTTAGAGGCTCGCTCTCTCTGTTCATTGAAGGGATAATTGATTGAAACTAGGCACTAACTTTCAGATTGTCAGTTAGATAGGACCAGAAAAATCCTTCAGATTTTTCATCTTGAGTCTTCCTATCTGTATTTATACTACCTCATAGCTGCCACTTACGTATTACAAGGCAAAGAGTCTAAAGCAGGTTTTAAAATCATGTTGTTTTTCAGATAGGGAAGTGTGTATTTTATTTTGCCACTTTTTCATTAAATGTATCTCAAAACCAGAGTTGGACAACCACGCACAGCAAGTCCACTCAGGCAACATCCTTGTGGAAAGACAAGGTGCTATCTTGAGACTAACCCACATTCTGTAGGGTTTGGGAAAGAGTAGGAGTCAAAATTCTGGGATACTTTGAAGCTCCTTCAACACATGAATAGTTTGAAACTCTTTTATAAGGTGGGTTTATCCACAACAGCCTATGTTAATACATTGCCTTTTCGTCACAAATGCCTGCTTAGTGTCTCTGTGTGGAATACTTGGAAAATAGAAAATATCTTTGAAGGGATCATGAGGGCTGCCAGATGATATCAGATGAGTCAGAGGTCTGTTACTTAAAAGGAATCCTGCTGGACTCGTTTCACTGGTTTCCATTCTCCTCTGGTCTCCACTGGAGACTAATGGACTAATTGGGCTAAAATATTACTCAAATGAAGCTGCTGCCCTTTCCTAAACTAAAAGGGGTTACT
The DNA here is from genome assembly GCF_026419915.1 of Harpia harpyja. Lineage (NCBI taxonomy): Eukaryota > Metazoa > Chordata > Aves > Accipitriformes > Accipitridae > Harpia > Harpia harpyja. Next base: position 11,644,510 of record NC_068945.1, on the reverse strand, counting down.
GAGCCACTGTTGTAATTTAGTTATTCAACACAGAAGAAATGAAGAATAAATTAGTTATAAATATGTGTGGGATGGCTTTTTAATATACAGTCTGCTCAGTGTTATTTTGCAGTAGGTGCTCTGTTGAAAACAGAGGAACTTTGTGAAATAGAGCTGGTGCAAAGTACGGAGCTGGGATCTGCATGACAAAACCTGCAGGGTTTTAAGCTTTTCTGACCAGTGCTGGTATCTTGCATACAGCGTGCTTGGCTTGTGCAAAAGACAGCAGTAATTTTCAGATTTTAATTTTATGTCTAGGCTTAGATTTTGAGCACCCAGATTTGGTTTTGTCTGTATTGGGGAGGGTCTTGTCTGTTTATCTAAGTGTGTGTGGGATGCACCAGATGAGACTATACAGGATGATCATATGAACACAAATCTGCTTTTACTGCTGACAGAAAATACTCTGGATGTTGTCTGCCAGAACCATTCTTTAGTGGGAAAATGAGGGGTGGGGGATGTGTCACGGGATCTGACTTCACTTCCAGTGTCAGTAGGAAAGGACAGAATAAATCAACAAAATGTGGAGTATCAAATTGCCAGGACCAGACAGTATTCATCCATGAGCTCTAAAAGAATTCAAATGGGAAATAGACACCGTAATAGACCATTTGGAGGAAACAACGGAGAAGAATAGGGTTAGTAAACACAAAGATAAATATGTTATATTGCAGAAGAGTTAATGTGGCTTCTGTTAACAGAAGTTGTGTTTCACAGATTACTACAGTTTGTAGAGGAGTCCAGGAGAGATCCTGGTGTTATCTACTTTGATTTGAAAAGGCATTCAACAGGTCCCTCGCCAAAGGCCAAAACTTAGCTGTCATGAGATAAGAAGTAAGAGTCTCTATGGATAAATAATTGGCTAACGGGTAGGAAACAAAGGGCAGGAATAAATAGACAGTTTTGACAGTGTAAGGAAGCCAGTGGTGTAGTCTCATAGGATGTCTGTGCTGCTGGGATATCTGTTGTTCAACATATTGTAAATGATCTCAGAAAGGAAAATTGAAAAAAAGGTTGCAGCTGCTAATAGGTTATTCAAGGAGTTGAAACCAGTTGCAGAGAAGGATCTCACATTAGAGAGTGACTGGTCAATAAAATTAATGGCAGGTAAAAATCCATGTGTATAAATTGTGAAGTAATGCACATGGGGAAAAAAATAATTCTAATTTTGCATACAAAGTGGTGAACTATAAACTAGCTTACCACTGAAGAGTGTCAGCTCAATGCTTAGTACCAATGAATAAAACAAATAGTATGCTAGGAGTTATTAGGAAAGGAACAGAGAACAGTATTATGCCACTGTATTTATATTATTATTATGTCATTAGTGTTGTATCCATGGTTCAACCACATATGGAAGACTCTGTTCCTTTCTGGTTGTTCTCGCTCCTCCCCCTCTCTCCAAAGTAGAAAAGATGTAAAAAAGGATGGCAACTAAAATCAACAGTACAAAGTGACTTCCACATGAGGAAGAGCAGATTGGGGTCCTTAAGTCTGCAGGAGAGAAATAATAGCAGCCTCTAAAATTGTGAGTGGCTCCAAAGAAAGTGAATAGCAAATGCTTGTTCATGCTTTCTTTTAGTAGAGAACTAGGTGACAGCAAAAGGATCTAGCACATCACAGAGTTGGAACTGCTTTTACTTGCAACGTGTAGTTAAACTGTCGATCTTGTTGCTGTGAGATGTCACGGGTGCCAAGCACTGGTATGGGTCAAAAAAGGGGTTAGACAAATTAATGGAAAAAAAAATGCATCAAGGACACCAACGTAACCACTAGCAAGTTGCTGGAGGGTAGGAGAAATATACTGAGGAAATGCTTCCCTGTGATGGCGCTATTTTTCTCTTCTCTCCTTACCATCTTTTTGTGGCATCGCGTAAGGCAGAAGACAATGGAACTGAGCAGCTCTGTGGTGTGGTCTGGTCTGGTACAGTTGTTCCTGTGTTATAATTTCACGTAAGGTGTCAGCGGTTTAGAGTGCATGTGTGTATTCAAAGTCTTTTTAATTTACCAGTTTGTAGACAGGAAAGTATTAATGATTTGCAGTTTGGGGGGCTTGACAGGAAAGGAACTGTAAAAACATAGGAATGTGTGAATAGGTATGAGACTTCATTGGTTGTCCTCCTGATAACAGAGCTCTTTCATGATCGCCCTGTAGTTGCCTGCTCCATTGTTGCAAGCAGTATTTGTGGGGAGATCAAACTGCTGAAAGCTGTGATATAAACTTTTCTTTTTTCTGTCAACTTCACAAATAATACTTCCCCAGCAGCTGGATGGCCATAGGGGCAGGGGATTATGTTATAAAGAGCGTCAACCCTACGGATACATAATGCCAGAGCTACTGAGAGAGTCACTGGACTTCCATTCACTATGGTCTAGATAATTTCTCAGTCAAAATAGTAGATACTTAGTCTTGCTAAAAACCATGACCTTTTTCCAGTTGATGTCAGTGGAGCTAGATTCTCTCTCTTTTGTTCTTTCTTTTAGCTTGAGTGTGATCTAATTTGTTCAAACACAAGTTGTGTTGTATATTTTCCCTACACTTTCTCCTATTTCCATAAGCAATGGCTGGGAGTCTTCAAGGAACCTGAAGCGTAAGAGCGATCTGTTTCAGTGGGACTGTGTATCTAACTCCATCGAGATTCTTTGCTAAGTCCTTGGCAATGGATTACAATTATCAGATTGCTTAGCTTAGTGTTCTTAATGGACCTACATGTGCCTAGTCGGAAAAGCACCAATAGTTTATAGCTAGTGCAGCCCTTTAGGTAAAAATAAATGTTAGACTATATTACGTTTCAACTTCTGATGCACCTTTATTTGTTTGGAAGTTTAGATGTTTCAAACGTAACATGACACATGCAGACTAAAAGTTAAATGATTTTATTTTGGTGGCTAGATGTGTTGTAATAGCCACAGTCAAGAAATGTGAACTAATCAAGGATTAGATCCAAGAGTTTGTTAGAACACCAGAGATAAATGACCAGGAGATCTAAGAGAGATCTAAGCTGAAGGAGGCCAGGTACAAGTTAAAATAGCTCATTAAAAACATCTATGTTAATAGGACATTTCATTGCCTAACTGAAAATGTCTCTTCTATTTTACATAGTCATTAACTCAATTGTTCATGTTTCTGCTCCTGGTGTAATAGGGGCTTTTAACAGGTTCTTTTTGGAAGGGAATATCATTTGTGCTTTGTTCACATAATAATATAGGATAATATACATCCCCACAATCTTGTTAATGTATTGTCATATTTAAAAGGCAAGATGTTGAAACTGTATGAAAATACAAGAATGGAAGGATCTTTGCTAGGTTGGCATACAGTGAATCTTATTTCCTATTCCTTGAGTCCCCAGATTAGTGGTGAGGGCTCCAGAGACTTTTGGATACATACATGCAGCGTAGTTGATTCTGATACAGGCAGGTCTCAAGCTGAGAGAAAAAATTATGTTCAGAAATAGTTTTCAAGTAATAAAATACGTAGACATTTTTAATTCTAAGGTAAAATATATGACGGGGTCTCAACTGCAGGACTGTGTTATTTTGCAAAATATATTAGGCTTTTTGACTCTAATTGCACTGATACATTATTTTGGTTTGGTATCATTTGTGTGTTGTTATTTTAGTACTGCAGTTTGAAGAAAATGCAAGCAATCACACAAATAATTACTGAAACCAGAAGGGGGGGGGAAGACTTACATCTCTGGACAAAATTCTTGTCAGTGCTGACAGTGCAAGAAGTAGTTGAAGAGGAAGTGGAAAAAGCAGGGAGTGCAGCTGTCTGTAATTAATTGAAGGAATAATATAATAACTATTATTAGAACAAACCAAACAATAGTTTTGGCAAATATTTTTGTAGCGACTTAAATCAGCAATGAAGATGATAAGCAACTGTCGTAGGGGCAGCATTAGTGTACTAATGATGATCAAAGCCAGCAGTCGGCAGAGGGTGACTGGCACGCAACCACAGCGGAAACCTGCCGAAACCCCTCCTCGCTCTCGCCTCCCCTTATCCTCCCCTCTCCCGACGTGATATTTCTAGTCTTTCGTCCTGGGAAGCCTCCCCTCGCCGTCCGCCAGCCAAAGCGATGCGGGGTACGTAACGCGCACCCGTACAGACACGCTCGCCGCTTTTCGCCGGCTGAGAAGTCCTCCTGGGTCTCGGTCTCGGAGCAGCTGCCAAGGGGCCTCGCCCGCCCTTCGGTGGACCCGTACCTGCTCTGCTCTTGGCTGATCCCGCTCCACAGCGAGCGGGCAGCCAGTTCCAGCTGCGTGGCATTTAAATGTTACCATAGCGATGAGTAGTGGACACTGCCACCTTTCTCTTTTTAATTAAAGAACAGATGCAGGGAAAGCTGATCTCTTGGTGACCCTCTTTAAGCTGACATCAACACGCTAATTGTTTTCAATTCTTTTCTTCCCTCAGCAGTCGCAGCTCTGTCCTTCGTTCCTATCAAGGTCTTGCCTCCGGTTAGGTTAAAGAAGCAGTAACTCTTTTCAGAGGCTCCCTTTGGGGACTGTTTCAAGCAGTGGCTGCTTCCGAGTGACTAAACTCTCTCCATTAGCGAGGCGGGTACAGAGGAACGAATGCTCCTGCCTGTGATGGGAAACTTCTGACTTTCCTCTGCTAAAAACAATCCTAGCAGCAGCGCTAAGTGGGGATTTGCTCAGGGTATCCAGAAAAGTGTACGATTATGAAATGTAGGCATGCATCCTTCCCACCTCCCCTCACCTTGCACCATTTCAGTACAGCAGAATCCTTGCTGAACAAACAAGGCAGTTGTGACTGGGATGGGTTTGACTCGGAAGTCTCCTGCCTTTTAATCCCACTTCAGCCCTCGACTCGCAGCCTCAGCTTTCTGCCTTAGTTTCCTCTTTTATAAAATAGCAGTAGAATTGCCACTCACCTGTTGTAGGAAATAATTGTGCTTTGTCCAGGTGTTTTAATGCATAAAATATTTTGTAAAGAGGAACTGCTGCTAGAGCAGTCAGTCTTCATCAGCAATTGTTGTATGCTGATGTCAGAGATGGTTATGGCTTTTCTTTAGGGATTGAAATTGCACATGGTATTCATGTTAATGATAGGCAAAAAATACATTATTTAATGGCTTCTGCTGTATTATCTGCCCTTTTTGCTTAGCTTCAGGCTAGAGTCAATAGGCAATTTAGCTCGAGAAAAACAGTCACCAAACAAGAAAAGGGATATTATTCATCCCATGCAGGTGTGTAAGTAAAACAAAAATAGTCTCAGATATCAAATTCAGACTTGCAGAGAAAGCACTTGCATCACGTAAGTTAACTGATGATTGCCACTGGATGTCCTCATTGCTGAAGTGTAGAGTTCGGCTACAAGATCCTAAAGATCATCAGTGACAAGAACCCTTGAAATGCAGGAGGCTATTCAAACTGTTTATACAGGGAGATGGAAGGGCTGATATTCTTTGTTGTTGTTGTCTCCTTTATCTCTGGGCTTGCTTGAGTTGGAGCAAGATCTCATTTTCATGATAACCTTACAAGGCAGGAGGTAATTTATACATATGAAATACATCATTCTAACACATTCACAACACTCAATAAAATAATTACTTTAACTGTAGAGCCAAGCTATCTAATGAAGCAAGATTTACATTTGGGGTCATGAATTGCTTTGTATATAGTGCACATGGCTTCTTTCCTTAGCATTTTGTCTATTGAAATGTAAAACAGAAACACAGAATTTGTCAGTTGGTCTGTGAAGTTCAGATCACTTTGTCCGTCATGTAAATACTCTTTTCTGGCAGTTCTTGGTGTTTGTTGTCTAAGAGGAAGACAAAACCATCTAAAATACTGCTAAATATTTTGTTGTTCCTGGAAGGTAAGACAGAAATTTTCTTTCTGCTATTGTCAACCTCAACTGAGAATTGAGGTTGAAGAATAAAAGACTGACTGACCCTATCATAATCCACCTAGCCACTGTTACCTACAAACAGATGTGGTCCTTCTTAAAATGCACCATCAGTGTGGCCTCAATAAGTGTTTAAAACAAATGCTTCTCTACACACAGATTTCCTTCATATGAAATAGGCAGAAATTACATAGCAGTGTTGAGCTGCACAGTACAAGCCCTAGTGAGCTTCCCCAGAGTTTGCCGAGTTTTAGGACGTAGGACTGTATTTTGCTGCATCGTGAGGATACAGTGAAGGTGTGAAGTTCATATCTGAATGTCAACATCCCACAAGTAATCTTTTAATGCATTATGCTCCCACTTTAATTTGTCTGTAGGCATTTGAATTTTCTGTATCAAGTCAGGGAAAACTGACAGGCACAGCCAAAAATGCATGTTGGCCTTCTATTCAAGTGAGACAGTGTGGGGTTTCCTTTCCCAGCAGAATTTGGAGTCTCATTTATTCGACTGTAGCTGAAAAATGGCAGACTATTCATTTAAACCAAAATGCTAATAATAATAGTGATGCAGAAAGACCTTTAATAATTTCAAACAATGGTGATTTGTGACTTCATTTATGCCAAGAACACGACCACAGAGAGAAGTGCTGTGTGCTGTAATAAAGTGCAGAACATAAGACCCAGCTTAAGCTGGGACTAAATGCTCGGTAGGTCAGTACATTCTGTCTTAATTTGAGCTCATCCACAGTTAGCCTTTTTTGTAGGATATGTAGCTGAAAGGGCAAGGCTTTTCACGCCTCTTCTAGGGAGAGCATCTGCATACTTCTGGGGGTTTACTGAAAATTATTTGATGCTAGATGTTTGCTTCATTATGACAGTGATTTTAACAATATTTTGGAATGAAAATTAGTTGAGCAGATTAGTAATTGGACCACCCATTTCCTCAACATCAGAAGGCCAATTTCCCTTTGAGAATTGTCAACTGCGAAGCCATAATGCTTGAAAATTTATCCTGAGTTACATATTTGGTTGTATTTATTTCCTTTGCCTCCAAATACTGGTTTGGTATTTCCTTTGTTATTGACAACATGCCAAGGAAATAGGGTCGCAGCTTATACAAGGGCCCCAGGTTTTCTTACATTTTTCTTTAAGGTCATTCCCATTAAGCATCTTATTTTTGTCACGTGCAAAGGTTCTGAAGTCAGATTCTTTAATATAATATGTTCCCATATTCAAAGACCACAAAGAATCTGTTTGGCACCTTAGCAATGATGCAAGGGGTCTTACTGGTGGATTTCAGAAGGTTGTTTGCTACTCTGTAGTTAATAGAGATGTGACAGGGTATTTAAGCACAAAGTTCTTGTGAACATAATGCACATTTTAAACACTTGAAATTGAATTTGGTTTTATGTAACTCTTGCCCCATATAATATGAATTTCTAACAAAAGCACGTAGAGCTAAAACTCTACATCCAGTTTTTGTCATGCACTGAGCATCGGGTCTATAATCAGCTCCCCGTGCTCACACACAGCTGCAGTTCTGTTTTGAGATGATTTGCTGTGTATCAGTATGGCCAACAGACCATACAGGGTCAACAGACCAGCTGCATCCATTCTTTTGACTCCTGGAGCCCCTGGTCCTGCCCCATCTTACCACCAACGTAGCCAGCTTTGTTTCCTGGCACACTTTCAACGCACACGATGCACCTCTGTCGCAGTACCCTGATGCTCTAGAGGCCCTCCACGTTGTGTGCGGGGTTTCGTTCAGGGGGAGGAAGGAAACTTGGGAGGTGTGCTTTTGCTTTTCCCAACTGAGGATTTTTTTTAATTGCTAGACAAGTAGGTCCTCAAATCTATATACAGCTGTTCAAATTGGTGCTCTGACTTCCTGGGAAGTTGTTGGACACTTTGGGGTCTTGAGAATTGAGTCCCACGTTGGCGCGTGGGACTGGGAACCTGACTTTACATTATGCCTTTGAAAATACTGTAGCTACGTGTAGTCAGTCCAGCTAACTTCTGTGGTCTAAAAGGGAGTCCACAAGGCGGAGCAGGAGGAAACTCTCCTTGTCTGTCGTAAAGTATTATCCTGTTCCTTGTCAGTATGGAAGAGTACTATACAGATTCTCTGCCAAAAATAGGATAAGTTGGCATGACGGAAGGACACTGTTCAGAATAACTGCTGGAGATTGTCTGCATAAGGTTGATTTGCCGTGGGATGTATAGAGCGATTTTCTGTCATCCACAGCTATTGGAAATAGGAATCCCAGTTAGGAAGCAGGCATTACACAAGTATGCAGTGAAAAGACAGAAACTCATAAAGCTGCAAGGGTCCTTTTGTAAAATGCGTGTGAGTAGCCAAGTGGGACAATAGTAACACTGCTAATTCATTTAATTAATATGTAATTTACTTGGAGTAGTGTTCATTCTAGTCTGTCTTTCTTCAGAAAGATGTTTTCTGCTGTGGTGAAGCTGTGATTCATTTCCATTTCACTACTTTCATTTTCATGGTCTCTTTGTTAATTGTCAAGGCCTGTTTGATGATTACAGTGGCTAGTAAATGCACTGCTAAATTATGGTCATAAACAACAATGGAAAAAAAGACCCATTCATTTAGGGTTTTTTCTCTCTCTCTCTCTCTCTCTTTTTTTTTTTTTTTTTTTTTTTTTTTGTCCCAAGCGAAAGACTGTGTTCTGGACTCTAGCAAAAACAAACAATGTAGTATTTCTCCTACCCTGTTCACTCTGGAGCTTATTTGTTGTTTTCGCTTTCATATGCTTTTCCATGGGGTTATGTATATTTGCTCTATGATAACCTGGAATGTACAATATGAAGTAGAGTGGGAGTTTGAGTACATGGAAACTCTGAGAATGCAAGGGGTGCAGAGGTATCTTGGCATTCCTTAGAGGGAACTGCAAATCCCTGAAGCATCCCATCACTCCTGGTGCATGCTCCTCAGAGGAGGTCTCCCTGAGGAGGATTTCCAGCGAGGCTTGAAAGACACTAGCAAGCAAATTGGATAATTTTGAACTTATGTCTGCTCTGCAGCAGAAAGGAAGGATGTCAGTCACTAGGCCAGAAGTTAGGGCACAAAAATTTGGGGGAAATGTAAGCACCATCCATATCGGGTTTGTGCTCTGTGTGTGTGGTTGTATTAAGTTAAACTGTGCAGAAGGAAATACAGCTTGAGACTTTTGCCAAGTTGGTGTCAAACTAGGCATTACCACAGGCACATTAGTAAAAACTCTCCACAGAGGATGATATTTGAATGCAAGCCTTTAAATTTTTTTCCTTGGTTTTGCTTTTGATGTTTTGCTCCTGCTCAACAACAGCAAGTATGAAAATAACTCCCTTCAGTCTGGCTCTAATTTCAGTCCTCCTCCTTTTTCTGCAGAATCGTGGCATTTTGAGCTTAAACCCATCTTCACTTCAGAATATATGAAAACTTTTTGCCCAGCCAAAGATGAGAGATTATTTTTGGCACACAGTCAAAATATGGCTTGATCCTGTCTAACCCATGAGACTAGTTTGATTGGTTGAACTGTTACATCGGTAGCTTTCCCAATGCTATAGCTTTTCCTCTTATAGATAGAATCTGAATTGGTTTCAGTGTAACGGAATATTTATTTTGCCTGTTTTAGAAATGGTGTAGTTTGAGAATATATATCTTTGTAGCAGGGCTTTTTGTCATTCATTCTTTAAAGCAGCACAATATTGGATAAATTTTAGATGTTACAGTTAAGGAGTTGGGTTTGTAAATGAAATTTTTTGTGCTTTCTACTAAATGCAGTTCTCATTGACTCAGCCAAAGTGATTAGTGCCCAACCTGTGTTGTCCAGACGTTTGTCAGATATTTTATTTCATTTCATTTCATACATCTTGAACTACCAAGGCAACCTTGTCATTGCAATTTTCACACCCTTTCTTTTTCTTTGTTCTATATGTCAGTGAAATCTTATCTCTGCAGTCTTCTGTCATAGGTTAATAGTCTGGAACAAACTTCATTTAAGACTCTTACATAGGAAAAATGGGGAGAGATTATAGAGAAG